>NC_092357.1:61722796-62077796 GCF_963676685.1 Mytilus edulis | reverse complement strand
TTTAGAGATCGGTTAACACCACCTGTTTTCGAGAGCTTCAAATAAACAAATTCAAACCAAAACATGTACATATATTTCAAATCACAATGTGTATATACAAACACTAAAATTGTTATAAAATATTTTTATGAATTTGTATAATTTTTCTGTCAATCACGCATGCGCAACAATATGTATTCTTCAGTATTGAAGCCTTGTTGACCTTAAAGAAAAAGAAGAAGTGCTCAAATAAATTGCATAAATATCTTAATTACAAAAAAAGGGTTTATTTGAAATTACAGGGATATTTCGTTAGCATTTTGAAATATTACTCATGATTTTGTTTTAAGATTAAGATTAATTACACAACATTTTCTACGACTTATTGGTAACGGTTCCTTTTTTTTTAATCCTTAATGACTCATGCATCACTCAGAACTATCGGATTACTTGAATTATTAAATAAAAAACAATTATTACTATTTTCCTAAACAATTTCCTAAACTCAGTACAGTAAATGTACGACACTTTGTAACAAAAGGAAATTTCAAAAGTACTTAGTTAAAACTAAGTAATTCATTCTGACATATTCTAAGATTTTGTTCTATGGCTTTTTGTCACTTTTATATGTGCTTTTTCTGTGAACAATATTCTTATTTTTTATATCATTCAAATGAATTTAGCCTCACTTGTAACAGGTTACATTTTGCATAATTTCTAGTATCATTTTGTAATTATGTAAACACAAATGTTTTGTGTGGCCTCTTTCTCCTCTCAAATATAAATATAAGCTGGTTTATAAAAATGTGATGTGCCATCTATTTTTAATATATTCTTGTGTAGCACCAGAAAACAGGAAGTATTAATTCTGAATATTAAGTCATTTTTATGATCTTCCTATTTTGTGTAATGCCTAATGTGAGATTAGAAATACTTATTTGCATCCCATATCATAAACAAAAACACAGAATAGTGGTGGAACATTACAATATTAGTACAAACTGTGGAATGTAGTTCAAAATAAATACTGATGTATCATTTTAAAAAATAAAATTAATGAAATCCGTCAGAAAAGATATCTTAAGTCCGGTTATTCAAATGATTTGATTAAGAAAATTTACCAACACATTACCTATTTGTTTTTTCACTCGTTACTTTCAATATTTGTTGTTTTTTTGCAGATGTTCCAGATTCCAAAGACTTTGATGTGACTCTGATGATAACATTACTGAGGAACTTGACTCAAATGAATCCTCCTTCTTGTGGCTTTGATCGTTTACCTAGTACCACGGAAACATCAGAAGCTGCAGATTTAGCCAGAATCAAACACTACAGGAATTACTTGGCTCATTTGGATAATGGCAAAATAGAGCTTTCTTTCTTCAACACTGCATGGGATGATATAACAAGTGTATGTATGCTGAAATATCAATTTTCCTTTTACTTATTTTAGGCATTCCTGATGGAACCAATTCAAATTAAAATCCAGGAAAACCAAATTCAAATTAATGCCCCATTGATGCATTTATAAAAAAGTAATTCTAATATGATTTGTTTTTTCACAAATTTTGTTTTTAATCTATAAAATAAAATTTTATAAACTTTAAACAAAAATCAAGATGGCCATTGACCATTCAAGAATATTCAATGCATGCATAAGGGCAACCAAGTATAAGGTCACTGCCATCAAACAAAAACCGACATGAACATATTCTACCAACTGGCAGTCTTGTGTGTACTGACCATCAAATATCTAATAGGGTTGCCAAAGTTATGAATAGTTGTGATCATGATATCCAATTAAAAAAACTCCCCCTGATGGAACCGTTGAATATTCATATAAACTAGTATTATCATTTAGCAGTTCAACCAATAAACCATACCCGAAAAGCTGATTTCCCAAATCAAATTTTACTGACCATGAATTTACTTCCTAAAGAAATTATAGCTTAGGATTTTTTTCTTCTATTTTCACATCTATTATAGATATACCAGAACTACAATAATCTTCGTGAGTACCAAACAGTCATATGACCAAAAATGGCCAAAAATGTAGACATAATAAAATCCATGCGATGTGATTTGATTGTTAATGAGAAATGTATCCACCAGAAACCTAATGACAAAGATTTTATCATATCGATAACCCTATGGCAATCAACAATGAAAAACACAAACCAAAAATCAGCTGTAAGGACATTCAAACAAGCCTACCGAATCATTTTGCAAAGAATCCTCCTCCAAACAATGAATGACAGATGAAGAACATCAATAAAAGGGCTATGTTTTTGTGTTTATTTTCTTTGCTGTGCATGTACTGATGTTAAATAATTGAAGGATATTGTGTGAACTACAGGTAATATTAATTGAATGACCCTTATTGCGTGTGAATTTTCATTTACAAATTATATTTATATTTTGTAATTAACATAGCCGCCATAACCAACAAAAAAGAATGTAAACGCAAATACTTTTTCAATACGATGACATCTTACAAATTGAATACCTATAACACTGTTTATGTAGGAAGGAGGAATTAAACAACTACACATTATATTAAAAATATATATTATCCTGTATTTAACAGCCATTGAAAGATTAGGTGGTCTTCAATTGAAGCTGGAGTGTGATCATATGAAAACCAAACCTTTAGATCCAATCAATCAAAACATGCGTCTTGACATCATGTATCAGCTGTCACATATTAAAAAGAAAACAGTTGGTGAGTTACTTCACGAAAAACCTGACGTTTTGAGAAAAAAAATAGAAGAAAAAGAAATATCTCACATTGATACAGTACTTTTTCATGATAGAGGTAAACAGATTTTTTTTTTAGTGACTTAGAGTACTCCTAATCCTTCAGATTATTGAAAAAGCAGATTTAAGCTTTTTCCCGGAAGGTGATAAACCATTTACTTGTTGTTGACATGAAAGTTAAAAAAAACCTGGCTAGAGGTTAACATCAGATGTTAATTAAACAGTTTTAAGATGCAAATTTATGTTAGGGGCAGAACTTGAAGGTGAGGTTGATATCTTGAATATAAATAATACAAGTTTCTTTGGTTTGTACAATGTAACCTCTGTCATATAAAAAAGAAAATGTCAGGTTGAAAGTTTTGAAAATTTCAGATTAATGATACCTTCTATTAAGTTACCTCAGGGGACTTAAGTTGGTATTGGGGTATGTTTGGTATTTTCATTTGGAGGTCAAGGTAATACATTGGAATTTTGGATATCGGTACAGGGAAGTTAAGTTTATACTTAAGATTTTTATAGGTCAACGCTGTCATATAAGGTTGAAAGCATGGAATGATAGATGTCACACTGGGAAATCCTGTCGGATATCATTGAACGTCTTCATACAACACTTCAAAATAAGATTTAATCTTATGATATCGAAATGTAATTGCTTTTTTGATGGAACGTCATAAATTTGGGCCCAGTCTCAAAGAACATACAAGAAAGTTATACATATTACTGTCATTGTCTAGTAACCCTTGTCCTATTGTAAAACCTATTGACTAACCAGTATAAAAAAAATACCAATACAATTTGTCCATTTAAATTGAACAATAGGGATTATGAGAGCTTATCAAAAGTTGGTCAGTCATCCATTGAATAATTATTTACAAAGTTGACTTGTATCAGCAACTAAATTTACCTTTAAATAATTTGTATTGGGCATATAGTTATTTTTTATTTATTCATACCTTCATTAAAACATTTTTTTTTCATTTTTTTTCAAAAGGTGGGGGTCTGGGTGGCCGAGTGGTATAAATAGTTCTACTAGCCAGTCAACACTGTGGTTATGAGTTGGAATCGCGCCAATGAAGGTGCACTTGACTCCAATCTTATTTGTCTAGGATAGTCAGTTTTCATACCGCAGGATGGTGGTTTTCTCTGTGTACTCTTGACTTCCTTCACAAATAAAAACTGACCGTCACTAGTCATACAAAAAATAGCCTAGTAATTCACTTCAAGTATACAGAAATAAATTTAAAAAGAACAAATTATCTGCCTAATTTTATAACAAATGTTGAGGTCTATATACAGTCCCAATAGTAATATAGGTGTCTCCACGGCACAATATGGAATGCTCCAATGGTTACAAAAAATGTGAATAAATATACTAGTGACAATGACTGTTAATTCTGTCAGCTAATGTATGAAAACAATCACTGAGACGATTTCTGACTCAGAAAAGGCACTTGTCAGATCATCTCATAATATTCGGATCATGTCCTGATGATTAACTATGCTCTTTAATATGCAATGTCTAAAAGGGTCATTTTTGTATTTTTCATGTATTTGTCAATAGCTATAAAGAATATATTATATGTTTCTTCGCCTTCCATTAAATGTTTATTTACAACAAATTCTTTATACATAATCATGTATAGCATATCTTGTGTACTTTTTTATTTGTAATGGGAGATAATTCTAACAAATTGCATAATTAAAAATGGGTGGATATCATTTTCTGTTGTTGGCATATTATAAATATTTATTGAAATGATACAAAGGAATACCTTTGATATCTTTTCCATTGCTTATCAATGTATCTCACATATGTTATCCATACTTTTGGAAGAAAAAAATGATTATAAATTTTGCTTTGAGAAGAACGTAGCTTTATCAATACCTTATTTTTTTTAACCAATCATAGATAAATCATTGCTGGTAACCCCACTTTCATAATAAAGAACGAAGCACTAAAACTTCCATTATTTACTAATTCATTTGTATTTTTTTTGATATATCCAAAATAAATATTGAACAGTTATGCCAATTGAAGTGGATCATACATATAAACTAAAATAGGCATCATTTTTATTCCATTATAGGAATTGTAATATTAAATGAAAATATATCTTATTAGAAAACACCAAAATACAAAAATTAATTCATCTTGTAGAATTATTCTTATTAGGTGGGCTACTTAAAAAAAAATACATTTAACAAATAGGAATTGAAATTTCCCTCTTGAGTGTTTAGAGACACAAACAGAAATGGCTAACAATAGAAGGTGTTGCAACTAGTCAAGATTTTTTTGTATATTTTAATGGGGTCAAATTTATATAAAAATGTGAATAGAAAGTAAGTTTATTCGCAATTCGCAAAATATTTTTAACTTGACTTATTTCTAGCCAAAACATAAATTAATTTACTATAGAATCTGTATTAGACATGTTAGAAAAACCAAATTGTGTATTAATTGTAAAATGTCTCCTACCTAAATAGAATAGTCGATTCAGGACATTGATCTATCAGTCATTTGAATTAGCTCTGTCAAGGAATGCTTAAATATTTGGGTAAAATACAACCAGGTGAAACTGCAGGTAGTTAAATGACCACCTGAGTACTCAAAACCCTCCTTCCTTGATGGGTGCATTTTACATAGACAAATAAAATCGTATAACATAATCAAAATGAGGATGTTAATTTGATGTATGTCTTTTTGTGTTCTTCGTTACATTTGTTGTTTTTTTTTATAGTGATTAAGATGATAACACAATGTTGACTGCTGTACCCCTATTTTTGACATTTTTACCTATTATGTCTGTTTGTTTTGTTCACGCATCGGTGACAATTTAATGGAATTTGATGCGACTGTCATACTAGTGAGAGGCTTAGCTAGCTATAAAACCAGGTACAATCCACCATTTTCTACATTTGAAAATGCCTGTACCAAGTCAGGAATATGACACTTCTTGTCCATTCGTTTTTGATGCGTTTTGTTATTTGATTTTGCCATGTGATTATGGACTTTCCGAATTGATTTTCCTCTGAGTTCAGTATTTTTGTGATTTTACTTTTGATAAGCTCTCATAAGTGTTCAATTTAAATGAACAAATTGTATTGACAATTCTTATACTGGTAAAGCAATAGGTATTACAATAGCACAAAGGATAAGGACAGAAAAATGAATTAGTTCCTGCGCATTGGTTTTAGTTTTGAAATATGTAGAATATTTGGGTTATTTTGATATCAAATTATTGCTAAATAACTGGTTATCAGTGTAGAATACTTTTTTACTTCCAATTTGATAATAAAAAAAAAAGTGTATGAAATTAAATAAGAAGGGTACTTTTTGTTTGTTTTAGTTCTTTCAAAAGTCTGGGAACTAAGATATTTCTTGGATACAGATAGCTTGTCTTAAGGAGGGATATATCCTACTTTGTAAACAATCACTCTGATTCAAATTTTTTTTTTCAGAAACTGATATTATCAAGATGCTTGATTTCTTGATTAACAACATATTTGTTACGTTTAGAGGACGTGTTTTAAAACAGACTGTCGGAAGTCCAATTGGAACCAATTGGGTTCCTCTTCTTGCAGACGTGTTTCTTTATTATTATAAGGCTGACTTCATGCAAAAACTTCCAAGGAAGAAAGACAAGAAGTTAGCAATATCCTTTAACGTTACTTTCCGCTATATAGATGATGTTCTCTCACTAAATAATTCAAAATGTTGTGACTATGTTCAACGAATTTATCCTATCGAAATAGCGATAAAGGATAGTACTACTACTCTTACAGTTATGTCTGCCTCATATCTTGACTTACATCTAAAAAATTGACAATGAGGGTCGGTTGAAAAAAAAGCTTTACGACAAAAGAGATGATTTCAGCTACCGTATTGTGAACTTTCCATTTCTATGTAGCAACATTCCAGCAGCGCCTGCATACATAGTATATATCTCCCAATTAATACAATAATCCCGGGCTTATATTTCCTATCATGATTTTCTGAATAGAGGGTTGCTTCTCACAAGGAAGCTATTAAACCAAGAGTTCTAAATAGTGAAGTTGGAATCATCCCTCCGTAGATTTTACGGACGCCATCACAAGTTGGTTGACAGTTACGGAATAATCGTTTCACAGATGATATCGGATATGCTCCTTATGTCGTAACTTTAATCCCATTCCCTTTTCAGGAATACTCTTATGCGGTATGGATTTTGCTCATTGTTGAAGGCCGTACGGGGAGCTATAGTTGTTAATGTCTGTGTCATTTTGGTCTCTTGTGGACTGTTGTCTCATTGGCAATCATATCACATCTTCTTTTTTATACCTACCGAATTAGACTATTTACCGGATTTGTTGCTAAGACTTAAGTTTTCTGTGTTGTGTCTTGTGTACTTTTTTTTGTACTTTTGTCTTTTTTAAGCCATGGTGTTGTCAGGTTTTTTTTTTCGATCTATGAGTTTTACTGTCTCTTTGGTATCTTTCGCCCCCTCCTCTATCTCTTATGTGCATTTAAAGGTATGTCGTTTTTTTTTCCAGAACACGACACTGTAAGTTGTTGCGTGGACATGCGATGAATATCACTTTATTTGAACTTAGGACAAAAGATCTGGAATTTTACTTTACATAGAAAGTAATGGGAAGATGAATAAGTCGTGTACTTCCTTTTAAAACTCACAAAATAACAAAAAGAAATATCTGTGTTATCAGATTATTCTTGTAATCGCTTCTACCTTTCATATTTTATCTTAAAAATCATTCGGGTATTTTGTTTTTTTTATCAAACAAAATTATGGGTTTTTGTGTATAATCTTTGACAATTTATACAATATTTTTTTTTTAATTTCCATTGACATGAGTTCTCTTTTGATTTTTATAAATGTATGCGTTTCAAAGGAGTAGGTCCGGTAAGGGCCGATTTTGGCCTCAAATTTCAAGTTCATCTAATGAAAGATTTTGGACACTTTTTAAACACTTAACTGTCTATTTCAATTGATTCAATAAGTTTTTGGGAAATATTTTAACTGATTTAGTCATTAAAAACGCACCAATTCAAGCTTAAATATGAAAAATCCATCAAATATGCCAAAACAACGTCACTTTTCAGATGGTTTTTGTCAAAAATGAAAGTGGCCGCATCCGTGTTCATCCTCAACCTTTATATATGTTATGTATTATCACCAAATACAACTTACATTTCAATATTATGAATGAACACGAATGCGGCCATTTTCATTTAAGACGGAAACCGTCTAAAATTTAACTAAAATGCTAAATTTGTGAAGACTTTAGTAATTTAGTATGACTTAATGATGCTAGTACCCGATATATGTACATTGTATTGTGAAAAACAGCCCATATTTATGTAGCAGAAGCATTCTACTTTCCAGTAAATATCTAAAAGATTACATTTTCACAATTTTATAAAACTGCTATATTTTGGGGCCAAAAAGGGGTCTTACTGAACCTTCTCCTTTGTAGGGGTTTGATCATTACAAAAGTGGGTTTTTCCAGTTTTCGGACAATAACTCAAAAAGCATTTTTTATGAAAATTTGGTAAATTGTTTATAACTATTTTTGTAAGCTCCATTTTGCTTTTCGATTTTATGTCTCAATATCATGAGATTTTTTTTTGTCTATAGTCTCACAATAGATTTACTAAGTAATGCACAGTGTATTGCATAACAGCAGGAAAACTTTGATTGAATATAAATTCAATTCAAATAACCAATTTCAAGTTCATTGACTACATTTATTTTTCAGTTCCAAATAATTAATGAACAAAACAAGTATTTTTTGTTCAGTTTGTAACGAGTAATGAAATTTCTGGAGCAAGGAAAGAAAACTCGGAAACCAGAATATTATGCCTTTTGTTTATATTGTGAACAAGACTTCCATTTAGTGCAGTTGTCGATGTTACTAGTTTGCTCGTCAATCGTTATTCTGATAAATAAAGAAAATCACTTATGTTGCTGAGTGCCAAACATAAGGATGACTGGAGAATAGTAATATGGTCACTTTAGGTCTTCTTCCGATAGGCAGTTAGACACGGTAATTTTCTGTCTTCTTCTGATAGGCAATAAAACCCTTATTGAAGTGGGGCGTCTGTTTGGCTATGCTGGATGACAAGTAAGCCGCAACGTCTGGTCGGAATGTGGACGTTAAATGAGAATCCTCTTTTAGAAAGAGTGCCATGCTCTATGCTAGCTAAGAACTCTTGTAATTAATAACTCTTTAAGCGGTCCTTAGTTGCCTGTTGCAATGCTAAATCTCATATTTAATATACCCTCATTTTCCAATGGCAGTTTTAAAATTCCTGACCCTCATCCCGGACATACTTTTGTATTTATTGTCTGTTTGTTCTCGTCCTGGACAAACATGAAATATTTTATGCAACCATAGGTCTCATAATGAGTGAGAATCGAATATGATTAACACTCTTTTTTTGTTAAATAAAATATTTCGCGAATTTTTTAGCTAGTTTTTTCACATACAAAATGATGTCCTTTTCCGGCATCAAACTTTAACATCAGATATTTTAAAACTTTTAGTACACATCAGAATGGAATAAAATGTGACAAAAAGAAGATTTCTAATTGAAAATTGTAAGTGTTTTTTCTTTTTATTTTGAAAGAAATCACATAATTTCGTCTGTTGCTATGGACAAAATGTACATCGTCTTAACCTTTGAAACTTATCAATAACCTTACGAATAGCCAAAGTCTCATTATGCTGTAAAAGTCATTCGAATTAACGCAAGTTATCGTATCACTATGTTGTATTAAACTCGCTGCATTGTGATATGAGATATATCTATGCATGCAAGAAATATAACAGGCCATAATCATCAGATAATTAAATTATATCACTGTGCAAATAGTTGTCCATTTGATGATTATAAATTTTGAGGAAGTAAATTATTGAAAGAAGAAAATTACTGAAAAAAGACACAAATTGCGGAAACCGTAATACCTTTTTACTAGTGTTGTCAACTCGTACAGTTTGGCCTTGCCGGTTACTCGGATAATCATTCGACCGATTAACCGGTTAACCGGTAGTTTAAGTTGATGTTTGAAGGCCTTATCTATAGTACCCTACAAATGTAATTTTTAGCTATCAGCCATTAAATTTTCAGACGGACCGAACTACTCATTTTTTGGTTGCTGTCACAAAATTGGTAATTTTAATGAAATTTTGCAGTTATTAAGCGGATTTTTGAGGTAAAAATCGGTTATTGGTTTGGGGATGTAGGGCGGGCGGGCGGCTACCACACAGTGTCTGCTCAGTAACATGAAAACGCTTTGAGGATTTTTTTTTCAAATTCAGATATGTTGTTTCCTGTGACTAACACTAGTAGCACGATTTCAGTCTGAAACGGTAATTTTGGTCTGATCACATCTTGATTGACTGGATTTACCGCTAAAAAAAATCGTCAAGATATTTAAGATCGTTAAGTCGCCGTTCAGATCGATAGCCTCATCAGGTAAATCAGTTCGTTAAGGCATGTCAAGACGGAAAAGACTGAATCGTCTAGCGGGTTGTTTAGACCCGTTAAGACCCTGTCAGACCAAAACAGACCATGGATACAAAAGAACGTTAAGAGGCTGTCAGACCGTGTTCAGTCGTGTTCCGATTTTATTAATTTGGACACAAAACGGGTAAAACTTTCCCAGTGTTTATCAGGGGTTGCTCCCCTTTTAAGAATGAAATTAAAATTAAAAAGAAGACGGTACATGTTAACTGAAAGTCTACCATGTCCACTTAATTAACTAAAGAAAATAATCAATTCTAATTTATACCTCTTCCTATTTAATTATTTAACATTTTCTATATAAAAAAAAAAGTGGTTCAAAGTCATACTGCTGCGCAAAGCGCGGCGAATTGAGTTTAAAATCAACCGATTGCCGAAATAATATTTCTTCATTGAATATAAACATCAAAAACTTTATATTTTAAAATGGTTTTCAAGTGATTGTATATAAATATTTATGCAATTATAGACTAGTGCCGTGGTGAAAAATTTGTCAACTTGACGTTAAGGATAATTTTCATACCCTGAAAAATTACGGATGTCGGGATTATCACTTGAAAACGTAACCTAAATATGTTTAATTAAATTGTTGATGTTACTTTTTTTTAATATTGTAAATAATATGCATTATCATTTAACTTTTCATGTTTTCTATATAAATTTCATTTAAGTTATTGTAAACTTGAGACAAGGAAAAACTATAACAGTACTATGTATGTCTTTTGTCGTTTTCTATTTTTTGTCATAGCATTGTCCGTTCATTTTTGCCAGACTTGTGCGTTTAATTTCCATATTTGTTTTTATTGTGTCTATAATCCAAAGGCCATTTATAACTTTCTTACATACCAGATTTAGAAGCAAAAGTCTGTCAATTATTGAAAATAGGACGTTCCGGAAAACACAAGTCGCTATATTAAATGCTTGTAAATCTCTGTTACATGTGGTGCGCTTCTATTTAAATACCTTTCTGTTAAATAAGAAAGTGTAAAAACAGTTATTGAAATCCGGTTGGAATAAAAAGGGAAAACGAATAGTGACTATGTAACTTATTTTTCAAATATCGAATACACAAATAAATCTCTAACCATCCACGCTTGCAATTTGTTTTTACTGACAGGTGTCTGCTGGCATTCGATTGGATATCAGTTTTATGTAGGCGTAACAATTCATCCCATTTATCCAATCAGCTGTCTTGTGTGCGATCTGATACGGTTCACATAGTCTAGTTTTTTTATAATGATAGCGATAAAAATAATTCGTACAGAATATACATACACTATTTATATAAAACAAAAATATCCTGTCCAAAAATGACTTACGAGACACCATATTAACCAAATAACTATTTAAAAACTAAGACAGCATACATATAAAATATTATCATTCATAACAATTACTATTTAAAAGGGAAATATTATACTATTAGTATCATGGTCCCAGCATTTTAACAAATTTATCAAAAAAGGACGTTGTTGCAATGGTGTGACAGGGACTTTACGGTGCGTCTGAAAATAACCTAGACCGCCTCGTTGCACTATAAGCTCTCGAAACTGCACTAAGACCATGTTGGAACACTAAAGCGAACTTTCTATACTAATGAAATGTCCATGTGTGGAAAAGAGATCTTACTATACACTGTACGGACATTTAGACTTATTCACTAGCTGTGATATACAGTAAAAGATTTAGCAAGGATAGCAAGGATACAAAAATTACGATATTGATAACGCTAAAAATTAAAAGGAAAGTGTACGCTATGTCGCCCAGAATCCAACACTGACCTAGCAAATTACGACATAATTAAACAATTAGCAACTTTGTAAAAAAATATATAGAAAAAATGTCTTTTCTTTTCCTTAAACTGGAAATATTATGATAATCAGATAAAGGTAATTTCTGTCAGAAAACGTATGTTACGAAATAATTGAAATCGGATTTAGATTAGATTTGTGACCGTTGGAATTTAAATAATCTATCTCTTTATAATTACCTTTTTTAATCAAATGGAACACATACTATAGGAGATGTGGGATATATTTCAATTTGACAGCAACCAAACGACAAAAAATCATAAATGAATCAAGAGCGCATGTTAAGTCTTCAACAAGAAACAGGTGTCTACACAAACAGTTAAGGTCTGAATCGTCGTAAGTTTGTATAAAATTTGTAAATAAAATAAATAAAAAACAATTATATGAATGAGTCGTAACAACTAAATATTCATTATTTACACAAGTTCGAATGATCTAAATAATCTACATTTTTTTTTTATCGTTAGAGACACGCTTGTAAAGCTCATTTTCTGTTCTCTTAAAAAATATGACTTCTCTTTTTTCATTTATTATCTACAAAAATTGCTCAACCTTTAATACTGACAGCGTGAAAGACCAAAACCAAGGTAACACACTATTATAAGTCATGGTATTCGAAAGCAGGAGATTAGTACTCTATCAGACAAAACTGCAATCACGTTTACCAAATACTTAACCAACGCACCACAAACTAATGCCTGCAAAAAGTTAACGTATAATTGTGATATGAAGAGATGGCAGATAACCACAACCAACTTGGAACCACCACCAGACAGAAGGACAAGTAAGCATTTAGAGGGCTGGCACTCATGTGGAATTTACTGACCCCATATATACCGTATTAGGTGACTAGCACACTATGTAACTAATAATATTCAGTATGGTGATGCAGCGTCTATCCTCTAACTTGGAAACTAAATTAACATTGAACATTCATATGTGTATATCAGTGCCTTGTACTTATATGATATTTGTCTTAATTTATTCATTAAAATATGAATCTCTAATAAGACTTTATTTACAAAATATAACACATGAGTAAACAAAAAAACACTTTCAGAAAAAAAAGAGTAACTATAAAAAGTGCGACCCCAAAAAATATCTTTCCTTTAAAAAGTATTTCATGGTAGAATTTGATATCAAAATGGGTCAAAATAACAAATATCAAATAATTGCAATACTAACAAAACTTAACTTAATTACATTGTTTACAGAAGCTTCCATTTCGCCTAAGTTAATTCTTGTGTACCTGAAAATTTGTACTACGACAAACTGGGATTAATTATATATATATTTTGACAGCTAAGGCGAAATGAAAATAAGCCGTTCACACAGTGTTTTCACAAACCGGTAATTTCTTCGCCCAGGGATATGAATTTGACATTAAAAGTCCCTCAATAGCTTTACAATACCCGGCCGTGTCATTTCCGTATATTGTAGATGGAACGTGTAATATACACAATGAATTTCATACACCAGACATACCAATACAAGTGAATTTTACCTTTTTGGAGGACTCCGAAGAGGTGGTGCATTGCATGTGCGCTAAGTTTGAAAAAAATCCAATTATTTGGGGTACGTCTGAATACCGCTAATGACCTCCTGAGTGCAATCAGGACATACAATGTGCACTCAGGATCCTTCATATTCATCGTATTTGCACACAGAATGGATGCATATATTCGTTACACAGCGTCTTATCTAAGAGTTAAATTTTGGTAGAATTTGAAATCGAACTTAGATTTGTTAATTCTTATGAAAAAATGACACCAATTACTGAGCCGTTTATTATCCAACCAAGCAGGAAAGTCCCCGAATCGACAAAGTTGATCGGATTATCTTATTTTTGTTAATGAATTGTGTTGTTAGTACTGGTCCGGGAACACAATTTTCGTTGTCAATTTTCGTTCACAAATATAGTTCCCTTTAATTTCAATATATTTTTTCTTAAATATTTTTTTTCCTTTTCTTTGAATTATCCTCCATTTTATAATGTGAATGTAAGGTCATCTAACAGAATTTCTGTAAAATTTCTTTTTGATATTTTGGGCAGAAATGAGTGATTTGGTTAGGTAAACATAGGTGGGATTTCCCCTTTTCGGAAGCTCCTGGCTTAATCCATACTGGTGTCCTTGTGTTTAGAATTAGAATTTAGAATATTTAGAATTTAACCTTAATAAGACAGATCAGTATCTAAAAAAGAACGTTACGTCTAAACACCGCTCAGGACCTCCTGAGTGCACTCAGGACATAACAAGTGTACTCAGGACATGAAATATATGTTGTAGTGTGTGGTGAAGTTATGCATTCTATAGATAATTTAATTCTTCATCTTATAGTTTTTGTTTCGGTAAAATCAATTTAATATTTAAGAAGTTATTTGAGTTTTCATCGGCCCGCGCCGTTTTTATGAAATATGTCAGGCATGACCGATGATTATATTGAATACCAATTATCATGTTGATTAGGTCGTTTGATCTTTAATAATTAGAAGTGATTAGTGATGGGTCTAACCTCATACATGTAAGCTTGGCAAACAAACAAAACCAAGTTGTCTTTTGAAAAATATAGAACAAAGAAGATATATTGTTTTGGAAAAAAATGTTAAATAAACCTTTCGTTTTGTTTGTAATAATTGAAGCCAGTTGAGAAATATGAGAAATCTACATATAGTTGGGAAATTTTCATTCAATTTATCTCATTTGAAAACGTTCAAAAATATAAATAAAATTTATTGCAAAATGTGGCGTCCTTGGGGATCAAAACCCCGTTTCAACTACGAGGAGTGTTTCCAGAGATTGAGCAAGGTATATTAACTTAATAGATAAAAGTATATCGTAAATATTTTCTTTGTATAGATTTTCGAATTTTATATAATTTTTTTTTTCAATACTGAAAAGTTTTAGTTATATTCTTAATTCAAAAATCAATATGAATAATTATTTCGTATTTTCATATTTCTAGATATACTACAATAGACTTAAATTGCATTGTTCCATAGTGAAAAAAAAGAATATATTATTTACTTTTAAGCTAACGGTTAATCACAAAAAGTGGCGTTGATTTTATCAAATTTCGTTCAATATACGGGAAAGTTTTAGTTTCATTCTTTAATAGTTCAAAAATTAAGATGAATAATTCTTTCGTATTTTCATATCTCTAGATATACTACAATATATTTTAATTGCACTGTTCCATAGTAAAAACGAATATGTGATACACCTTTTTATATATAATTTATTTCCAAGCTAACAGTTACAATTACGGATAGTAGCGTTGATTCTTTTTTAAATTGGTATCATTGCGTTTTTCGATACTTTAATATTTATAGATATATATATATGTATGTGTGTGTGTGTGTGTTTATGGACAAACAACAATTGCGAGTCCATGAATCATGTATTTAAGAAAGCCGTTGAGTGGAAACCACAACCAATTTCAGACCTTGCAACCAAACTGATGGACATTGTACGTGTACAACTAATCGATTTGAAGCGTTCCCTGTATGGAATGGGAAATTATGAACTTTTCGGTCCGTACATAAGGCATGTCGTATCGTACCAATGTTGGTTTTCGAAAACACAAGAACAGCAAGAAAGACTATTTCGGAGACTGTTGATCGACACAAAATCCATCCAAACCACAACTAAGTCTTCGTGCTCAGATTTTGAAGTACCAAAACCCCGGAAGCTTGCTCGTAAGCCTAACCAAAGGAAAAGACCAAGGACAGAACGTACACAGCCAAGATATTAGACTTCTTAAATTGTAAACATTGTCATTGTAAATATTGTACATACATGTAATTGTCTTCTCTTTAACTATGTGTATTGTTTATTGAGAATAAAATTTCATATTTAGTAAATATTGTTTTTGTTTATTAAGTTGATATGGAGAGAGAGAAATAAATAACAAAGAAAAACAAAAATAGAACTTGTTACAGATTTTTGTTTTCTTTATTCATAAACTGAAGAACCCAAAAAAAAATTTAGCCGTCAAAATGAAAAATAGACTGAAAAAGAACATCGAATGGGTTATCTTATTTTTTTCTCCATAACCATACAATTCACTATTTTTACAGTGCATAATTTAAATTTAACTACATTAAACAATCTCAAATATTTTAAACGCAACATTGTACAAACAACACAATTCATAAACATCAATAAAGATAATCCAATTAATTTTGTTGATTGGATAATTCACGGCTCAGTAGTTGTGTAATCAGTCCCACGTGCCCTCATTATTTAAAAAAAAATAACATATCTATCTAAGTTCGATTACATATAGTGTCAGCTGAGGGTGAAACAAACCTTTTTTTTTCTCAGGGTCAAAAACAAATAATTTTTTCTCCAAAAACTGGAAACAAACTTTTTTTTCCAAAAAAAAAACATAGCCCACCCCTTCCACCTCCAGAAAATCAAATGGTTGCTGCCTAAAGCTACCTTTTAATCTATCTTTGAATTCAATTAAAAACAAGTTCACATTTTTTAAAACCCTAATGTAACCGTATTTTAAAGCGTTGTCATCCGTATCAATAAATTGTTTATCAAAATTGAAGTGCATGAGTATTATTAACGTCTGGGATGAGTGTGAGAATTCTCTGTTGATGGGAATAAACAAAATTTAGCTGAATTTGTATTATTCAAATTAATGAAAAGGCAAGCTAGTGTGTGTTTAAAATTATATTGTTGGAATGGATTTATAGCATGAAAAATGTGTGTAACCGATTTTAGGTTGACTTGGACTGCGAATTTGAAATTAATATATTTTTAAAATCACATTCTATAAGATGACATATTTTGTAAGTCAGTTAATCTTCTATTCTAATTATAGTATCTTTGAAATGCATTTTATAGCTGACTATGCGGTATGTTGACGGCCGTACGGTGACATATAGTTGTTAATATCTGTGTAATTTTGGTCTCTTGTGTACAGTTGTCTCATTCGCAATCATACCACATCTTCTCTTGTATATTTATATAGCTATTACTTACAACTGTCATGTGTACATGTTCCAGGCTCATGCCGCTGAAAGAGGTCCCTTTTCAAGTTTGAAAATAGGTGAATAGGTCGGGAAAACTATCAGAAATATATATGATAAAAAAAATCAGTAAAGTTCCCACTACTTTTTTGGTAAACTTTCTTGCTTTTCCTGAGTGTGTTTTTGTGATTTATGCAATTTCATTCATGGACTAGCTAGCATAAAGAATTACATGTACTTTAAATGTAAAAAATACATTTTTTTCTACAATGATATATAATTAGGAATTGAAATTCAAAGCCTAATTCAAAAACATAAAATGGATTTTTTTATTTGTATCTTTAAATATCCTCGAAAATAACTGCGGTTGAAAGCTTCTTTTAATATACACGTATATCGAAATGTGTTCATAGCAATTATCCCGCTTAATACCGAACCCGCGTAACCTTAAAAATTAAGACATTACACAATCAAAACATTACAATTTTGTTTATTATAGATATTTTATCATATCCACGTTTGAATGCACAATACCCCCACCAAGAGAACCGTCTACTGTTAGAGGTGGGACGACAGCCTTGATGTCGTGTGCAAAAATAATAATCACTTGGTACGGTTTCAGCTTGCGTATTGTAATTTTAAATAGTATAGATCGATTCGTGTTTTAAAATCAAACAAACGCTACTGCTTGCACTGATGATAAAAAAAATTACTTTTATATATATATGTCGTGTACAAGTTGCAATTTTGTACAGGTTATAACATGTACAAAAATATTGTACATGTTATAACCTGTACAATGCTAAAATACAAGTTATAACATGTACAAAAGTACATCGTATATGTTATAACATGTACAAAATATTGCTTAAAAGTGGTTTTAACCTGTACAAAATTTGAAAATTATAATAAAGCAGAATATACAATCAAGGTTGAAATTTATTATATAATAAAGAACAATAATCAAAAGCAAAAGAAAAAAACTGACAAATGGCTACTGAATTTTCACCCTGAAAAATGTAAATACATGAAAATATGTCAGAAATCAAATAACACTGACCACTCTACAATCACAGTCTATTAAATCTTACAATAGCAAAGGTTTAAGAGCAAAAAGTGAACAAGGCCAACTTGCGTACTGAGACATTCATACCATTGTATAAAACCATGGTCAGAACTCATTTTGACTATGCTAGTTCAGTATATGGTCTTCATACAAGAAAAACGATATTGATCAAATAAAAAGAGTCAAAAGAAGGGTAACAAAACACCTACCAGGTCTCAAAGACTCAGAGAGACTTTAAAAACTAGGCTTACCTACACTATCATATCGGAGAATACATGGGGATATGATTGAAACCTTCAAAACAATGTGTATGATACGTGTACCATGATCTATAATGCTGTTAGGCGAGTTATATTTATATTTTATTTATAATTAAAATATTTAAACTTGTTAGTTTTATTATATATGTAAATGCGGTTCTTTCTAAGAAATAATCTTATAAGTCTTGAAAAGGACGTCATCAACATATAACAAAACTATCAAGTTGACATACAGATGGAAAACAAGTTGCTGTACTGTAAATATGTGAACAGTAGCACGGTGGGACGGAGGATGATTGACCTCGAAATTTTCTGGTACTAAGTGCACCGTTTTGGAGTATAACACAAAATTTTGTAGTAATTTGCTATTTGTTGGTTTAAAAAAGTAAAGATTTATATATCTTTAAATCGTTTCAGAAGCAATTCGTTTCAGTACCCAATTCCCGGTGGCGATAATACACAGTGGTCAAGCTCAATCTTGCTTCATTAGCTATGTTAACATCACTTAAATTAATTCAAGTACCATTATTTTTGTTTCTAACCCAATGGTTTGTTCATTCTTGTCAGCTAAATCATGACCATTCAATTCAACATCAGTTTCAGTATTTGTGCCAGTAATAAGATCAGTCTTTAACATTGTTTTGTCAGTTTCAGTGTCGGTATAAAGTCCTCAGACTGTCTCGGTAAAAGGGTCTTCACTATCTGTATTATTGAATACAGAACTGGCTTCAAACATAGCTTCTAAGTCTTTTTCTGTATGAATACCAGGTCACAGAATACTGCATAATGCCGGTTTATTAACTAAATGTGTATTTCAAAAGCCTTTTAAAAGAATTAAGTAATTAATCAAAACCAATGTATTTGTTACATGTTATTGGTAATAAATTGTATATTTTGAAGATCATGTTCCGTAATGTTATGCCCTGAATTCTATTCGATGTCTATAAAGCAAATAAAATCTAATTTCAAAAATATATTGGCAGAAAAAGATAAAGGACTTTTAGAATGAAAGTATTAAAATTCTCCTATACAAAAATATTAAGATTAACTTGAAACAATAATTACCTAAAACATAACCATTCTGCCTCCAGAAAACTATTAACAAAATTCATCATTAGCGAACACACTCTTTTAATAGAAAAGGTCAGACATCTTAAGATTCCTAGATATCAGAGATATTGCAAATTCTGTAATGAGATTCAGGACGAAAAACACTTCTTTCTCAAATGCTCTAAATATAACTTTTATAGAAAAAAAATATTTTGACTCAACGAAAATCAATTCGGAGAGGAAAAGCACTGTTAAAGATGACATGCTTAAACTTACAATATTTATACTAAACCCCACATCTCGCAGTCAAATTAAAAAATAAAGCTTCCTTAATAAGAGTCATTAGAACTGAGGACGGGAGACCCAAAACAATAATTTGAACTGCTACATCTGTATTTTAATATTGTACTGTAAATTTTTGTATATATGTTATGTTTGTCAGAGATTAGTTTTTTTTTTTATTTATATGACAATAAAAGTATTTGATTATAAAAATACAAGGCAAACGTGTTGTTAATAGTTCGTTAGAAATCATTGAAATATATAACAATTTTCAAAGAATATTGTTCATACACACAAAATACATTATAATAAAATTGAGAATGGAAATGGGGAATGTGTCAAAGAGACAACAACCCGACCATAGAGAAGACAACAACAGAAGGTCACCAAAAGGTCTTCAATGCAGCGAGAAATAATGTCTGCATCCGTTGCTGCATTTATATTCTTACGACGCTAAAAACGACGATTTTCCAGTAAAAATTTCAAATATATTTGTCAAATATGTGAGAAAATACGTAACCCTACGACATAAAAACTTTATTTGGGTATTTTGATTTAATTCAAGATAAAATAAACGCTTGATCATGATCAAGCATGTGAACAATCTTCTTTGAAAATAAGTTTTATTTATGCATAGATCGACTTCGTTCTCTACTTCTATTTTTTTGAGTGAAGAATGAGTACAATACAACTGATTTTGTGTCAAATACAGTTGAACAAATTGAAGTTTTTAACGACCTTGACTGGCTATACAGATACAACCCTTGCACGGTCGGCCCTGGCTTGCGCCTTATTGGGCATTTAATATTTATTGTTTTACAATGTGGTAATTTGGAATGAAAAAAATATTAATAAAAGTTTACTGAAAGAGCAAAAATATGAATAAATAAATGAATAAAAATTTGATAAATAAGTAAATAAGTAAATAAATTAAAATTTAAATACAGTTGGGTACGAAATAATAGCTTAAACCCTTTCAATCTATTCTAAAAATCTCTCCATGCCGTTCGGCATAGGTTATGATTAGCCCTCGGGGAAAAACAGTCAAATGTAGGGATAATTATGACAAGTACGTGTATTCCCGACAAACACTGACAATTACCAAATTCGTTTATTACGTGAACATGAATGCATTTTGTATAACCATTAAATCTGCATATATTTTCCCTCCGGTTTATATGATCCGTTCATCCTATATATTGACTCTTAAAATTCAAGAGTTAATCTAAAAATGAGGGTACTTTCTCTAAAAATGAGGGTGCTTTTTATATGGCCTTCCAAATACCGTTTCGATCCCTAACATCACTGAAGAGACATTTATTGTCGAAATCCGGATATGGTGTTCTAAAGAAATATTGACACCGAATGTTTGTGGCACAACATCCTGTCCACAAGTTAACAATTTTTTTTTCTGTGACGTATTAAATTTATTATAAGATCCATTTTGTTACAACCTGTGATCAATTTTATTTGGCAATCGCCAATGGCAGTCAGCAGGGTTTAAGAACATCAGTTGTTCGACCTGTTAGTCAAATGCGTTTTGTTTAAATATACTTTTTCACTCTTTTGGTCTTTTGGAAAATGTTGTTTGTGCTGTTTTTAGACCCTTCTACAACGAAATTTGTTTGACATGCACACGTATAAAAATTGCGGTTTTTATCCAACGCAGTCATAGGTTTAAACGTAGTTTTCAATTTAGACTCGTTTATATTTTTTGTTTGGGCATGTATCATATTTTCCCTCCGGTTTATATGATCCGTTCATCCTATATATTGACTCTTAAAATTCAAGAGTTAATCTAAAAATGAGGGTACTTTCTCTAAAAATGAGGGTGCTTTTTATATGGCCTTCCAAATACCGTTTCGATCCCTAACATCACTGAAGAGACATTTATTGTCGAAATCCGGATATGGTGTTCTAAAGAAATATTGACACCGAATGTTTGTGGCACAACATCCTGTCCACAAGTTAACAATTTTTTTTTCTGTGACGTATTAAATTTATTATAAGATCCATTTTGTTACAACCTGTGATCAATTTTATTTGGCAATCGCCAATGGCAGTCAGCAGGGTTTAAGAACATCAGTTGTTCGACCTGTTAGTCAAATGCGTTTTGTTTAAATATACTTTTTCACTCTTTTGGTCTTTTGGAAAATGTTGTTTGTGCTGTTTTTAGACCCTTCTACAACGAAATTTGTTTGACATGCACACGTATAAAAATTGCGGTTTTTATCCAACGCAGTCATAGGTTTGAACGTAGTTTTCAATTTAGACTCGTTTATATTTTTTGTTTGGGCATGTATCATATTTTCCCTCCGGTTTATATGATCCGTTCATCCTATATATTGACTCTTAAAATTCAAGAGTTAATCTAAAAATGAGGGTTAATTTCTCTAAAAATGAGGGTGCTTTTTATATGGCCTTCCAAATACCGTTTCGATCCCTAACATCACTGAAGAGACATTTATTGTCGAAATCCGGATATGGTGTTCTAAAGAAATATTGACACCGAATGTTTGTGGCACAACATCCTGTCCACAAGTTAACAATTTTTTTTTTCTGTGACGTATTAAATTTATTATAAGATCCATTTTGTTACAACCTGTGATCAATTTTATTTGGCAATCGCCAATGGCAGTCAGCAGGGTTTAAGAACATCAGTTGTTCGACCTGTTAGTCAAATGCGTTTTGTGTAAATATACTTTTTCACTCTTTTGGTCTTTTGGAAAATGTTGTTTGTGCTGTTTTTAGACCCTTCTACAACGAAATTTGTTTGACATGCACACGTATAAAAATTGCGGTTTTTATCCAACGCAGTCATAGGTTTGAACGTAGTTTTCAATTTAGACTCGTTTATATTTTTTGTTTGGGCATGTATCATATTTTCCCTCCGGTTTATATGATCCGTTCATCCTATATATTGACTCTTAAAATTCAAGAGTTAATCTAAAAATGAGGGTACTTTCTCTAAAAATGAGGGTGCTTTTTATATGGCCTTCCAAATACCGTTTCGATCCCTAACATCACTGAAGAGACATTTATTGTCGAAATCCGGATATGGTGTTCTAAAGAAATATTGACACCGAATGTTTGTGGCACAACATCCTGTCCACAAGTTAACAATTTTTTTTCTGTGACGTATTAAATTTATTATAAGATCCATTTTGTTACAACCTGTGATCAATTTTATTTGGCAATCGCCAATGGCAGTCAGCAGGGTTTAAGAACATCAGTTGTTCGACCTGTTAGTCAAATGCGTTTTGTTTAAATATACTTTTTCACTCTTTTGGTCTTTTGGAAAATGTTGTTTGTGCTGTTTTTAGACCCTTCTACAACGAAATTTGTTTGACATGCACACGTATAAAAATTGCGGTTTTTATCCAACGCAGTCATAGGTTTGAACGTAGTTTTCAATTTAGACTCGTTTATATTTTTTGTTTGGGCATGTATCATATTTTCCCTCCGGTTTATATGATCCGTTCATCCTATATATTGACTCTTAAAATTCAAGAGTTAATCTAAAAATGAGGGTACTTTCTCTAAAAATGAGGGTGCTTTTTATATGGCCTTCCAAATACCGTTTCGATCCCTAACATCACTGAAGAGACATTTATTGTCGAAATCCGGATATGGTGTTCTAAAGAAATATTGACACCGAATGTTTGTGGCACAACATCCTGTCCACAAGTTAACAATTTTTTTTTCTGTGACGTATTAAATTTATTATAAGATCCATTTTGTTACAACCTGTGATCAATTTTATTTGGCAATCGCCAATGGCAGTCAGCAGGGTTTAAGAACATCAGTTGTTCGACCTGTTAGTCAAATGCGTTTTGTTTAAATATACTTTTTCACTCTTTTGGTCTTTTGGAAAATGTTGTTTGTGCTGTTTTTAGACCCTTCTACAACGAAATTTGTTTGACATGCACACGTATAAAAATTGCGGTTTTTATCCAACGCAGTCATAGGTTTGAACGTAGTTTTCAATTTAGACTCGTATATATATATATATATATATATAACTCGTCTAAACATCAACCCAACAATGTTAGATCTGTAAATTTGCTTTCGCAAATTTTTGGTTCTTCCCTCGCCGGGATTCGAACCCATGCTACTGTGATATCGTGACACCAAATCGCCTGCACTGCAGCCGTCCCGCTAGACCACACGACCACCTGGGCGTATATATAACTGTATACATCACCCATGCAGGAACATATATATAAATAGTTAGATTTACTGTTACCAGATTTACCTTTTATATTTATTCACACGAGTGTTGTGAGGTTGACTTATTTTGAATTATACTAAATACTAGATAAAAAAAAATAACGAATACATGATACATAATTGTAGATAATCCAAACGGGCTGTATGACATTATAAGTAATAACGCGGGTCATGCTTGTGAGAATTGTGTGATAGTGGTTAGTTCGTATAATAAGTCAACGTTCGGTATAGCCAAGGACTGTTTTACACCAGGAACAGTGAAATCGAAGACATCCAAAACCTTGGATAAACATGTAACTATTTTATTGCCAATTAGCCAATTTTTGTACAACTTAATAATATCTTTGACTCATTGGCACTCATACCATAATGCACATCTTCTTCAGTGGCGGGTCCAGAAATTTTTATAAATGGGGGCCGACGGACTGACCTAAGAGGGGGTTCGCTCCAGTCACGCTTCAGTGATTCCCTATATAAACAACCAAATTTTTTCCAAAAAAGGGAGGCCCGGGGCCCCTGCCCCCTAAATCCAACTAGGTTCTTATATCTATCTTTACGATTACGTCGCTTCTATATATCATTGTCCATATTTAGCAAACGACAGTGTGAATATTTTGTGTATGAGTGACAAATGATTCTATGACATACTTATCAGTCTTCGGTAGTTGTTAGTGTATAACATTTATAATGCAGGCTTTAATCTTTCAAATTTCTTCCTTTATATGTCATGCATCAAATAATAAGTAGTATTATACATATGAAAATTAAGGTGATAAAATCTAAGGTATAAAGTAGTGGTTAAGACCAACGAGTCCGTTGTGTATATACCGCAACGGATTTCTTAGTGCACTAAGAAGAAATTTTTAGCACCAATGACTCTCACTAAAACGTCGTTTTAAGTTCCCAGAGAACATGGATATAAGAGAATATAATTATTAGTATATAACTCATATCTATGGTATCAATAGATATAGTATAATTGTGAAGTTAAATGACTTTTTAATCAGCGTGTGCCACTCGGCACGTGACCAACCTTAATGCAAATTCCCAATGATCACAATAAAAAGGGTGAAACAGCTTGTATAATTGAAGCTTTCAAACTAAATGGTAGACCCAACCCCCAACATAGCAGGGTTCAAATTTTGAGTTGGAGCCGTTAGACTGCTCTATAATTTGATATAATTTGTCTCGAAAGCAGAATTACACTGCACTGTGAGTATTTGTTAGATAATCACGTGCGATTTTATTATTTAAAGGAAATGCTTTACGAAATAACTAAGATCAGTGTATTTGTACTCGTAACAAAAAGGAGAAAAGATTGGGCTGCCTCTCTTCAATTTTGTCCAGTTACCAAAGTAAAATCAAAATTAAATTCTCCGACAATGCACATGGTGATATATTTTATATGTCATTCCAACACTTTCACTTGTTCTTTTATTTGTGTGGCAATTTTAATGACCATTTTAATTCAAAGCTTGGATTTGCATCCTTCATTCTCCAGTACGTTTGAATTTCTACATACATCACAGTCGGTAATTAAAGTTGTGTGTTGAACGTCAATACGAAGGCAAACAATCCATAGTAAAAAAGATATTTAGAGGGCACATATGTATCTTTCGTCTGACAGCACGTATACACCACAGTTATCGTAAATTATATAAACATATAAAAAAAAATCGAAAAAAACCCCATTATTTTTTTAAGACAAAACAGAGAAAAGAACTGATAAGTGCGGGTAATCTATGCGCCTTGCCTCCTTTATGTTTTGATATCTTAAAAATCAATTATTCTTTTATCTATTATAACACATGAAAACTACACCGGTGAGTTCGGTACATGTCATAAACTTACAGCTGGTCCTGAACATGCATGAAGTATTTGCCACTGGACTTTAAACAACAATCAATCACACTACAACTTATAGTATATATAGTTGTGAAATACAAAATGTATATTATAATGATACATTTAGATAAATAAATAGAATACAAATACACACTACTTTATATAACTGACACAACTTAAAGGAATACTCTCTAAACTATATAAGTAGAGAAGCGAAACGTTTCTTTTGAATACTAAACAAACTTCCTAACAGTACATGTTTTTTTAAGGGTTTTCCATGCGGCGCTCAAATACTTTGCATGGTCTTTTGGTATAGTGTTTAGACATATATGATATTATAAGAACCTTTAACGTATAATAGATTGACATTCGTTATTTTGCTTAATATAAAAAAAAACATAAGCATTAATTTATATTAAAAACTGAAGGTCAGACATCACTAATACGTGTATACACAAATTCATTCATTCTTTATTAACGTTTAGACCTTTTCATCAAGAATGATGATGAGAGTAATTGTAAAATGTAATAGGCATGTACTTTCTTACGTTATGGATCATTGATTTTGTTACCTGTTGACCCGGTTGATTACTAGCACGTGCCATTGAACTCGACCATTTTAACTAAAACAGATTTTATTTTAAATTAACGCCATATATATATATACAAAGTATAGACAAAGTACTATATACATATTATATGGATAAGAAAATAAATATTATAAGGATATATTGTGTGAATGAACATTTTTATACGGTGATACTTTAACACCGTCTCGACAGAGACTGAATGCAGTATATGATCAGGTTTCGGGATCCGGGAAGTCTTTTTTCGAATTTCCGGATGTCGGGAAAATTTTTGTTCCAACTTTAATAGAGTAACTCGCACGAAAAAAAATAAACATACAAAAAAAGCAACAGCTTCAACGGTAAACTAGGACATATATCAACAGAAAACGAATTAAAGAAACTGTCTTGCATAAAACAAAAATACGCATGACTGTCTTAATTTGCCTCTGCTGCATTTCTGTGGATTGTCTCATTGGCAATCATACAACATCTCCTTAACTTTTTTAGGTTACGTTTAGGATTTTCCGTTACTAATCTTCAAATACAAAAATCATTTTCACCGGTGTTCACAACATTTCAAGGTTAAATTTATGGCATACATTCTGGTGTGTATACAATTAACATACGTCCTTGCATTTAATTATCAATATATATTTATATAAACTAACATTTATTAAAAAATAAACAACATATACATGTATAGACGAATAATTTATTAGTTCCTCAACAAAACTAGAAAAGAAATAAAGAATCAACACAAGATTTAATCTTTTTTTTTTTAATTAATCAAAAAATACTTCAAATTCTAATATTAAAATACATGTATACATGTATTAATCTAAAATGCATTATCGAGTAGAAGGGGCGCAACTCGTGGTATCAAACCGATAAACTGAACGGATCTAAACAGGGTCTGAAAATTTTGAATGTTATTTTGTATCCATGGTCTGTTTTGGTCTGACACGGTCTTAACAGGTCTAAACAACCCGCTAGACGATTCAGTCTTTTCCGTCTTGACATGCCTTAACGAACTGATTTACCTGATGAGGCTATCGATCTGAACGGCGACTTAACGATCTTAAATATCTTGACGATTTTTTCTAGCGGTAAATCCAGTCAATCAAGATGTGATCAGACCAAAATGACCGTTTCAGACTGAAATCGTGCTACTAGTATAAATGAAGGTTAAGTTAAATTTTTACGATTTACGCTTTTCTCCTTGTTGAGTTCTAGCCCTTTTTAATATCCAAAATTGGTATTTATAATGTGATTAGGTTATTTATCTTTGTACATAAATGGTTAATGATACATCTAAAGTTTGATTACACTAAGTGTTTCTCTTATCTGTTATCAGATTATGACAAGGCATATAGTAAATGTCTTCTCCACAATTGTAATTTGAGTGGCAGCTTTATTTGAAAATTTTCTGTTTCCTAAGTGCTGATGAATATAAACTATATACAATGATATAGATAGATATAAAAAGATGTTGTATGAGTGCTAATGAAATTTACTGTTCTTTTTTAACCGGATTTTCGAAGTAAAAATCGGTTATTGATTTGGGGATGTACGGCGGGCTGCTGCCAAACAGTGTCCGTTCAATTACATGAAAACGCTTCGAAGATTTTTTTTTCAAACTTAGATATGTTGTTTTCTGTGACTAAATGAAGGTCAAGTTAAATTTTCACAATTTTAGCTTTTTTCGTTGTTCAGTTATAGGCCTTTCCAAAGAATTCGATTTTTTATAAATTAATCAATTACTGTACAAAGGGAAATAACTTATTTCTTAAAAGTTTTTAATTTTGTTGGATGTGTTAATTTTAATTTTTACTTGATCCTGTTTTGGGTTCCAGATTTGCAAATTCATTTGATAATAATCTATTTTTATTAAAGGAAATATTTCATTGCATAACATTGTGTAGATAAAGTTGAAGACATTCATACTATATTAGTTTGTTACAAATTAAAGAAAACATATTGGGAACTATTAACTTCATTCATGACTGTATATATATATAAAGTTTGTTTACACTAAGTGTTTTTTTAAATGATTTCCACATTTTATCAAGATAACAAACCATCTGGTAATTGTCAATCATCCAATAATAATTGGAGTGACATATTTATTTGAAAACAATTAATTATATTTGATTATGATTTGAAAATAAATATAACATCATAATGGATCATGTCAAATTACATATCTACTTTTAGAATCGATGGTAAAATTATATCTAATTTTAGATTTACATTATTGGTTCATGGAAATTAAGTTTTGAGTTATTTCCTTTTGAACAGAAATTGTTTAACAAAGAAGTATTTTATCAAAAATTGAATTCTCAGGGTTCTTTGATATGCTGATTCCAGTAATGTACTTAGATTTGGAATATTGGACCATAATAGGTAAATGTCCAATTTCAAATATTTTAGTTCTTTAACCACATTTATTTTGTGTCACAAACCTATGCTGTATCAAATATTCAATCACAATCCAAGTTCAGAGCTGTTTTTAGCTTAAATGTTGTGTCCATACTCCATCTTATGGTGTTTATATATCTCAACTTGTTCGATTCGCTAGTGTATGTAACAACGTATTTGATTTCAACGAAAGAAATCTCTGTATTACTGAAAAATATTACACCAGGGTTTTCGATATCACACACTAGTCAAAACATTTACTAAATTTTATCATCGGTACAAGGACATCATTCGTAAATATAAATCAACATCAAACATCTTATACGTTCGGGTATTTCAGATCCAATCCAGTAAAATCCGGTTTGATGTCTCTCTGACAGCCTTTTGTTTCATGATATCTCAGAAAATAATGTGTTTGAAAGGATTAAGCCTGATACTCGTACCATTAAGTATACATTAATTACATTCACGTTGATTTGCATTTAAAAAATTTTGAGTTGGCATTTCGGTTACAGAATGACAAAGCCTTAAATTGCACGGTGGAGGTTGCAAATTCAGATGTAAGTCTACCCAATATTAGATACAAAATAAAATAATGAAGTGAATCGTAAAATTCAATCGTATTACTGATTTAAAGTTAAGGCTTTAAAAAAACATGTATACTATTTATGTTTACTTAAAATCTTGCCCCGAACTGATTGAAAAATTTTCTAAATTTTTTTTTATTAACAAAAGCAACAATATACTGGACAATTGATCTGTTAAATTAATTACCACGACGATAATTTTTAAAAAGAACACAATTATTTAATTATGTCAATACACATTTATAGCAAATCTATTAAAATTGAAAAAAAAGTCCGGCTGACCGGTTAGCGTTTTTGGTATTCGATATTCGGTCCTTCCGATGGTTAACCAATTATCCGTTGACAACACTACTTTTTGCTGATTGCACCACAAGGGGTTGGCATCTATGCATAGACACATTCTCCATGTATTACCTAAGAGGTTTCTCTTGATTTACTCCTGATTTGCTCACTTTTAATTTTACCAATATAATTTATTAGTATAGAAAACAAAAAAAAGACAAAAGGTTTAATGAACATACAATTGTATAGTCTGTTCCAACTTAGGTATATAGTTCATTAGTGTTTTCTATACTCGGGTATTTTTAAACGACCGCAAAATAAGATTTTTGTTCTGTTTTTATGATATGATGTCGTCATCATCGGCGTCGTCCGAAGACACATAACTTTAGTTTAAGTAAATGAATCTCTATGAATTTTAACAGGAAGTTCCAATACCACACGAAGGAGTTTGGGATTGATTTTTGGGATTATGGTTCCAACAAATTAGAATTTAAGGGCCAAAGAGGGGCCAAAAACAAGCATTGTAATATGAGATATCTCTATTTATGCAAGAAAAATAATGGACCACAATCATAAGAGAATCAATTTTATCACTGTGCGCCTAATTGTTCATTTGATAATTATGAAATTTTAGGAAGTAAATCATTACTGAAAAAGACACACATTGCGGAAATCGTAATACCTTTTTACTAGTGTTGTCAAATCGTACAGTTTTGCCTAACCGGTTACTCGGTTAATCATTCGACCGAGTTACCGGTTAACCGGTGGTTTAAGTTGATGTTTGAAGGCTTTATCTATAGTTACCTAGAAATTTACTTTTTAGCTATCAGCCATTAAATTTTCAAACAAACCGAACTACCCATTATTTGGTTGCTGCCACTAAATTGGTAATTTTTAGGAAATTTTGCAGTTTTTAAGCGGATTTTCGAGGTAAATATCGGTTATTGGTTGGGGGTGTAGGACGGGCGGGCGGCTGCCAAATGAAAAGTAAAATCACAAAAATAGTGAACTTAGAGGAAAATCATTTCGGAAAGTCCATAATCACATTGCAAAATCAAATAAAAAACGCATCAAAAACGAATGGACAAGAACTGTCATATTCCTAACTTGGTACGGGCATTTTCGAATGTAGAACAGTGTCCGCTCAATAACATGAAAACGCTTTGATGATTTTTTTTTTTTCAAATTTAGATATGTTGTTTCTAAAGACTAAATGAAGGTTAAGTTCAATTTTCACGATTTAAGTTTTTCTCCGTTATAGTCCTTTTTAATATCCAAAAGTGGTATTTATAATGTGATTGAGTTATTTCTCTTTGTACAAAAATGGTGAATTATACATATAACGTTTGATTACACTAAGTGTTTTTAAAAATTTTCTATTATCTGTTTTCAGATTATGACATAACATATGGTAAATGTCTTACATGTATCCACAATTATAATTGTAGTGGCTGATGTTTTTTGAAAAAAAATCTTTTTCTTAAGTGCTGATGATTATAAGCTATAAACAATGATAAAAATAGATATTAGAAGATGTGGTATGAGTCCCAGTGATATTTACTCTTTTAACCGGATTTTCGAAGTAAAAATCGGTTCTTGATTTGGGAATGTACGAGGGGGCGGACGGACGGGTGGGTGGACGAAGGATCGGGCAGGCGGACGAGGGTTCGGGCGGTCGGACGGGCGGGTTGCTGCCAAACAGTGTCCGTTCAATAACATGAACATCCTTTGACAAAATTTAGATATGTTGTTTCCTGCGACGAAATGAAGGTCAAGTTAATTTTTCACGATTTTAGCTTTTCTCGTTTGTGAGTTATCGCACTTTTTGATATACATAAGTTGTATTTCATTTTCCTTTGAACAGAAATTTACGACGATATAATTCTTAAAAGTATAGTATTGTGTGTAGATCTTTTTAAAGGTAACAGATATCAACCTACTATAAACTGCAAAAATGATCTGTATTTTAAGGATTAAAATTTGAGGTCAATGGCAGGTCCGGTTCTCAAGTTTGGTATTGCATCATATATTTGATGTGACCTTGATGAACTTTGGCTTTGTCCCAACATTGTTTGTACAATGTTGCCCTTCAACTGCAGATCATTTATCATTTAACAGATTTGAGATATCTATTGTCGTTTTAGAGATAATGCAGTATGAAATTTTGCGTGCGCAGGCATGTATTTCTGAATTCAGAAATTAACGAGTTAAACATGATTTTATGTTTGACTACTTACCAAAAACTTTCAATGAAAAACTAAAAAAAAATCAATTTGAAATTTTCATTTGCCTCTTTGCCAAATGCGGTCATTATGTATATCAAATTAAAAATTATTATAAATTAAGGAATGTATCTCCCTCATGCAAAGCTCTGATTCCTTTCACGGATTTGGCTATACTTTTTGGAACTTTTGGATTATAGCTCTACATCTTTTATATAAGCTTTGGATTTTACATATTTTGGCCACGAGCATCACTGAAGAGACATTATTTGAAGAAATGCGCATCTGGTGCAGACAAATTGGTACCGTTAATGTTATTACTACCACTGGGTCGATGCCTCTGCTGGTGGACTGTTAGTCCCCGAGGGTATCACCAGCCCAGTAGCCAGTACTCCGGTACTGGCATGAAAATACGGATTTTTTGTGTTATTAAATTTGCTGTTACAAAATGTTAAAAATTATTATAAATTAAGGAATGTATCTCCCTCATGCAAAGCTCTGATTCCTTTCATGGATTTGGCTATACATTTTGGAACTTTTGGATTATAGCTCTACATCTTTTATATAAGCTTTGGATTTTACATATTTTGGCCACGAGCATCACTGAAGAGACATTATTTGTCGAAATGCGCACCTGGTGCAGACAAATTGGTACCGTTAATGTTATTGAGCTCTACTCAAAAATTAAAATTTTCAAACCCCTTTTTTATCCCAGTGGGTCGCATATCAAATGAAAGTCCATAAAGCGTACATTTTAAATATCAAATTGACGTCCCCAAAAAATTTGTTGGGAGGGGTGATTGAGTGTAAAACATAAATTTTCTTTTAAGATAAGGTTGTTGTATATTAATTGAAAGGTCTTCACGTGTACATTTCAAATATCAATTTACTGTCCTCCAAAAATTAGTTGGATGGGGGTATTTAGTGCAACATTTTAACTTTATAGAAGATGGCGTTGTCGCATATCAAATGAAAGGTCATCAAGTCTACATTACATATATCATACTTCCAATATCGAAAATTTAGGCGGATGGGGTCATTAAGTGTAAAAAGCGAAAAGTTTCAGAAGGTATGCTTGTTGTATATCAAATGAAAGGTCGTAACAAGTACATTACGAAAGCATCACTTTTACAGGAAAGACCTTTCAATTGTTTTACAAGCAATTGAGTTTTACAAACAATTGAGATACTAGTTTTTTCTTTTTTAAGGTCTTTCCACTCCGTTAGTTGAGATCAAAAGTTTTACATACAAAATTAATATTTTGTCACTCAAAGATTTATTATGATTAATAAAGTACAGGCCGTTCTATTGAAACCATGGGGTAAAGTTACTATAATCATGATGTAACTGACTTATTTATACACATTTTACTTGATACCTCTTCATAGAAACCTAACATCAAAAGGGTCGTCAAATTTACCTGTAGTTATGTAGGTGTATATATACCTTAAAGGTAAAAATTTACTTCCTTAGATTGATTGATATCGGCAAAACATACAAACCAAACACAATTAATCACCCTTATATTTTTCAAGGACCAATACATAAATATGATTCATGGACATTTTACCTACCCCGTTTAATATGTTTGTGTTGTATGTGCAGTGCACAAGGTATGAAATGGTTTCTTGTGTTTCGTCAATAGAGTTAGGATGATTTAAATTTTTTGTTTGGAATTTATACTTTTCGAGAAAGTAACTTTTTTTATGAAAATGAGACCAAAGTTACTTCATTAAAGTAAATGTTTGGGTGACTTGGATTTCAGGAAATTGGGTAAGATTTTATTGCATATTGATACATACTGTTTCAGAGTTACATACTGAAAAAGTAATGTTTGCTTTGTAATTTTAACATTTTTATTATTTTTTTGTAAATTGTTTAAATAGAATAACCCTTTGTTTTTACAGATAAAAACTCCTCAGGAAAGAGTATGAAGAAACCACGACGTTCACTGTTTAGTATTTTTCGTCGTGGTAAAGATGAAAAAACTAATTTCTCTTCTCCAACTGGAAAACTTTTTGGAAGACCTTTGGACGACGTGGTCATAGATGGAGGCCTCCCTAAAGCTGTAATGGTAAGAAAAACATTATAGAAGGACAAATAATATCTTAAAATTTACAAATAGCAAAAATTGTTATCATGAATCTCATTCCGAGACAGCATTTGCTTTTAAAAAAAGAAATTTATTATATTATTTGCCAAAGAAAAAAACTTTACAGTGAAATGGAGAATTCTGAATAATTAATGTCTGTATAACATATTTTCTGATTGACACTTGTTTAGTGCCTGCTCAGGATACTGTATCGTGATGGTCCATATACAAAAGGAATATTAAGGAGATCAGCGAACTCAGTGAAATGTAAGGAAATCCATGACAAACTAAATCAAGGAGAAGAATGTATAGATGATAATGTTAATACATTAGTTGTTGGTGCAGTTCTCAAGGTAAACTCTTCGGTTAAATATGATGAAGAATATTACAAAAATAAATTCGAAGAATACTGAAAGAACAAATAAAAAACTAATTTACAACTCTGAAATAAAATTTGAATATGGTGAAAAAGAGCTTTTAATCAAGAAGCAAGTATGAGGTTGATGAGGGATTGTAATTTAATAATCGAATGGTCATATAATGGCTTTCAATGAAGAAGTTGTTGATGTATAAAATTGAGAATGGAAATGGGGAATCGGTCAAAGAGACAACAACCCGACCAAATAAATATACAACAACAGAAGGTCACTAACAGGTCTTCAATGTAGCGAGAAATGCCCGCACCCGGAGGCGTCCTTCAGCTGGCCCCTAAACAAATATATACTAGTTCAGTGATAATGAACGCCATACTAATTTCCAAATTGTACACAAGAAACTAAAATTAAAATCATACAAGACTAACAAAGGCCAGAAGCTCCTGACTTTGGACAGGCGCAAAAATGCGGCGGGGTTAAACATGTTTGTGAGATCTCAACCCTCCCCCTATACCTCTAACCAATGTAGAAAAGTAAACGCATAACAATACGCACATTAAAATTCAGTTCAAGAGAAGTCCGAGTCTGATGTCAGAAGATGTAACCAAAGAAAATAAACAAAATGACAATAATACATAAATAACAACAGACTACTAGCAGTTAACTGACATGCCAGCTCCACACTTCAATTAAACTGACTGAAAGATTATGATTTCATCATATGAACATCAGGCACAATCCTTCCCGTTAGGGGTTTAGTATCCTACCATCATAACATATATGAGAAGAACATAACCCGTGTCATGCCAACAACTGTTTTTAGAATAAATGTGTTTAGTTCCGACGCAAAGACCTTATCAGTGACTCAATATTAACGCCAAAATATGCAATCTTTAATGACTTGACAACAATATCGTAATTATATCCCTTCTTAATAAGTCTATTTAAAGGTTTTGTAAGTTTCTGAGGTGAATACTGACACCTTTGTGCTTTATAAAGAATATTTCCATAAAAAAATTGGATGTGAAATACCTGAACGTATAAGAAGTCTGCATGTTGAGCTATATTTACGAATGATGTCTTTATACCGATGATAAAATTTAGTAAATGTTTTGACTAGTTTGTGATATCGAAAACCCTGGTGTACTAATTTTTCAGTAAATTTCTCTCGTTAAAATCTAAAGCATTGTTACATACACGAGCGAATCGTACAAGTTGAGATATATAAACACCGTAAGATGGCGACAAGGGAACGTCACCATCTAAAAACGGATAATTAACGATAGGAAATGAAAAATCATCCCTTTTATCATAAATTTTAGTATTCAGCTTTCCGTTAGTGATATAGATATTGATGTATGTATATTTTTCAGGATTATTTAAGGAATCTTCCTCGTTGTCTTTTATTGGAGGACCATTACAATGATTGGATAGCACTAAGTAAGCTAGATGATAGTTCAGAAAAAATGAATAAAGTTAAACAGTAAGTACTTAAACAATGTGAAGTTAGCAGCCGGTTCGTTATTCGTTATTCGATATTCAATATCCAACCGGCTGCTAGCAGCTGGTTTGATATTCAAAATTTAGTGAAATATTATAAAAAAAATAAATACTTTATACCATAACAAGCATGATTTTCATAGTTAAAAGGACTGATAAGATACGTAGGAAATCATTAAATGACCTTTTAAGCTGTCGTAATTTCTCGTTGTTCTCGAATATAAACCCTTTTCCGTGTTTCATATTTGTCTTTATGTAATATAGAGTTTTGTCATAAAAACGACTTCAAAGATGTACCTTTTTGTACAATATTTCTAAAGACAAAAAGAAAAACCCATAACTCTAGAAATATTTATAACTATAAATAGAAATATATATGGAAAGCCCCAAAAAAAAATTTCAGTAAAAAAATGTCAAAATTTTTGTACAAAGTGCACAGGGTAATTGTGAGAGCCCCCTGATTTCTCCATCTTTCTTATATTTAACAGATTTTTAGTCAATAGGTATATACAGACGTGACTAAAAGGAATTTGGGTACACTTCCTGTCTTCCATGTTTATGGAGCGCCCAAAGTGCCAGTTGGATATTCAAAATATATAGCGAAAACCTAGCGGAGACCGCTTAAATAAGGTTGAGGCCCCCTGGTCTTTCATTGTCCATAACTTTCAACCAAATCATTGACTCTATATATATAAAAGTTGTATTAGATTGATTTTGTTGAATAACGTCATCTTCAAAATCTACGGAGGGCTAAGATTGTCTCTTTTCAGTCAAAAAATATTCAATATTCTAGGAAATCCTTCTAAAACAACCTTTATATATACAGAGTCTATGATTTAATTAAATTTTATGGACATTGAAAGACCAGGGGGGCCTTAACCTCAGTGACAATATCGAATAACGAACCTGCTGCTAACTTTACATACATACATCTGTACTTTAACACTTAGTTGGGAAAAAGAGATTTGACAGTTCAAGAAAACAGAAAATATTGAATGATAAACAAAATATATTTTGGAAATTCATGTAAAAAAACCATTTGAGATCTGTAAAGATTGACCAATGCTTGTGTAAGGTTTTAAAAAACTTGTGATGAAACTGCTGTCTTTTCTAAGATGTTTCAAAATGAGAATGGACATGCGAAAAGTATTCAAATTTACTACCGAAGACCTTCGATTGTATAAAAAAACTTCTGTAATTTTACATAGCGTTAGAAATTATAAAATGTATTCTGTTCTATTTAATTAAAAAAAAATGGTATATTTTTAGAAAAAGTAAACACGGAAATTGGTGTTCAAATGTCGTGTCCATTTCAGATATGTCAAGTTGTTGACAAAATGTCGATAATTTCATTTGACCCAACCTGACTGACCTTACCCATACCTGTTCAGCAGGTCTCCAGGTTTAAAGTAGATAATTAAAAAGAGTGAATTTCAAAGTTAGATTTTAATTTAATTACTATTTGCTGTACATTGATCATCGGTGTAGGAATATTGATGAATATCATTGACGACTGCCTGGATCTACTTCCGCTAACCTTAGTTTAAAGGAGTGACATAACTTAAAATAAAAAACACAATCCTTTCGTTAATATCAATAGTCATAAATGAATTGTTCAGATTTGATTTGTAAATTCAGATTTGCAATATTGTAATCGTATTTGATTTTTTTCATTTTTATTGAAAAAAATACTATGTGTGATAATTTGTAATATATTTCAAAAATCCAAAAAAAAAATATGAACTTGATACATCTTTATATATGTGTGTTGTAAAAGGTCCTGGGAAATAAATAATGATATGCAAATAGACTGAACTTTGATATTGTTTATTTGCTTTGTTAAATCTGCAATTGAGGAAATGTTCTTTTTAAATGATTCCTAATTAATACCCGGAATAATGCAGAGGCCTTCTTAATGTCAGCAGTATTATAAGCTACACCCTTATTTCATTTCAATCACTGTCATTTATTATGTTTATGTAGAAATGTTGGTAAACTTTCTCGTAAATTTGTATAATTTCATACATAGCAAACTTAATTTCATTGTTGCCATTTAAGTAAGTTTAAAAGGCAATAGTTTTAAAATGACATTTAAAAGAAGATTAATAGAATGATTATGAAAGGTTTTGAATTCTGCTTTAAACTTCGGATAGGAATCGAAGATAATTATATAGGTAACATTACAGAACTTTTACCAGATTTTAAATAAACTTGCATTAAAACTCTCAAAAACAAAATAAGATGACAAATGATTTTTGCTTTTTAAAAGTTTGCTCTCAGGTATTACTTTTGACAAATGGAATTGTTTTGTTATCATAAAAATCTGTCCTTTTATGTAATCAGTTTATTAAAGGTACCAGGATTATAATTTAATACGCCAGACGCGCGTTTCGTCTACATAACACTCATCAGTGACGCTCAGATCAAAATAATTACAAAGCCAAACAAGTAAACAGTTGAAGAGCATTGTGGGACTAAAAATAAAAAAAAGTACCAAATTCACCTAAGGTAATCTATTTCTATAATAAGAAAATCCTTTCGAAAAATTCAAAGTTTTGTAACAGGAAATTTATAAAAATGATCATATAATTGATAATCATGTCAACACCGAAATGCTGACTACTGGGCTGGTGATACCCTCGGGACGAAAGGCCCACCAGCTGAGGCATCGACCCAGTGGTGTAAATAGTTTATCAAAGGTACCAGGATTATAATTTAATACGCCAGACGCGCGTTTCGTCTACATAAGACTCATCAGTGACGCTCAGATCAAAATAGTTATAAAGCCAAACAAGTACAAAGTTGAAGAGCATTATGGACCCATAAATCCAAAAAAAAAGTGCCAAATAAACAAGTGACAAAAGATTTGATCAGCATGATCTATGAATGTTTTCTGATCCTAAAAGGATGATTATAATTATCAAATAATCACCTGTAATAAAACAAAGGTGTGTAAATAACAGCAAAGTAAAAAAACTTAATCTCAAAGACATTTTATTCTGTAATAAAATGGTTTATTAATTTTACAACCATATCAAATACAATTTAAATGTAAAGACTGAGGTTATCAAAGTACATTATCTCTCATTTCAGAACATTTTTTTTCACAAATTTTGAAAACTGGAAAAAAAAGTTTAATTATGAAAGTAAGAAAAACATCAAATAGACTTCATGAATCAAGGAGAGTAACTTTGAATGTGAAGAGGCTAGGCTTTTTATATATCACGGTATATAACTCTATTCTAATTGTATTTGCAGATTGCTGTTTAAGTTACCACCTTCACACTTTGATCTCCTGCGGCATTTGATCTGTGTATTACACCATGTGCAGAAAAAGCACAGTGAAAATATGATGACCTCATATAATTTAGCAGTGTGTATCACACCTAGTATATTGAGGTCTAAGCAGCGAATAAAAAACCCAATGGCCAACCGATCACCAAATAAGGCAATGGAGTACCTGATTGATAATTGTGATTCCATTTTTGGCATGGAAACTTTAAGTCTGTTTGACTCAACTATAGATTCAAATATTGGATTAAGCGATCCAGCTTCTGAAGATTCTGGAAGTAAGATGTTTACATTTTATGTAAATGCAGTGCAAATAATAATCTATAAGTTCAAAGGAAAAGTACTTTCACCAAAATAGACACATAAAATCAATAATACAGCATGAAAAAAAGATTATAAAACATTATTATGTCTTTAAAACAAAACAAAAAGACAACTGACAAGGGAGATAATTAGTCACATGACATAGTTATGTACTGATTCTTGAAAACACGTTTATCAAAAGAGATAAATGAGATGTTGCATTGATGGAAAATATCAGGATATATAGTTTAAAACAGCTGAAATTCAACACTTGTTATGCATCTTCAAAGTCGATTTGAAATTATAAGAATAGTGACCGTAAACCAAAAATGAAAGCAATGCAATATATATATATATATATATATATATATATATCTGAAAAATAATTATAAATAATTGGATACTTTTGAATATTTTGCTGTATTAAAATAGATTTCAATAACATTCTTCTTGTTATCCACAGTTGGAATGTATGCAGATATTTATTCTATGGATAGTTTAGAGTATGATCTACATGGAGAATTTGATTCAAGTCCTAATCTTGTCAAAAGTCATTTATCGCCATCAAATCTAAGCCGAAATTCAGGACTTACCCTAAGTGATGCTCAGTTATATGATGACGATGGTAGCATGGAGAATTTAACAGACAGAAAATTGTATAATAGGAGTATATCGCAGTATATGGATCGTGATTCAGACAAATTAAAACATTCAGAAATTGTGAATCGTAGCTATGACACTGCTTATGAAAATCCAAAACCTCCTCTTAGAAAAAATAAAAAGCGTGAATACTCAAATGAAAAGGACAAAGTGGCCAAAAGTGTTAAAAATACAATGCACCACAGTTATAGTGCTGAAGGCTATCAAAAATTCAAATCAAACTCAGCGGAGTCTTTACAGTCGTTAGAAGATCATGAGGATCAACGGGTAACTCCATATGAATTTTTACGTCAATCAGACTATGGAACATTAATCAAATCATCAAGTGGTGCTTATTTATTTCTAGATGAAAACAATAGAGAATCAAGCAATAACAACTTACGCTATGTTTCAGAGGTTGAAATTCAAACTCAACGCTCTCCACAAGAAGGAAATGGGAAATTGATACGACAAGCTTCAATTGCTGAAGGTAATCCTCCTACGTCATCTCAATCTAGACTGTCATGTGGAAGTTCTTTTAATAGTGGAATTCCCCATTCATTATCCTGTTATTCATCCAAAAAATGTGTTAACTCTTTGATAACCCCACCTTTTTCACCGAAAAATTCCCGTGAAGTGTTCAATTCAAACTCTAAAGAAGGTGTTTCCGTGAGAAGGTCATTTCCTTTGGAACTTTCCAATCCGAATAAAGGATCTGGCTCCAATATTAACAAGGAAGCCGATGACATTATCAAGCCAAAATTTGAGCTTTCTACTTATGAATTTAATGAACACAAAGAAAATGATCATATGTCGCCTTTTTTACAAACTAAATATGGTTCCAGTGCTTCTGCTAATGATGTTAGACAAAATTTGCCTTTTAAGGCTTTCCCAAAATATGGACTAGGAACATCACCGCCACCTGGTGTTGTATTAAAATTAAACCAGAAACAGCAAAAACGTGACAATATACCAATGCGTGCAAGTCATGACAGTGCCATTATTTCACAAGTTCATAAAAAAAGCACAGATAGTTCAGGTAGTGATCAAAAGAGGGAACATGAATTTCATCATTCAGAACTTAATATTGGAAACTTAAGCACACCTCCATACCCTCTTGTGAAAAGTGACAGTGGTAGGATTATCAAAAGGACTTTGTCAAACTCACCAAACCGACCATCCAGGCCTCCATCGTATGATGAGGCTTGTCAGAGAAGTTGTATAAATAAACATGGAATTCCATTAGAGATTTCCGAACAAGATATCCAGAAACAAAGAGAAGCAAGTTTACTTGCGAAGCAATTGTATAAAGAATCCCTACGCAAGTATATGGAGGAGCATTCAAATAGCCCAAGTGTTCAAAATATTGATCACAAGGAAGTTTCTAGAAAGGAGAAGATCATTATAAAACAGGAGGAGTGTGACAGTGATTCCTCTGAGGGTATTGAAGAGGAAACTAAAATGATGAAGAAAGACCCAAAGAAAATTTTCGAGGAATATTTGAAAACTTATGAGCAAATAAAAAGTATTTCACTAAATACTTTTTCAGCTAAAAAATCATTGATTTCAGATAGAAGCCTTTTATCCCCTGTTCAATTACATCGCAGTGAAAGTGACTCATCAGAAAAAGCTGGAATACGTAACAGGAGGAGTCCTACTCGGGAAAAATCTCCTCTCGCTACTGACAGGAGAGTACATGAAGTTAGTCGAAATTCTTCACCAAATGCTCAGTTGAACTACTCATCTTCTAGCTCCTCAGATACTGTCACAGAAAAAGAACAAATTCCACCATATCGACGTGATCGATCAGATTCGTGTCCTGTAACTAGTCGTTTTTTTGCTCAAAATCGTAGTGCTCAAACCCAACAACGAAGCACAACTGAACACATTCAAAGTATGAAATCATCAGTGGAAACAAGATACGCATACAAATCTAAAGACTTCTTACGTTCTCAGGATCGTTCAAATTTATACTCTAGGGATGTGGAACAAAAAGAAACAAGTGTGATAAGAGACCCTGCTAAACCACGATTTTTCACAGGTGCTAGAGAAAGTAATAACAGTCCGGAACAATCTTCTAGTAAAATTGTAGGTGCTAATGTTACAAGTAAAGTTGATTCTAAAAATTCAATTATATGGAAATCAAAACGAGACCCGGTAACTACTCCAAAGAGAGACTCTTCTGCAGATTTACCGTGGAGTGTTAAAAACTTAGTGTCTGTGTTTGTAAACTCAAACAGTTTAGGACAGTCATCAGTCAGCAGTTCAAGTGAATCGCTACTTCCACCTCCTCCTTACCAACCTCCTCCTCCGTTTCGTCGTGACAATGCTCGAATAAGTTCTTCAAGAAATAATAGATGTAGAAGTTCTAATACAGACAATAGTGCAAACATTCCGCAGACAAAATCATCTCTGTCACATAGACGTTTAGGTGGGCCACAAGCACATGACAGTTTCAGTGATGATGCTGATACTTCTAGTCGTAGAAATTCTACTAACGTTTCATCAGTTCATGAATTATGGACATATATTGATACGGAAGTGACGTTTGTGTAATGCCTGTGATACATACATTTGTGTTTTTCTATCATGCAATTAATATTCATAAACATTTTTGTATTTTCCTCTTGGTACATGTATTCTATGAAGAACTTAAATTTGTTAAAACAAAACGCATTAAATGTAATCGGTTAATATTTGGAAATTTTACTGACTAGATATATCAATGAGAAATTTGAAAAATGAAAAGTTCTTAAAGAATATTTTTGATATTAAAGTACATCAACTTCAAGATTAAACAATAAGGGTATGTAATGATTTTTTGGTTAAAAGGAAGTTATGCAGTAATTGTTTATACTGATAATGTTATTGGCGATACCTCAGATTTTACCTCATATAAATAAATGGTTGATATACTCTGAAAATGTGTGTATGTCTATTTTATGTCTAAATACAGACTAATACTCAAATTGTACATTTGTAATATGTATAAATGTATATCTGTAAAATTGCGGCATACTGTACAGTATCAACGTGTACAGTGCTATGTTTGTTATTTTGTACATTTGTTAAGTCCAAATCTTGTAAAGTCTTCATTTCTCATATTGCAAATAGAATTTTAAAGTGTTTTGTAAATAGGCGAATAAATTAATCAAATTTTGACCAAATTTTATTGAGTAGTAATTAAGGAAGGAATGCCGTATTTTAACAGTAGTATACTTTGTAACATTTCTTATATTCCAAGTGCAAAGTATACAAGGTGGACAAATAACAATTTATTATACATAGACAGTATAGATAAAAAAAAAGTATGGCATGTATATATTTAATTGAGAAAGTGATATTATTTATTTATATTTTTATCACAAAACAAGCACTGACTAAGGCCGTGTTCACACCAAATTCCATGTACAGTAAACTTGTTTACAATTAGTTTAATGAACTGGACATTGGTTTCACATTAAATTTGTTCACATCTATACACCTTGTTTAATTACCTGTACATAAGATTTGTTCACATTTGTAAACTCTATGTCATTTAAATGTTCATTTCGTAGAATCGAATGAAACATTTTCGGACAACTTTTCTAGCAGTAAGGGAACGACCATTTGACTCTAAATAGGGGGAATGGAAATATTCCGAACCCCAATTGGATAAAGAAAACAATTCTGGTTCTACAGATAATAAAAAATATTCTGAATCAAGAGTTTCCCCATACATTAAAGTGTTAAATATTGAAGAAAAAAAAAAATTGATTACCAGAATCGAAAAAAAAAAAAAAAAAAGGAATAAAACGTTTGCGCGGCAAAATTCTGACTCAAATAAATAAACAAAATACTCCCCCCTTTTTTTTTTAAGTTAAGTGGTTGCTTCTTTATGAAAGCCATTTTGATGATTTGCAGTAGTTTAAAGATACTAAAGATGTCTCGATTAAGCATTAGAAAACGTAGGCTGCAACAGCGTGCTTACAGACGAAGAAGAAGGATTGATATATTAGGGATCACTATATTTCTGTCTTTTCTGTTTGTTCAAATGGTATTTCTTCTCCAAGAAGTATTTGGCAAATGGAGTGGGTAATGTTTTTTTTTCTTTTTAAGTGTAATTTCACGGATCCGAGATACTAGACAAACAATATATTTACCTCACACTTTTTAAGTAATTTTATGAGTGAATCGTTGTTTGAGTAAAGACCAGTGGCAAATATTTCTGTGTAAGTTAAGTCAATTCGGAAAGACTTTAATTTTCAAATGAATTATGTGTTCAGCAATGATGCTGCTTTGGGTCTTGATAAGGGCTTAATAAAGCTACGTTAAGTTTTATTTCTAAACAAAACAAATAAATATATCAAGTTGAGACAAATATTTCTGTAAAGAACTTCATAAATAATTGCTATAAATATCAATTTTATTAAAAAATCGTTTCTTCCTTAAATATGCACGGTGAAACTAATGTTTTAAATGCCTAGTTTTGTGTACACTTAATCTACACAAGGCCTACATCGAGTATCGACTGCATGTAGACAAAACATGATTTACACTACATGTAAACATTGAGTTTTATCAATGGGAACGTAATTTTGTTTAGTTTACGTGTGAGTTGCACTTACACAACACCGAGTTTAGGTCAATGTGAACACGGCCTAAGACATTTCAAAATCTGTCAACATGGTTGTAATGGAGATGTTTCCGAATAGCAACATTTTTATATACACGTATTAATGTCCTTACTATATCAATTTATACAAAGATTTTTTTTATTGAACTTCAATAGTATTTTTATATGTTACCTATTTAGCAAATAATTGGAAATGTACACAATTCTACATTCTATGATTTACTATGCAATTATAAAAATGCAATGGTTGTATATGTGATGATTCTGTTACTGTAAAGTGTATTTTAAATTACTTGTTACTTTTGATACACTGAACATTTTGTATCAAAATGTCATCATGAAAACCATAACTTGATCAAAATAAATAAACTATATAGGAAAATTGATGTTTTAATGTCTCTTGTGTTTACAAATGTTTGGTTTTTTTTTTTTTGAGTACTGCGGTGAAAATTCTTACATAATAGCAACATATTTGTACTCGCGTAAATTTATACAAAGGAATTTGTTTTATTGAACTTCAATAGTATTTTTATATGTTACCTATTTAGCAAATAATTGAAAATGTACACAATTCTATTTTCTATGATTTACTATGCAATTATAAAAATGCAATGGTTGTATATGTGATGATTCTGTTACTGTAAAGTGTATTTTAAATTATTTGTTACTTTTGATACACTGAACATTTTTTATCAAAATGTCATCATGAAAACCATAACTTGATCAAAATAAAAAAAACTATGTAGGAAAATTGATGTTTTAATGTCTCTTGTGTTTACAAATGTTTGGTTTTTTTTTTGGAGTACTGCGGTGAAAATTCTAACATAATAGCAACATGTTTGTACTCGCGTAAATTTATACAAAGGAATTTGTTTTATTGAACTTCAATAGTATTTTTATATGTTACCTATTTAGCAAATAATTGAAAATGTACACAATTCTATTTTCTATGATTTACTATGCAATTATAAAAATGCAATGGTTGTATATGTGATGATTCTGTTACTGTAAAGTGTATTTTAAATTATTTGTTACTTTTGATACACTGAACATTTTGTATCAAAATGTCATCATGAAAACCATAACTTGATCATAATAAAAAAACTATATAGGAAAATTGATGTTTTAATGTCTCTTGTGTTTACAAATGTTTGGTGTTTTTTTTTGGAGTAGACTGCGGTGAAAATTCTAACATAATAGCAACATTTTTGTACTCGCGTAAATTTATACAAAGGAATTTGTTTTATTGAACTTCAATAGTATTTTTATATGTTACCTATTTAGCAAATAATTGAAAATGTACACACTTCTATTTTCTATGATTTACTATGCAATTATAAAAATACAATGGTTGTATATGTGATGATTCTGTTACTGTAAAGTGTATTTTAAATGATTTGTTACTTTTGATGCACTGAATATTTGGTATCAAAATGTCATCGTGTTAACCATAACTTGATCAAAATAAAAAACTATATTAAAATCTTTGATGTTTTAATGTCTCTCGTGTTAACAAATGATTTTTTTTTAGTAGACAACGGTGAATATTCTTACATAGTGATGGATTAAAATAACAGCATAAAACACATTAAAAAGATGGAAAGCTACATCATTCATCTACAATAAATCAAATATAAAACAAAAATCAACCATATGAGGACAAAGAAAAATTAAGCCTGACTTTGTAGTTGTCTTAAAACAGCAACAAAAAACACACATTGATATCTGAGGGCATAAGTAAAGGATTAACAATAATAATACCCTTGCTCAAAGAAATGGGTATACTGGTTTACATCTATCAATCCCATGAAATATTGCTACATTTTTCGTATGCAATACAAATTGGAGCTTCCTACAATTTGTTAGAAACCTCCATGTGAGCATTCACATCTTTCTCAGGAACTATAAAACAGAGTTTCCTGAAATTTGGTAGAGTTTCATGTGAGCATGCTATACCATGTGATGAACTTTAACATATATCACTCATCACAAATACATTTAGCTGGATATCATTAGTGAGCAAAAGTTCAACTTGATTCAATAGCTCAAATAAAGATTTTACAGTACAAACATAATTTAATTATCTTATCTCTACTAGTTTTAGTTCACTGTCAGTTTTTGTCTTCACTAGGGCGTGTTCACTGCCAGTAAAATGATCCTGCATCATGTTGCTATTTATATTTTGGTTTGCACAAGGTCATGGTTTTTCGCACCTGTTTATGATGCCTTTACAATATATTTGCTGGAAGTGACAGTGTCCTGAATTATTTTTCAATTGAAATTGTTCTTTGAATTAGTTTTCAGTAACTGCGAGTACTCCTGGTGACTTTTTCATTTGGTTTTTGTGCTCAGAACTAGTCTCACAAGTCAAACTCTTTTCTATTGATATTTTACAGTTTGTTTTATTGCTGTACTGTTACACCAGTTTTCCAAGTTTGATACAGGATTTTGCACGTTCGCAGCGACATTAAGGTGGTTTTCCCGCAAAATCGAAAAAAAAATATTGCAGGAGTTATTTCCCCTATCTGGATCAAAATTCATAATGGCGGGCGATTTTTGACGTTTGCAGACACAGTAATAAATGTTACAATAGGTAAGGTACGCGCATCGCATAAATGATGAAATGTATCGCATATGGTGTCTTTTTTTATATTATAACGTATTTTCACATCAAATAATGGAAATAATTTGAGATAAAGCTGTATTTATCAAAAGAAGATCGCAAGCGGAGTTTAAGCTCCGCCCACTTTTTACCTTATATGGAAAATCTATGTAGTCGCGAAGCTTGCAGTTTGCAAGTCGGTTAATTGGAGTTAATTGAAGCAGCCGTGCACTTGTTACTTGTGAATTGAACGATCTGGTGGAAGAATACATAGAGAACAAATCGAAAATTTTATTCCATGGTAGGAGAAACATGTTTAGAAGGATACTCTTGATTTAATTTATTGGTTTAAGATGTTTCATAATGTAGAAATATGCAGAAATACAGACAGTAATGTGCTTTGGATAGAACACTGAACAGATTATAACCACGTGCTGCCATGGCCAATACCGAGTAGCCATCATTTCATATGAATAACACCGAAACACATGGGTTTGTAAATCGTCTCGTCCCCAATGAACTTAAATCTTGAGCTCTCTGAGGAAAATCAAATGAAAAAATTAAAATACATTATATTACATATGCTATGGCTGTGCTTATAGACTATATAGTTCCTTACCTTCTTGTAAAAATGCTTTATTGAGGACAAATACTTTTTGCATTATGCCATAGGCTCAGTTATGTATACTTGTCATGCCATTTGTCCAACATGGTATCCCTGCACACAACACATTGAATTAAATAAACCCTCCTTTATTTAAAGTCACAATAATTATAATTGTAAGAACCAATCTTGCCATAGGCTCTGTTGCATAGTATATTTGCATCCTCATCTAGGAAGAAGCATAAAACAACAAAAGAATATATATAAACATGCCCCTCAAACAGTTTTGTTGGATTGTGAGAGCCATATGATCTGACTTGTAACCCCAATTAATGGGCATTTTATAAATGTAAGCAGGTATTTACATGCATTATGTATATGCATCCTGCCATTGACTCGTTATAATTTTCTGGGCCAATTATTCGTTTTCTAACCCCTGTGACCTTTAAATTTCAAATAATCATCCCTACGAAAGCTCAGTAAAAGTAGACCTAGTCCAGAGAATTATGACCTAGCTTAGTCTAAGAATAGACCAAAATTCTTTATCTAGTACATGTAGTTCAATTTGCCATTATTGTGTGCAACATAAATACAGAAACTGAGAAAGCTTTTTCCACTTGAATGATGTACATACAATTGATTTCACCATGATAACTAATATCATTATCATAATCACAAGCTCTACTGTCATTCCTTAAATTTCTTAAGACCAACCCTAGTTTAAACACCTCGCATCAGAATGAATGTTCGGTAGGGTTTTATTCAATTGTAATTGTTATCACAGCGAAATCCACAACCGTTTACACATTGGTTACGATGTATACATGTGGATTTACGTGGGAGGCATATTTACACAGCCATTTGTGTACATCTTGGAGAATGCGCTAAGTATAGATATATCGAGAATTTTATCACGGTGTTGTTGACAAAGCGAAAGAAGCACGTCATATTAGAACAAATGACAACCACTGAATTACAGGCTCCTGACTTGGGATAGGCACATATACATGTACATACACCATGTGCATTACTTTCATTATTGTATGTTGCCTTGCATTACATATGTTGACTCTTTAAATTCAAGAGTCTATCCTAAATTGGTAAATTATATGGCCTTCCAAATACCATTTCGATCCATATCATGACTAAGAGACATTTATTGTCGAAATCTGGATCTGGTGTACAAAAAAGTATTGACACCTCATGTTTGTGGTATAACATCTTGGCAACAAGGTTTTTTCTTTCTGTTAATTATTAAATTTATATTAAGATCCATTTTGTGATCAATTTTATTTGGCCATTGCGAATGGCAGCTGGCAGGGTTTAAGAACATCAGTTGTTGACCGACCGTGCAAGGGCTGTATAGCCAGTCAATGTCGTTAAAAACTTCCATTTTTTTGTTGTTCCACCTTTTAGTCAAATAGGTTTTGTTAAATTAAGATTTTTCACTTTTGGTCTTTTGGAAAATGTTGTTTGTGCTGTATTTAGACCCGCCTACAACGAAATATTTTTTACATGCACACCAATAAAAATTGCAGCTTTTATCCTACTTGCGCAATCATAGGTTTGAACGTAGTTTTTAATTTAGACTTGTGGGTATATATATATAGACAGGGACTAAACTTAACTGTTTTCCTCCAGGGGCCACCTAGGCCCCTAAAATATTTTTTTCAGGGGCCCAGTTGAAATTTTTGCAGCCCAACCAATTGTTATACTAATAAAATAGAACTCCAAGTGTACATTCTATATATACTAATAAAGCCATATTGTGTAATCCTACTTGTAGGTTTTGAGTCTTGAAAAAGTTGTGTGTGGTACTTTTATAGTATTTGAATTATTGCCACCAGAAATATATCCTAAGATTTGACAAAACTTATTTTAGGTTATTTCCTACCAAAATTGTCTCCCTTCTTTAAGTTCAATTTTCAACTTCCTGTTGACCTTTAGACAATATGGCTGTTTCTTTGATCATTAAATGCTCTTTCAAAGGAGGTACATGTATATACCATAAGGTGACTTCGTATTGATAACATAGTTGTCCGATTTGGTTTGGGTTATTAAAATGAACCTACTGGTTTTCAGAAATCCTCTCTATTTTACTATCACACTTTAATAAGACTAGCAGGTTTCCTTTAGGGAACGGTTTTCGTTGATATCGCGGGGAAAGGGTAGAAATGGGTTTCACTCTAAAATATTTTACAGTCGCCAGCTGGGCGATCAGGATGATTAAATATATTCGCCCAGTCGAAAATCTGGTCGCCTTGGGCGACTGGGCGAGTGTTAAGTTTAGTCCCTGTAATAGATATAGGAAGATGTGGTGTGAGTGCCAATATATACTTATCCATGACTTAGTATATTTCTAGGATTTTAAATGGTTAACCCACTTTGTTTCAAATCCCATATCCCCTAATATTGCTACCCATTACATCGGGGAAATTCACACACTTTTTCCTTAGTGCCATTGTTGCTCCTTATGAAATATTGAATTTTGTAGATTATCCATGATGTCTGTACATGTATAATTAGATACTTAATCCACTTGCAATTTGATTTTATTGTGTCAATTATTTGCACTCATTTTAGTAAATGCATCGCTATTCGGCCATATTATCAATGAAGTGTACACGTAACTCACAATTTTGAGTACCAAATTCTTGCTATATTTCATGTTCATGTATTGATTTTTTTGTGACCTGATCGCATGAGTTGATATTGTGCAGTTTGCAATTGAAAGATTAAAACACTTGCAAGTCGTAACAATGGAGTATGCATATCAATAATAATAAGTAAATTTTGGGACAGCTTTATTCATTAAGTTCACATCTTTTATCATGTAGAACAATGTAGAATTATGGTTAGATTTAATAACTGACTTTTAATCCACTGATCACAGTTTCTATTTTGTTTTGATAACATTAATATTGTATATATTTATAACTTGTAAAGATATTGAAAGATAGAGATGGACACATGATATACCCTATACATTTGTACATAGGAACGTTTGGAAATGAATATGACAGTTTTATGACATTTATTTTTACGGATAAAAAAAAGGTCAACTCTTTTCAGGAGTAAACTTTGATTTCTGAAATTATAATCTTTTGATGTCAGTTTTTGTCCTTGTAAAATCGAGAAGAAAAAACAAATTTGATCCCTTGTTTTTATATGACACAAATACTTTTAAGATTACATGACAAACCAATGACCGGCTTTTTTATTTAGCACTTGATTTATAGAGAAGATCTAGAGCCAGTTATAAATTAATTGTCACAAAAAATAAGAGGCTCTATTAATTTTTTTCAAATATGATCCAAATATAGAAAAAAAGATGTGGTATGATTGCCAATGAGACAACTGTGCACAAGAAACCAAAATGACAGACATTAACGACTATAGGTCACCATACAGCCTTCAACAATGAGCAAAGCCCATACAACATAGTATTAGTTCTTACTCAAAGTATAAAAAAAAGCCTTCAACAATGAGCAAAGCCCATACCGCATAGTATTAGTTCTTACTCAAAGTATAAAAAAAAAGGCATAACATACTACATGCATACATGTTGGAAACACTACAAAATATTGACTTAAAATTTGAGATATAATGATACATTTGTACAGCAAAACACTTTCTAAACCAAAAAAAGGCTTTTATAAATATTTAATAAGCATGATAAGTGATCGATATTATTTACTTAAAATAGTATCATTAAACAAATTAAAAAATGAGATGTTGTTAAAATGACCTCGTTTAAGAACATTTAATCCTGATTTCTGCCAATGAAAATTAATGAACATTACTTTGCTTTATTGCTATTTGGTTTTTGCATATTACCATTTAGGCTACAGCATGCATATAAGTAATGAATACATGGTATAGTACATATACATTGATTCAATGACATTTTTTTATCAGAATTGTCAACAAAATATTTTAAATTGAAAAAAGTCTCTGAATTACAGGACAATCATCACTAGTTGTTATTTTAAAACATATATAATACAACAACAGGACCATTAAGGAGCTGTATCAGTAGTTGATACAGCTTCTCAAGGTAAAAGACTACATATTCTTTAATCGGACAACTGTTTGCTGTGGTGCCATAGCAGAAATGTTAATGAAAGTAGGGACAATTTTTATGACGAACAAGAAATGTGGAGATTTATAAATCTCAAACAATTAATTTTTTGGCTTTTTTCCCACTGATCATGATCAGTTACCAGAAGTATATTTTCCATTTTTTCATTAACATTTCTGCTATTCTGATTTTTCTATTAACAGATCTAGAGGCATTAATATCAGTGTTTTCATTTAACAACATATTTTTTAATTTATTATGTTCTTTGCTGACAGATGTCTGCAGTTTTGCCATGTGGATGTCCAGAGATGTGGTGAAGGATTTATTTCCTGGATGTTTTTCCAATGACATCTGAAATTTGATGACGTTTCTAGTGTCATCTGTTTCCCCAAGCAGTTCCATGCAGAAGTCCACTTCACTTCTTGGAACATCTGCCACAGCTGAAGTAAGAAATAACTTAAAGCATTGACTAATATTATACATTTGATTTAAATCATAAAAGATAAGGCAACATAAAATCCAAAAAGATGTTAGTTTTAAAACAATTCTCTAAAAATTGATATAATAGGATCAAATGCCATTTCAAGGAATTTATTCATGGTGTATAAAGTCGACCAATTTACTCACAAACACATTTAAAAGTACTAAGGACTCTTGTGAAATGTTTTTTTGCACATGAATATATTTGTTAGACATCAGAAAAATATGTACTCCATGAAATTTGCCGTCTAATAAAAAAATAAACTACAAGAATTATATATATATGAATGTGCTATATACATAATATTGTCAAATTTCTTATGCTTTATAACTTGTCTATATAGTAAATTACTTTGTATTTCAGATGCATGAACTACTATAGAAATTAAGCAAGTTCAGATTTAATCTGGCATCTGATTATAACTTCATTTCGTTCCCCATAGGTGGTATGCAGTAATTGTATTACTTTAATTCTGAAAGATGGGATCTTGTAAGTAAGCTATTACATGTATAACAATTTTATTAACATTTATTTGATTTCTTGAATGTTTTGCCTTCAAAATTATGTATTGTAATTAGCAAAGTCACCTTTGTTGGAGTTAACAATAAAGTTCTTCACCATTTTCATTTTGTCTGTTGTTGGTAACTTCTTTAAATTTATGAAATCTTGTTCACCTAAAACAAAAATATATTTAGAAGCATGCAATTATTTTATACTTGAAAATTTAATGGCCAGTTGTAATCAAACTTCTATATTTTTCTAGACATTTTTTGTACACTTGGCCTATAAGGTAAATTCTAATGTGTTATATTTTTTTTAAAGAAAAGTCTACAAAGGTATGAGTCTTGTAATTTAAAGTTTCAAGTAAGATTTTTCACTAGAAATGGAATTTCTGGACTGAAAGAAATACATGTATCAAATTATAAGATACAAGATATTATTTTTAAGTAAAATATGAGAACTTAAAATGTGCTTTGTCTGAGCTTTTTTATATTGCAGGACAACAGACTAGGGAGTGTACTGCAGATATGTGAACCATTTTTGGAAAATATCATCTTGCAACAGTAAGGTATCGTATGTATAAAAGAATTTAATGTCATGGTGTTTACCTTTATCTTCCTCAAATAATTTTCTTTTGATCGCTTTCTTTCTTGCAGTTGTTGTACTCGTTACATCATCGATTTTCTTGTCTGTAAAAGGTATGAATATATATCTATATATTTTGATTTAAATGATATGAGCAAATTTTAGATCAGCCCTAATACGGATAAATCAGCATGTGCAATACTGAAACTATTACAGATATTTCTTAAATTTAATTCGTAATTCCATTTCAAACCGGAGTTAACCATGAAAAAAATCAATGATGACGTCACGGTCACATGACAAAACTATCTCTATGGGCTGAGAAACAAAACCTGTTTCATTCAAAATTAAATTATTAAATGATGTTTTTTTTTAATTTGCTAATTATTGACATTTAAAATATTAGATTACAAACAATTGTATACATGTACCTTTGATATATGAGTTGTACATGTATCTGACTTTTTTGTTCTCATCTTCTTTTGTTTGCTGTAAGGCTAATCCTTGTTCTGAAAAATAATATTGATGGTAGAGAGAGGAATTTGGTATGTATATTTTATCTAGTTTTATTTTGATATCATTATGCAGTCTTCAAAAAATTCAAATGAACAGATTTTGCAAATTTCCAGACTGATGGTATCTTTTTAGCAGATGGATTGAATTGCAGAGAAAAAAATGATGATTTATCAAAACCATTTTTCTCAATTTCTGACAATGTTAAATATTTGACATGTTACGAGAGTGGCATACCCTACTTGCTATAGTTATGTTTAACAATAATGCTTGAAGGTACCATCTTTTCAATTAGTTGCTGTTCCTATTGAAAAAATTAAAGTATAATTAATTATCAGATGATTATTAGAAAATACCAAATAGTGCTAACTAGGTAGCTCAGATAGTAGAGCAACTCAACTGGTGTATTGAGTAGGTCCCAGGTTCAATCCCTGGCCTAGTTTTTGGGATACGATTGCTTTCAAGCAAACTGTAGACTTATACCGGTGGCTCAGAGCATTTCCCTCACGTCGATCGTTTTATTCTAAACATTAAGGAACATCTCGGATTCTTATGATTGTCTTGCTTTAAAAGGTAAAAACAAACAAAGGGATTGAACTTAAACAACTTTCCTATAATGTTCTTTTCATAATCTTCATGTTTAATAATTCCCTTGACTTGTATGCGTGTTTTTAACAACACGGAAAATCAGAATTAAGCAGTATTTATATTTAGTGTATTTATAAATTTAGAAACATGTCAGAGGGAATACCCAATTTTGGTAAAATGCGAGAAATAACATAGGAAAATAGGTGATAAGATAATAAGATAATAAGATAATGTACGAGCTGAAATACCTTCTCTCACTCTGAGTCTCGGTGACTGCTGTGGATAGTAAACTTGGAATTGATAGTACAAAAATAAAACACAATAGGTCTAATTACATTGTTTATACACTTTTATCTGGGATTGGCTATTTTGTAACTATTTTACATGTGCAGTTGAATTAGTTTTAAAAATAATATTATCCAGCTACATGTATACATCGGTGTCAATGAAACAATAGCAATCGTATCCCTCAGAGCAATCTGCTCTTTGATTAATTGAAATTGATGATGATTAAATTTATATATGCCTTTCCAAGGTGGAACATATTATGGTAAGGCATTGTCTTCACTCCCGAAAATAAGTGAAAAACTCTACAACTTCCATAAAACTTTTTATTTAAAAATATGTATTTCATTTTAAAATTATGTTTACTCACTTTCAGTTTGTTGGTGAGCAGCTAGTATATCATTTATACTGTAGGATGTTGTTGATTCAGAGGCAGCTTTGTCATCTTCATCAAGTTTTCCATCTGAAGATCAAGAAAAAAAATTAGGGTAAGTGTTACAGATTTGTTTTCTATGCATCATGACACCAGGTCCATGATTAATATCTGATATTCGGAAAATTTCATGTGAATTTCTTTGGAAAATGCACCATTTCAGAGTAACCTCCCCTTAAAATTCAAATTTAAAAACATTTAAAAACAAGCAAATATAACACTTATAAAAATATTACAGCTCTTCTATTTAAGCATGCAAAGCAAAACTTTGATCGACTTGCTTGGATGTTTGCAAACAATATGTAAGTGGAGTTTCAATATTATATACTTGGATTTGATTGGACATGAATGGAAGTTAATGTTGTTTACAAATCTGTTGTTTACAAACATCCAAACAAACATAGCAAGCAACTTGATCAATGGTTTGCTTTTCATGCTTTTATACAAGAGCTGTAAGAAGTAAAAATCTTATAATGACATGAATGAATTTAATTTATAAATGAATATTCAAACTGGTTTTCTGTATTCCTCATCAAATTTTTCTTATTTGTTTAAAAATATGGACTTATAAGTTCTCAGTTATTTATAATCAAAGAAGGTAAAAGATAAATAAGAGTATCCCCGTTGATTTTTTGTTATCTTTCCAAATTTGTATAGATAACAACGATTTGAACCTTGTGTGTTATGCATTGCTGCATGTCCGGATTATAGGTTTGTTCATGTTTATTTTAGATTTGGAATCAATTGTCATTTTAGCAATGCCCCTATATGTATGGAAAACTTGTATTTAGTAAGAAATGTCTTATTACAGCAATTTCTGTTTCCTACCAACAATATAAGCATGATATTAAAGTCATGTAAGTATAACTTCAAAAAAACTTGCCATAATCAATAGTTTCCATTTTATTGATATCTGGGTTTGGTCTATCATCCTTATTGCCATTATCTTCTTCTGAAAAAGAGATTTTTAAAAAATTCTGGGGTATGTAAAAAAGAATTAAGCAGAAAAATGATTACTTAACTTTTTTAGAAGAATATGTCTGCATATTAACACGTAAGGTTTACTCTTATATTATTTTATATATTATAATTGTTTAACCACATCTAAACTACAACTGAATATCCTTACATCGAAATTTATTGAACATGGGCACTAAAATCTTACGACTTGCAACTCTAAATACCTTGAGGTTGAAACTGGTGCACACTTGTTTTTTCCAAAACGCTATTGTTATCTGTGATGGAACTGCCATCATCTGTGAAATAGAAATTAATTTTGAATGACGATTTTAGATATTGAAGTTTTCAAACATTTAATATACTATATAGTAAATAAATAACTTTATAAAATTACAACTAATACCTTCAACAACTAAATTCTCATTTGCTGTAATGTATGTTAATTGACCATCATCATCATACAGTTTCAATTTTGGTAAGGGCAATTGCAAAATATTGCTTTTATATTTTGAAACGACATCATGCCAGACATTTTCTAAGACATGCTGCTCTTGTTTTAAGTTTGAAGACCTGAAGTGGTGCAAAGTAGGACCCTCAGACCTATCACTTGGATCATTTGGACCATCATGGAAGACAATGCCACCATTGTCAAATGACCACCATATGCCTCTGCCAACAGCCATAAAATCAGCAATTCTCTCGAGATGACACTGGATTAATGTTGGCTTTGTCTTTAAGAACTCAGCTGTAAATGCAGACCTTGGATGCTGTTTTAATAGCCTTGCTTGCTTGCTGATGTTTGAGTCTTGCATATGAAAGGAGTTCTGTTTATTTCCTTCCTTTTGTTGGTAATTGAACCTAACAATACAATTTTCAGCAATATTTCCTGGTTGCCTGTTAGTGGTGTTTCTCGATATTCTTCTGAGGTCACCGAAACATCTCTCCTGTTCCTCTGTAAGGATTGACCTCAAAGAAAATATTCTAAAAGCTTCGGCAAGATGTATAGTTATGCTATGGAAGTGGCTCCCAAAAAACTTCCTTGCAGTCATTTTTACGGGACTGCAAAAAATGGTTCTGCATGTTGCAGCAAATAACAATGTCTGGTTATAAAGACGAAGTATCAGTTTTGGTGTTCTCCCTTCGCTAGGCAGGTAAGAAATATTTACAATGTCCACCAGTGCATTTACCATTTGTATTATGTTCTCATCTATGTTCTTCTTTTCAGAGTTCATTTCATCAAGAAATTGTGACAGCTTGATCAGAGCTAATCTGGCATCTGATCCTCTAATTTCATTTCTTTCACCATTGGTGGTATGAGAGAAGTGTAATAACTTTTTCTGGATGATTGGATCTTTTATTTGATAGGGAAGCTCTGTAATTACATTTTTTATCATATTTGCTAGGTCATGGAGTGGTTCAAAGCAGGGTATTTCATAATTTTTGATGTTGAGATCATGAGACGTCATTTTTGGATTTGGCAGCATCAGGGCAGGTGGTTTTCCAATACCATGCATTACAGAATTAAGTCTATCTTGAAGATCACCTTTCAAGGAGCAGGTAAATTGTACATGTCTGGCATCAAGCTCGTCCATAATTTCATCTTTTTTCAAGTTTCGTAATGGATTTAAGTTGCCATTTTTTAATTTTTCTAGGGTTATGGAAGATGAAGCCAATCTGCATCTGTCATCCAGGTCAAGTACTTTTGCATTAAAACAGTGCATCAAGTTTGTGAACTCGTCAGCTTTCACACCACACATGCAGGGGTAATGTCCTCCATGTTGTTGGCCGCTTTCAAATTGCCTAGCCGGCCCATCTCCACTAAATAGTCTTAGACAGTCGTAAACCTCAATGTTTTCATGATGTATTGGGAAAGTAATATTTCTCAGATCATCAACTCTACTTTTCAGGTATGCTGCTTGTTCTTCATCACTACTTGCTAAAAGTTAACCATATTTTTAAAAAAAATCATGCCACCCTTAAAGAAAGTGCATGCATGTTAATTAAGGTAGATGGGGTGTCTAAATTATAATCCATAGAATTTTTTAATAATTTGCCAAAATGAAGTTTATATTATGCTTTTTAAAAAAAAGTAATAAAAAGAATGGGTCACCGGGCTTTTTTTCATGCTACACGGTGTTCAAAATTGTCCAATTTTGTATAGATTATGCATGGAAACCCCAATTTTCTGCAATATAGCGTAAACTACACCATAGAATTTTGAGATAACATATGAGAAGATAGCTTTGATAGTATGCTTTCAGTTAAGAAAAAGAAAAAATGGGGTCACCGGACCTGTTTTCTTGTTACATAATAAAATAGAGAAATTCCTAACACATTCTATTGTAAAAATACCTTAATCTGAATTATCTGCCCTTGCATTTGAGTTGCCTCCCTTTATGTGGCAAAGTTGGAAAAAAATTGTTCAAACAAAAAATTTCTGTTTTTTGTAAAATACAATCATAAATATGATAAAACATGTCATTTTCTATGTAGAAGTGGAATTTCTTACACATGAATTATCTACTTCTCTAAAAATTTGCACATTCTATTAAAGATCTAGACCTTGTTTTCTGGTATTTCCAAATCCAAGATGGAGGAAGACGCCCTATCTACCTTAAGTAATCATTTATGTTCTAGGGGTTAACAACACATTTAGTTGCATGTTTTAGACACAAATAAACAAAGCTAGACCAGAAACAGATTTAAAAAGAATTATTGCCAATTTATGTATTGCACGACATCATAAAATCTCTTAATATTCTCTGCAAGTTTACAAAACTTCAGTAAAATTTGATTGATAATTGTGTATCCTTATTTTATTAGCCAATAGTTTTTATTTCAAGAACTTTATGATTTTTGCATCGTTGAATTTGTACTCTTGTCTTGATATTGCATTGGCTATTGCTTTTCAGATTTGAAGGATAGGCTGACAGATTAATTATGGTGGACCTGATTTGTTTTTTAATTGTATATGCCAGTTAAAGAATACAGAACTTTAGTATGTTAACTTTTTATTTTCATCTTGGAATTTCAAAAAGTATTATAATTTTTTGTTTTGTTGAATTTTGCGAGAATCATGATTTTTGTCATTGTTGAAGATATATTTTTATATACAAAAAAATATTTGTTTGTTCCAGTTGATTTATCATGTTTATGTAGGATATCATTCCTTATTTTCTGTCTTTTATTTCAGGTGTGTTTCCTGGAGAGTGAAGATACTTTATACAGTTTCAGAAATAACATGTGTATATAAGTTGATACAGCATATTGATCAAGTACAAGTTAACATCAGTAAGAAATTCATTATTTTAATTTTGGAATTTTTTTGACGATTTATGCAATTATAACTTATTCCTTCTCAGAATGCAGAATTTTGCTCATCCTTTTTCAAAATTTTCTAGGGGACCAAGTTGCAAGCAGACTGATGCGAACTAATATAATTTCTTTAAATGCAACATTTCAAGAACTTTTATTCCCAATTGCATGGGCCCTGTGCCCCTTCCCTTAAACACTAGGAAAATGACTGTAAATAGTAAGTTTTTTTATAATTATCTTATCTTCTTTACACCTTTAAAATTCTTAGAATGCATTTAGACTTGAGAATACAAGTGAGAGATAAAATATATAATACCTGATCGACCAAATATGTACATTCTTGGTTTTTCAACAACAGATTGAACATTTATTGCCTTTTCCTTTGGAAACTTTTCCTGATACTCCTTATTGGTAAAGTAATTGGCATGATCATATATCCAGGAAACAGTGAAACAGATATGAGAATGATTTAGAAGGCTGCTGTGATCATGCCATAGTTTTATACTTCTTGTTCTCTCTAATGACTTAAGATAACTAATGGCTTCGTCTTTATTTTCAGGTATTGTTTCATTGATCCTTAGGAACCTGGACCTCAGTTCATGGTTAGACATGGTGCGATATTCCTCATCAGTGAAATGACGAAGAATGCCAAGCTGGATTTGTTCCTGGAGGACAGACATACGTATCTTGTCGAGTGATATTTTTCTACTGTAGATGACTTGTTTTTCCTCAGTTAATGTACCATTATTTGTAATATTTGTTTTTATGATGGTTTTAGGAGCTATAGGTTCTCCAATATCAATTTCTCCTGATTTTTTTTGGTCGTCAATATCCCTCTTTAATTTTTTGGCAGATCTTACAGCTGGTACTGATACTCTCAATTTTTTGTAAATGATAGATTTCCTTGCCCTTCTTATACGCCTGGTGTATTCGTTACTTGCAATATGGGAATTTGTTTTAAATTTTGATATATCGATTCCTAGATCAAGTGTATATGCTTTCAAAACCTGGCCTGCATTTTGAGGAACTTTGCCATTGATTTTTAAGTCATATTTTCTAGCTAGTAAGGACCAGTTAACATAGCTGCCTTCATGCTTTTCCTGTATTTCTGTTGTGAATTTTTTTTTGTCAAATTCATAATTCGAAAAATTACCATGATGTTTTTTAGGCATTTTTCCCAGTTGTTCTTTTTGAAGAAGAGTAAGAACTCTCTCTCTTGCATGTGTTTTGTTTTCAAAACTAGTGGCCATACGATCCCTGGTATGCTGATTGTATGACTTCCCAGATGACAAAAACGTAGATACATCCTCTCCAGATGACGAAAGGGAAACTTCTATGGAGTTCCTAGTTTCTTTTAGATTTTTTTCAAATTCTTTTTTTTTTTCTTGAGGTGATTTCATTGGCGAAAGAGACACCTTGACCTGGTTCTGAAATTTGATTTTAAGTTTGTCCTCAACAATTGGCTGGATGATTTTGACCAAGTTTTGGACAGTTTTTAGACCTCTGGTTGTTTTAGATTGGCTTTGGGGAGATGTAATTGACAATACAGAATCAGTTGCAGCATTGCACAAAGTGAGTAAATTATTTGAATCACTGGATGATGACAAATGCAGAGAAGAATATGAAATATGGGTGGTGTTGCATCTTTGGCAGTTTTCTAATGTATGGTCTTTTTTTTCCTCATTTGACAGCTTTTCCCAATTCTTGAGTGAGAAATGTTCAATAAACTTGTTTTGTTGTCCATCTTTGTTACCATTTTGCCAGTACTTTTTATCTGTGACATATTTTTGAAGTCTCTTCAGCTTAATGCCAAATTCTTTAAAATCTACATTCATTTTCGGATATTTCGACATAAAGTTCTGATAATTTTTATATCTTTCCATGATACTGAGGTGATTTGTATACTTCGGAGCATGTTTGTTTTCTTTATTTTCCCTGTGCGCTTCTATTGCAGATAGGTCCTTAGTTGCCCTTGTTATTATTGTTTTCACAAAATTGCAGATGTTCATTCTTATTTATCTAAAAAAATTGTCTTAAAATAAAAACATGTATACTTGAGGCTTATAACCTATAACTTAAATAGTTAATGGCTGTGCTTTCTCTGATGAAAAAAATCTTTAGAAACTTAAAATTACTAAAATCAAAAAGTTGCCACATGTGGCTTAATATTCATTTTTTAACAAATTAACACAGAAATCAGAGAAATCACTCCCATCATTTTAATCATTTATATATACAAGGGATTAAATTTATAATTAACATGTGTTTGTGTGTTGAAACTGATCACATATCTTTTTCAATCTTATCACATACAATATTACCAATTGGTTTTATTGTCAAAATGTAGTTTTAACTATATATAGCTAGTCCCCAATAGCAGGGCAATTTAAATTAAGATAGTAAAGTTTTTGAGGGAATAGCATTTTGTTTTTTTGATAACTCTATTTTTATAGCTGTTCAAAATTTTGTTTGGGATAATGTAAGGCTCTCAATTATTAATAAATGTATGTTGGACTAGGTTGCATTTTCTTCAAAATTTTTGAAAACGGCATTCTGAATTAAAATTTGTTAATTATTGATGGTAAGATTGTTAAAGAAGAGCCTATCATAATCCTTACAGCCAATTTTGGAATTGTAATAATTCTTGGTTTAAAAGAATCAACTTGTCATTTTGGATTAAAATTGCCAGAACTTCAAAAATGTGTGACTCTGACAAGTGTCGTGACATATATGTAAAGATCAAAACATCTTGTGTACTTCAGAATGATTGAAATAATGATAAAAATAGTTATAAAGTTAAAATTGCATATTTTTTGAAACACACAAACACATGTTTATCAATTATCAGCTCTTTCCATAATGCTAGCAAGACCAAGGTTTGTTTGGCTTGCTTGCTTTGTTGTATTAATGTTTGCCAAAGCATTGTAATTAAGATTGACATTTGTAAATAACATCAAAAGAAGATTTTAAATTTTATTTTTATAATTGAATTTGGTGGGACATTATCATATATTACGGATTACAAAATCACGCAATTTACACTTTTATTATTGTTAAAAGTGTTATTATAAATTGTTACAAACACGCTAAAATTATGTTCACAGCAAATTAGAAAATCCTTCACGTATGCCAAACATATCGGCTTGGGTTTTTCAATATATATGTGTTGTCAAAATCAGGGGTAATCCGTAATATTAGTGTAATTCAGGTCTCAGAAAGGGTATATACTGTGACATTCCTGGCTTAGGCCTTATATCCCCTTCGCCTTAGGCTCGGGGGGGGGGGATATAAACTCTTAAGCCGGGAATGTCACAATATATACCCTGTCTGAGACCTGAATAACATATAATATTCAAAATTACTAATACACTGGTATTACTCCGCCTAATAATGTTAAAGAAAGCAAGGCAACAAAACTTTTGTTTTGCTGTTATTTTGAAAAGAGCTGTGAAACAATATTGTATAAATTTTGTATTATTGTGAATATTATTTCTAAAATATAGCCTGTTAACAGGATGTACAATGGTATCTCTCTGTTCTTCAGTTGTCAAAATGCATATATACATGTTGGACATTAACACCAATTTTAATACAACTTTTTTGAATTGTTAATATCAATTGACATGAGCTCCCTTTTCCTTTTATGAATTTAAGATTTTTTTATGAATATTAAATGATCTTTCATGAACTACTTTTGTTAAAAGCAATAATGGCATTTTAAGATTTCTTTTGTAACAAAAGAGTGCTCTTTGTGATATTAGACTTGTTTATTTTTATTATGTTACAGTAATTCATATGAAGCAATTGAAAAGGGGGTTAAAGTAATTTTTTTTTAAATTTATGAAAATTGGCAACCAAGTTAATTTCAATGGAGGTGTATGATACATTAGTGAAAAGTTCATTTTTGAAATCTTGTATTTTTTTCAATTTGATGGACTTGTGGTTGTTAAATGTCCAATGGCAAGAAGCTACTTTTTTTAATAGCATGTATGAGATTTAAGATATCTACAAATTATGTGCTGTATATATAGTTACTTAAACAATCATGTGTATGATGTGTTGCAATTGAAATAAAGTCCAATCCATTGCTGTTGGATAATTGTTTTTATTAAAACTTATTTTTATTATTTTGAGTTTTAGTTAAGTTATCCTGTTATAAAGGATAAAACCCAATTACAAGTGTATAACAGTGTTGAGTTCTTGCAATGAAAGCCACTGCTCATTGTTAAAGGCCTTATTGTGACCTATATTTGCATACATGAACGACATTTGGGCTTAGACTCATTGACATACTGTCATCACACATCATCTTCATAGAATAAAAATAGATGCTCATTGTTGAAGGACATATTGTAGCCTATTGTTGCATGCAGTAATGACGCTTGGTCTTTATAGAAGGAGAGTTGAACCACAGCCATGCATATTGCTCTTTACATTTAACAGAAATAACCAAATTGCACCATATTTAATAGAAATAAAGACATGGACAGTCTGCTATGACTATAAACCATATTATAATTGATGAAAATAACCAAAAAAAATCAGACCTGACCAATTACCTGTATGTTTGGTGTAGGCCTAAGTAAGAAAGACTTTAAAAATGTGTATTGCACAGAATATAAAAGGATATGGAGTATTGAAAATGTTCATGGGACAATATTGTGCACAATACATACTTTGATTAAGATGATAACAAATAAGCTACATGAAATAGAGATAGTGTGTACCTGTTATACAATTGAATCAAATTTGGTACATCATTTCTTTCCTAGAAAACTGGATATATATTTGATACTTTGAATAGTTTTATAAATTGGTCGATAACCTATGTCTATGGTAAAATTTTAAAAAATGGAGTATAAGCCTCAAGTACACATGTCAAAATGAATGTGGATATAACACTAAGTATGAGATGATGGTCGATTTTGTTTAAGCATTGCTTTCTTGAAGGTGTCCATGTTGGGTTCTTGAAATGTGGATGTTTGGTTGAAGGGGTGCTTGGTTTTTGGTTTAGAATAATTAAAAGCAAAAGTTGGAAAGATTTATATTTCTTGTGTGTTGGCAGACATTTGTTCCAGTTAAAGGTAAGTTTTTTCCTCAAAAATAAACTTTATTCCAGCCTTCTATGTTTAAAAATGTGCATACAGACGCACAGTCTACCCTTTAACAATAATGGAACCTGCTAGGGAACCACAACATTTACAATAAAAGAATACTGTATTGATATTTTTTATGCAAAATAACAAATTATTTACAAAATTGTAAAAGCAATACAATATAATTTACTTAGATAAATAAATAAAACGTTTTAATATTGTGAAACTTGAACTTTGCCGCCATAAAAAGTTCTCGGAATAGCAATGTTGGAAATCCGGATTGAGAGTCTGTATTCCTGGTCAGCACTACGCTTTTTTGTCGTCTGAAATGTAAACAATAAATAGTTGATAGAAGTGTGTTCAAAGTAAATCAAAAGTGCAAGTTGAAGAACTCTTTCATTTCCAACAAATATGTGCGGGAAATCCTTGTCAGGTTCTGTAATTTGTAAAAACTGCTGCTGCCTAAAGTTCAATCGCCTCTGTTTTATTTCAAAATGCCCTGAAAATAACTTTGTCATTAAGGACAGCAGTATGCACTAAATAAATACCTCGTTTGGATTTATTATAAATGTAATCGTTAAGCAGCAGCACTTTTCGAGTACACGGACCTAATATCTATTTGTAACGTTCTTGTTGAGATAAATTCATGCTCATCTTCAACTTGCACTTTTGACTTTTTCAAAACGAAAGTAAAATAATGAATTTATGGTCACGTGACCACTTTCACACTATTTTTAGCACCTCCGCCAAGTCTAAAGTTGCAATTTGAGATTGGTTTTATTAAATTATTAAAATTGTTATAGTGTTTTACCCTAATTACTAAGATTTATTACACCGTATGTAATCATCGTTTTTTTCTGGGAAAAATGTGCATTTTAACCAATATGGACCTTAACTGTGCTGCGTTTAATCCCACGACATCTTTATATTCTGTCCCCAAAACAAGACCATGTAGTGTAGAAGTGGTTGGTTTTTGTGTGTCATTGTTATTCGTTTATGTTCTAAGCTTGAATTAGGCTATTTATTTTCTCTTCGGAAGTTTTCATATTGTAACCCCAGTTCTTTTATGGGTTACCATACGATATTGACTTTGCTTATTTGTTTTAAGCCAAAGGGTGATTAGTAGTTCTTCTTGTCCTTTTGTCTTTTGTAGCTGTATCATTGGTAATGATACCTCTTCTATTTTTGCAATGTATGAATTTAAATGTGATCATTTTTTTTAATTGTATATATTATGTGGTTTTCTGTAAACTCGGTAGGCTTGAAGGAATCACCAGAATTCAGATTGTCACTTTGCATCTGTTATTGTTGGAGGAATATATATTACATACTTTCAAGATTATTTTGTTCCAAAGAGACTACAAATCACCGATGAATCAAATCCTTGACATTATACCAACAACAAAATTTCACCAAACAGTGACCAAGAAGTCAACATGCGTTCTTAAATAGCATATATGTGTCAATACCTTATTGCAATGGTTAATTCTCTCTAATAGGGGACAAGTTGTCAAAAAACATCAACAGACATTAAACGATCTGGCATCATCGCCAAGTTCTAAATAGGACAAAAATATTGACATTGACGTTATTAAGTCTCTAGACTTTACTCAAACATATAGTATCAGTCAGTTGAGAAACAATAGCTATCGTTACAAACACATAAAACAAAGTCAATAGGACAAGGCAATTTATTTCGATATTCGAGAAAACGGTAGACAAAAAGGACTGCTCTTGTTTTAACCTACTAACCTGCCTTTTATCACTAAATATAGATGCAAGGTGTCATAACCATTAGAAAAAATTAACAGATATTGGAAATTTCATTAACTTCAAATTATTATATGACAGGAAGATGTAAACGATCCTACTGAAATTGGTGTTAAAAACTAGTGAGTCCATCCTTCGTAAGAAAGTCTGCAGTGGCTGCAAAAGGAAGGGTTGCATATGTCCAATATGTGAAAAGATTGGTAATGTACCAGGTCTGTGAAATAAAGAATCTGCTATGAACCAAACCTGTGCAAGATATGAATGCGATTTTACCATTTGGGCTCAGCGGTAGCATGCTACCTTAATACACAGCAGCAAATAATATGTGCAATTTCAGATTGCTAATGTCATACCGATCATGCCGGTACAGTAATAGCATTTTAACGTTTACGACGGGACAGCATGTCACCTACTGGAAACAGTAAACGCGTTCGAAGCCAGCCAGTCTTACAAATAAATGCCGTATGTGGAGAATTAGCAAAAACAAACGGACTTGAAAGTTTTTTGTTTATCAGTGTGCTTTCTCTACAAACTTCCTGGTACACTGGGAATGCTTAGATAGTAACTTTTTTCTAGAAATAATAGTATCTCATCCATAACAAAACTTTTCAGAAAATCATTTCAAGTAGCATCACTTGTAAGCAATATCGCATCCAAACCGTCGCAAACTTCTTGTACAGGTTTGGTCAGGCCACGTCAGACATCCTTGACAATTAGCTTATGCCTACTAAAGATTTCTTGTAACAGGTTTGGTCTTTATCAAATCTGGCACAGATAGAGTCCAATGCAGATTTCTTTGCATGGCATAAGGGAAATCCAAAAATGTGAATTTAAAGCAGCAAAACAAAAACACGCATAACAAACAAAACAAAATAATGACTTTTTTTTTTCATTTAATGAAACAGACTTGGTTCTGTACAATTTTGTTTAGCTAAGCGGGTCCCCTATTAAGATTATTTTATAGATAGGAGCTACTAGTCTTCAATACACAGGTTTAGTCCAATATTGTTTTCGTACCGGTACATATTTTTGTTCCCTATATAGACATCATCAAACACTTAAAACTAACTACATACTTTTTGAAACCGGTACTAAGCCACTATAGATCTCATTAAACAGGTTTGCAACACTGTAAGAGTTTTTACAAATATTCAGTACATTTATTTCAACGTTTATCGGTATATTATATGGTACGTTATAGTGTTTGTTACGTTATCAGGCTAGATCGGTGATAAGTCAGAACGGAAGTAAGAGATTGTCGTCAGGACGAAAGAGTCTGGCAGATTTGAACTGACGATTACTTGTAACTGAACCAGATGAGTTAAGTTGAAACATTTACTAACAATATCAACTGTTATTTATTGTACATATTGAATAACCAATGTAAATAATAAATCGATTGATACGTTCACTTCTTGTGTGTTACAGTGGTCACAGCGGTTTGGATGTAGCGCCAATCGGGCCACGATCGTTTATTGTGACTGATTCATGTGGTAACAGTTTTGACAATAACATAATATTTGAACAGCCACCTGACTTTAAAATAGAATATTGTATTGTCCGTGGAGTAACAGTAAATGAATTAAAGGACGTTTTCTTACAAAGACTGAATAGTGTGAACACAATTAGATGCCTCCAAATAATCGTAAAAATTGCAGGTGGGATAAACGACTTCACAAAATTTATTAAAAATGAAAACAGGGAACGTGAGCTAGTATATTCAAGTGCTAAAGGTCTTGAAATATACGAGAACATATTGGAATTTAAAGCAGCTGTTAGAGAGAAATTACCAAATGCTTTAGTCGGATTTATAACTGTGCCACCAATAAGTTGTAAGAAATATAAGGAACACTATGTTGATAATAAGAAGTTTCAGAGAAAAAACAACTGTCCATTAGAGTAACAGCCGTTGTACGACTGTCTTAGTCTGTGAAAGACTGGTGATGACTGTCAAATCTGTCATATTTCGTTGCAACAGTTCATGTATGTCTGTCCCAACTTTTTTACGGATTGTGAAAGTCAAAAAATGCTACCAACAGTCATTTACAAACTGTTACAGTCAAAATCTATTTATTACAGTCTTTCCAATAGTTGTGACAGTTGCATAATGTCTGTCCCAAATTTTTAATAGTTGGGACAGTTAAAATTTGTTTGTGTCAACTTTTCAGACGTTGATGCAGTCAAGAAATGTTTGCTACAACATTTTTAGAGTTGGGACAGTCGTTAAATGTTTGTTACAACTTTCTAAAGGCTGTCACAGTCATTAAATGTTTATACAACTTATAAAAGATTGTCACAGTCGTCAAATGTTTAAAACAAACATTTCATAGGTTGATACAATCGGTAAAAGTTGTTGATACAAATATTTAAGCGTGACGGTTGCGACTTAAAAAATACTTATTTCGCGTGCACTTTCTTAACTGAGATTTGATACAAGATAAATGTATATATTTTTTTATTAAAGTGTCACGTATTGATGATACAGTTGTGAAATTACCCATTATTAAAATTATTATCATCTATTATTTTTTTTTTTTTTATCTAAAATATTTTGCGATCGTTGCAGATCTATATGTCTTTTGTCGTTTTTCATTCAGTTATTGTCATGACATTGTCCGATCATTTTTCCGGACTTCAAGTGTCTTGTACATTTGACTTTCCATCTTTATTTATTATGTTGTCTATTCAAGAGCCTTTAACTTGTTTCACATACCAGAAGCCTTCGTTAAAATATTATTGCAGAAGATGGCTGATATGCATTCATTCAAATTTATAGGTTTGATAAATTATCTTGAAAATGTTACGTCGGTGTACCTTTAAAGAATATTACTAAGTTACATTTATAACATGTAAACAGCATAGTAAAGCTGGTTTGATTTTAATTACTATCCATTAGGGACATTCTAGATGAAAATTAATCAAATCTGTCAAGTTCTATTAAAAACGGAAAATAATTCGTCACCCGTGAACGATTTAAAGTTACCGTACCCTCTTAATTGTTGTTGCATCATGTCGGCAGCGGTTCGGCAAACTGTATTTTACACAAAATCATAGACATGGTAGTAGGGAATCTACAGTAGAATATAAGCTGAGCTGAAAATTGTAATCTGTGAGTAGAAATGAATAATATTTTAACGCATGTTTATCAGAAGGAAAAATGCGCACAAATGTTACAGATATTTGTGCCTACAGATCTAAAAAACGACGTTCTATATAACTGCACTCGTGCAAAGTAGCCTGTTACAATGCAAAATTAAAATCTGGGCTTCGAAAAAAAATTGGTCCTGAGATTGGAACCCCCCCCCCCCCCCCTCTTTGTGACATATACTAGTTTGAACCCCTATTTTATGTGGTGGGTTGGTTTTTTTTTTAACATTTACATTAAAAACAATAGTTTCGTTTCCCCATTTTTACGCATTTCGACTTTTGTAACTTGCAACTGGACTATCTTAACTCGCAACTCCACTTTTGTAACTCGCAACTCGACTTTCATAACTCGCAACTCGACTATCATAACTCGCAACTCGACTTTCTTAACTCGGAACTCGACTTTCTTTTTTTCTTTTTAAAATTTCTTTATTTCAATCAGTCGTTTGTTACATTGTCTTCAACACGTCCAAACTCCTTGTGAAGAATACATATAAATTTCAATTCTATTATATAATAAAATCACTAGAAAACAAAAATATAGATGGAGATGATGATTTAAAAGAATGGTTAAAGGACAGTGAAAGCACAATTACACATTTCCAAAATCAAGGAAAGTTTTCAAAAATGAATAATGATTTTCAAACAAAAAATGAGCAAAAGTTGAAAAATATTGAAGATACTATTTCTTTTAACCCGGAGACAGACAGGCCTATTACTTGCTTTGAAATTAAATGTATTATAAAAAACTTAAAAAATGGATAAGCAAGCGGTCCAGATAGTGTGTTGAACGAGGTAATTAAATTTAGTATTAAAGTATTTCTTTTGTTAAAAACAGGACACTATCCAACTTCATGGAATTCTGCATACATTACTTTAGTACATAAATCTGGTGACAAATGTAATCCAAGCAACTACAGAGGAATTTCTTTAATAACTGTATATCCAAATTATTTAGTAGTATCTTAAATCAAAGAATGATTAAAACTATGGGGAAAAAATAGGTAATGCCCAGTTTGGATTTAGAGTTAATCATATAACTGCAGACAGTGTATTTATCCTTAAAACTTTGATTAATAAATTTATTCATAAAAAATAAAAGAAAAATTTATGTCTGTTATGTAGATCTTAAAAAGGCTCTTGATTCCCTTTGGAGAATTGGAATGCTTTATAAATTAGCTAAAATGGGTGTAGGGAAACATATGTTTGAAATAATAAAACAACCGTTTATTCATACTGAAGCATCTTTAAAATATAATGATAAACATTCTAGATTCTTTCCCATTGACCGAGGAGTAAAACAAGTATTAGTCCCACATTCTTCAATTTATTTATTAATGACATAGTTGAAAATTTTGACAATAGAGGGTCAAAACCCTTGAAAATATTAAATTCTGATATAGGAAGTCTTTTGTTTGCCGATGACCTTATAATTTTATCCGAAAGTGAAGAAGGTCTTCAATATAGCTTAAATAACTTATCAAATTACTGTGAAAATGGCAGTTATGTCTAAATACTAAAAAAAAAACAATCATTACGAGCATTGAACAAAGAACTATAAAACTGGAACCATACATTGTAAGGTTCAATAATGAAAAAAATTGATAACGTTACTGAGTATTAATTTCTGGGCACTCTGATAAAAAATAATGGAAATCTAAATGCAAGTTTAACAGATTTAGCCAAAAAAGCTAGGAAAGCACTGTTTTCATTAAAAACACATGCAGCCTTTTTGGGAAATTTCCCTGTTAATGTATCCTGTAATCTTTTTGATTTTCTTATAAAACCAATTTTAACATATAATGCTGAAATATCATACATGGATACATATCAATCTTATTATAGAGCAAAATGCCGATTAAAATCCCAAAACAAAGATATAAATAATTTCCAATATTTGGATAAGACTCCCTTCAAAAAGGTTCATGTTAATTTCTGTAAATATATTCTAGGTACTAAAAAAACATCTGCTAATTTAGGTGTTAAAACTGAACTTGTTAGACAATCATTAGAAAAATATATAAAAACACGATCAATTCTTTATTGGTCTAGATTAAACACTGAAAACATAAATCCATTACTAAAAGAAAGTTATACATTAAGTAAACACCAGATTCACAAGGAATTTATACTTGGTCCTCTTTTATCAAAGATTCAACACAAGAAATGAATATCGATATACAAAAGTAATGTCCTGTCAAAATATGGAACAAGTTAACAAACTAAAGACTTGGATTAAGAATATTACAAGCAAATTTTATTCAGAACTACTGGAAAATAAAACAACAAACTTTTTCTTTACAAAAATATTAAAGTCAAACAAGACCAAGAATTTTATCTAAAATATCAAAATTTTGAAACTAGACGTTTATTTACAAAAATTAGAATCAGTGACCATAATTTGCTCAATGAGAAATTAATAATGTTTTGCGTATAAAACATTTTAATGACATGGCAATATATAATTCTATGTTTCCAAATCTATCTGATACTTAAAACCTAGTAGTCCTACTAAATCCTTCTAATATAAACCAAGTGAAAAAAACAGGTTCCTTTATAAAAAAAAAGTAAAATCACAAAAATACTGAACTTAGAGGAAAATCAATTCGGAAAGTCCATAATCACATGGCAAAATCAAATAACAAAACGCATCAAAAACGAATTGACAAGAACTGTCATATTCCTGACTTGGTACAGGCATTTTCAAATGTAGAAAATGGTGGATTAAACCTGGTTCTATAGCGCTAACCCTCTCACTTTAATGACAGTCTCATCAATTTCCGATATATTTACATTGATGCGTTAAATAAACAGACACAATAAATAAAATAGTCAAAATATGGGTACATCAGTCATCATCGTATAACAATTTAAAAGGAACAATTTAACAGAACACAATAACATCTACTATCTACGCACACATTCATTGATTTGAGTGTCTGACGTCAGAAAATTGTATACGTCACATAAATTTGTCGTTTAATGTTAATACAAACAATTTTAAAATTTACATAGGAATGTTAGCATACAGGGTTAAAAAATCAAAAGTATGTTAGAATAAATTTCAGAAATAGACCGAGATTTAAACTAGTACAAAAATTATATATAGAATTTATAAGAATCCAAAAATAGTTATTTCCACTACGCGATTGAATGATTTTGACGTTTGTGGTTCAACGTATATTGTAATTCATAATAGAAAAATATCATAATGACATATAATAGAAAAATATCATACTGACGGGATCTTTTAAAGTACAGAGTCACGTTATAAGAACACAAGAAATACAAAAAGTCGCATATACAAAACAACCCACCAAAAAATGAAAGCCAATACAAACACATTGACGAGATGTATACATGTAAGTACCGAGCCAGGTGAAACGGATATCACATAAAACCATTCAACAGTAAAAGTAATATTAATAATAGAACACAGACAAATAAAAGAACTATAAAACACGTTGTTAAGATGATAAACAACATCAGTACGCAGAATCTATGCACCAAGACCATCGTGTATTATTTGCAAAGTTGATATGGAATATTTATCAACAAGGTCTTGGTACCTTCCGATGAACTTTTTTTAGAAAAAGGACGAGACGTTCTTTGACATACCCCTGGTTCATCAATTTTCTACTCAGACACTGATGACGTTTTACAAAGTCTGAGTAGGAGTTTCAAGCTCTTGAATATCGAATAACTTGGGAAATATATATCCCATATGCAGGTGAAGTTGGTATATTGCTACTAAGGTGGGGGAAATTTATAATTTCAAAATTTAAATCGTCTCGTTTGTCATAGATTCTGGTACTGAGATGACTGTGTTAGTCAAATTCGAGATATAAGTCTAAAAATGAGGCGGTTATCACTACGCGAGTTTCACCGTATTTCTGAAGACCCTCTTTCACTGCGGACAGAATTTTAGTCAATCTAATGGACAATTCTTTAGTGGAATATGAAGATGAGCCAGCAATATACCGTTGTTTGTACGGAATTTTATAAAGCTTTGGTATCCAATACAAACAAGGTAAGTCCTTCGATTTGGTGTTCATTGTAATGTTTATTGAAGCCATGAAGGACTTATGATTTGCTAAAATCTCATCCTTGTCAAATGATATGGTATGTGGGATTACCTGAGTGCTCCTTTATACCCAATTATTTTACAAGACATTCGTAGTAATACGATTTACATACAAAGACAATATTATTTGAAGCTTTGTCCGCAGGAACAACAACATACTTATCATGAACATTTGATATACATTTCATGGCCTCTTTGTCTCTGAAAACGGACTTTGGTCGATCGTTCACACAGTTTTTCAACTTGTGAATGCTACGTTTTATCAGAGACCTGATAGTTTTAACCCATGCTGACAAAGTGTCCAGTTCAACTTCTTCTCGCTGAGCCCATGCTCTGGCGTAGTCCTCAATGGAATCCATAATTATTTTGAAGTTATGGTTCCAATTGATGTGTTGGGGTTCTCTAAACTTAGGACCATGAGAAATCACCTTTCGGAGATTTTCATGTTGAATTATGTTTAGATCCCCAGTTGTAACATGACCGGAGGGGCTGTAATTATAAGGCGAGTGGGAACAGTCACATGTCGGAGGTTTTTTTTAGGTATTGTTCTAAGTCAAGGTCCTGCAATGCTTGTTTATAGTTAAATATTGTAGGTGCAATTGTTTTGGTGTAACTGTAAGATACAATAGGAACAGACTGATTTTGAAAATAAATAGGAATTTTAGATGTTACCTCCTTGTTATGTAGAAAAGTCTTTAGAGCTGAGGACAGGGGACTCTTAGTTAGTTTTACTTGTATATATATATATATATATATATATATATAGATATGTGTGTGTTCAACTCAGTTATTTTATTGTTGTTGTTACTTTTGTTTATGTCACAAGTATAATGTTACTTATATGACAAATAAAAATATTATATTATTATTATTAATAAATAAAACATCAATCTAATAAATGTTTCTTAACATTAACTAAAAATGTATCTTCTTTTAACTTCTTTGAATAATACATTCGTTTTGTAAATTCTCTACTGAATAGACAAAAAACATCAAGTCTTTTCATTTTCTGATCAGATACATTGTAGGATTTATAAATTGAAAACCCAATAATAGTAATAAGATAGTTAAAGCCAAAGTAATATTTATCTGATATATTATACCCAACAACAATATCTTTCAATGTGAAATCTTTTGCTATATTTACTTTTTGCAATAAATTATGAATCTTTCTCCAAAAATCGTTTAAAATAGAACATGACATAAAGTAATGTTGATAATCTTCTTCAGTAAAGCATTTGTTACATAAATCATTGTCTGTTACCTTCCATCTAAATAATAACTTTTTAGGAGGTAAAATGCTTTGTAAAAGTTTCTATCGATACATCCTCAATTTATTTTCTTCTAAATGGTAAAAAAAATATTGTACAATCGTTTCAAACGAAATTCTGTCTGTAGTGGTAATACATTTAACCATACATTTATACCAATAGGTTTCACAATTTTTTTCTTTACTAATCTATTATATAATAACTTATTTGACAAAAAAGAAATGTCAATATAATAACCACTTATTGACAAACATTGTCTTTTTACATTGACTATACTTCTTGTTGAATTCTCTGATCTAAGACATTGTAACCAATCTTTTGGAATTGCTTGTTTTAGGGATGTCAACTCAGCTATCCAGTTGGATTTATTTTCAATTTTTTGCACAGTTACATCTTGTGAAATTTTCCCATTTTTAATTAAGATATCATTTATATAAATCTAGTTGCCTTTTATCCAATTTAAAAAAAAAAAAGACATTTGTTATTAAATTTAATGTATTTATTCCCCAAATAATTTGTTTTCTAATATCGTACAAGTTTTTTTGGTATATCTGTCTGTACTCCTACTTTCATCCAGCTTTTTAATACATTTTTATAAAATTTTGGAATATTAGGTAGATATTGATCAACTTTATTATAATCCATATGCATATAATCTGCAAGGCAATTTTTTCCTGAGCATTGTAAATAATTTAAAGGTACAGATGGGTGCGGTCCTAACCTTGACAAAAGTTAACTTGGAGCAGACTTGTTGACTGCTTTCTAAAGTTAACTTGAGAATTTTTAAGCAGACAAGCAAGTTAACTTCGTCGTTGGTGGACCAGACCTACGGTCTGCTTTTTCAGGACTGCTTCAGACCTATGGACAAGTCTGCTTTTGACCAGACCTGTGGACAAGTCTGCTTTTGACCAGTCCTGAGGACAGGTATGCTTCTGACAAGACCTGTGGACAAGTCTGCTATTGACCGGACCTGATGACAGGTCTGCTTATGACAGATGATCGTATTTAAAAGTTTTCATATTAGACCTGAGCTTTAATTAAAAAATGTTAACAACATTCGCATTGTTTTCCCTGTATAGCATATTTCTTTAGTGCGCTAGATTCTACTAGATATTATACAACAAAATTCGTTTTCTTTTTTATTTGATATATTCTTATGTACATAAAACATTCGCTATACAATCACATAGAGCTATCATAAAGGAAATGAAAGTGGGTTTTTTTTATTAGAAGGCGGATAAGAAGGTTATCCAACGCATCGGAACAATATTCTTATATCATGGGATATCAAACAGCATTGTCGACGTTGCTTCTTTCCCCGTTGTTTACCTGTCTCTTCCTAGATTTATACATGTGTGGATATTTCATTGTTATTCAACTTGTTTGTTTTGGATTTACTATTCTTTCGCAGAATATTCTAACGGAAATTATACAGTGTCCGTATACGTACGTTGTGTTAAAACTATCAACAATCTCGTCAAATTGGTCAGATTTGTCGAGAGATTTGTGCACTTGAATAGGTCAGAAATAACCACCAACTGGTGGATTATACCTCAATTGACGTATAATCCACCAACTGACATATATGGGTATAGACCAATTGACGTATAATGCAGTTTTTTTGTAATAAAATGCTAGTGTCAGATAGGAGCATGATTTTGCAACTTGCAATCTATTCTATGACCCTTATTGAGTTCTCTGAAAGTTACAGTTTTGTCAAAGCCTGCTGCAGCTCTTGAGAATGCATGTGTACAGCAATTCTTTTGTTGAAACATTTGTACTATTGACCATGATTGACTTTTGATAATGAAAGTCAGGTATTAACAAACAGCTTTATTCACTTGTGGAGTTGTTTTCATGATCACATGATTGCACACAGTATTGATGTCCATTGACAGGTGATTAGTGGTTAATTTACAAGATAACCATAGAAGAAACTGCAAATACAATTATTGATTATATGCAATATGTTATGTGACTATACTAAACTAGAAATGTTTGACAAGTTTTCATACCATAATATGGTTTAAAGAAAACAATGCTCCATTTCGGTGGAATAATTTGCTTTGAAAAACAAAGAATTATACACCAATTGGTTTATATCATCATATGTCAATTGGTGGATTATACGTCAATGGAGGTATAATCCACCAATTGGTGGTTATTCCTGACCTGTTGAATGACATAGTTGCCACTTGACGTTTAACTACAAACAAAATCAATCAACCGACATAAAATATAAATAGTATACTAATCCCTGTAGAGAACCTCATATACTTTTGTATTATAAAGTACAAATTAATTCAGACATGTCAGTGTTGGTACTTGGATGATACACCTATACACACCATTCTGAACTACTATCTCAAGTGACTGTTCTATATTATGAATACGGAGATGTAACGCTGACACTCTCAATTTATGTGGACCAAATTTTGCATTATTTATTTTCCAATATTATTGCTTTAGGTCCTAAAATGTGCACAGGAGCCCCAATACAAGACATAAAAGCGCCACGTTTAATTCATCGCAATATTAAAAAAAAAAACTTCTGATTTATGTATAATGCAGCTATATAGAGTTACAAATATAAGTGCAAAGATGGTCAGTTTTGGTGGGAGCGGTCTTATAATTTTGTTGTACAAGTTAGCATGAGCATGATGAGGTAACAAAACTACTGAAACTTTGTTACGTATCAATATTTTGAATAAAACAAGGACATGATGACACTAAATTTATGCGAACAAAAATGTGTTGTAATGTATTGCAATATTGCTGTCCATTGTATTATAGGTTGGGTCCTGACATCAAACATATGGCTGTATACTATGCGGGTATATAGATTTACAAATTAAAGTGCACATATGGTCAGTTTTGGTCAATGCAGTCAAATACTGCTGTTGTACAAGTCATGAGGTATCAAAACTACTGAAATTTTGTTACGTATCAATATTTTGAAATAAAGGATGACATGCTGGCACCCTACATTTATGCGAACAAAAATTTGTTATTGATGTATTGCAATATTGCTTTCCATTGTATTATACATTAAAACCTGACATAAAAATATGGGTAATGTACTATGCGGGTAAACATGGTACATATAGATTTACAAATGAAAGTGCACATATGGTCAGTTTTGATCAATGCGGTCAAATAGTTTTGTTGTATAAGTCAGCATGAGGTATCAAAACTACTGAAATTTTGTTACGTATCAATATTTTGAATAAAAGGAGGACATTCTGGCACCTACAATTTATGCAAACAAAAATATGATGTTAGTGTATTGCAATATAGCTGTCCTTTGTATTATACATTGAATTGTGACATAAATAATATGGCTGATTAACTATGCGGGTATATAGATTTACAAATTAAAGTGCACATATGGTCAGTTTTGGTGGAAGCGGTCGAATGTTTTTGTTGTGACGTCAGCATGAGGTATCAAAACTACTGAAATTTTGTTACGTATTAATATTTTTAATAAAAGGAGGACATGCTGGCATCCTAAAATTATGCAAACAAAAATATGTTGTTAGTTTTATGCAATATAACTGTCCTTTGTATTATACATTGAATCATGACATATAAAAAATATGACTGATTTACTATGCGGGTATATAAATTTACAAATTAAAGTGTACATATGGTCAGTTTTGGTGGAAGCGGTCAGATAATTTTGTTGTACAAGTTCGCATAAGGTAAAATATATCAAACCTACTAAAATTATGTTACGTATCAATATTTTAAATAAAAGGAGGACATTCTGAGACCCTAAATTTATGCAAACAAAAATATGTTGTTAGTGTATTGCAATATTACTGTCCTTTGTATTAAACATTGAAACCTGACATAAAAAGTATGGCTGATTAACTATGGGGGTATATAGATTAACAAATTAAAGTGCACATTTGGTCAGTTTTGGTGGAAGCGGTCAAATAATTTTGTTGTACAAGTTAGCATGAGGTAAAATGTATCAAAACTACTGAAACTATGTTACGTATCAATATTTTGAATAAAAGGAGGACATTCTGGCACCTTAAATTTATGCAAACAAAATTATGTTGTTAGTGTATTGCAATATAACTGTCTATTGTATTATACATTGAATCCTGACATAAAAAAATAATGGCTGATTTACTATGCGGGTATATAGATTTACAAATTAAAGTGCACAAGTCATATGGTCAGTTTCGGTCAATGCGGTCAAATAATTTTATTGTACAAGTCAGCATGAGGTATCAAAACTACTGAAATTTTGTTACGCATCAATATTTTGAATAAAAGGAGGACATTTTTGCACCCTTAATTTATGCGAACAAAAATTGGTTGTTATTAGGTCTTTCCACTTTTCTGTGGAAAGACCTATTGTTTTTCTTCTGATTATTTTTTTTTTTTTTTTCTTCTGCCTAATTTTGTTCTTGCGATAAACATTTGTTTCGCAATATGTCGCTTAGATATTTGGTATATGATATCGAACAGTTTATGCGCTTTTGAAATTTACCCTGCGTAAACGAATACTTTTCTTTGTAGGAGTTATCTCCCCAAACACTGTTTTCCTTGTGCTCACAACTCCTTTGCAACCGTAAAAGATAACGACAAATTTATTTTACAAAATTGCTCGTTATATCCTTTGCATGATTTGTCCAATTTCGACCGAAGCAATATGACCTCTCCATATGAGAGTTATTTCCCCTTATGCATCTGATATAAGTGATATGCATTTCTATCTTATAAACCATAAGTGATAGAGACCTAGGATCTTTTGATTTGAGGTCCTTGGTCCAAAAAAATGAAAATTAGGTCAAGGTCAAAGGTCAAGGTCATATTCTAATATTTGAATTTGGCTTATTTTCACTCATTTTCATTAACCTTATAAGATATCGACAAATTATTTTGTATAAATTGTTAGTTGCGATATGTTGTAACTAAATAATTTTAGTTGAAAGGGTGCGTAAACAATGAATGGGAGTTTTAGCCCCTATCATATCTTAAATTATGTTTAAAGTGATATAACTTATTAACCATACATATTAGAGACTAGGGTCTTTTGATTTGAAATCCTCAGTTTGTGACCTTGAAATTGAGGTCAAGGTCATAGGTTAATTTGACGTTCTAGATTTTGACCTTTGCTTTAAATTCATATCTATACATCATAAAGCCATATGAACTGACATTTTAGACTGATTTTATATATTTTAATATCAAAATAGATATTAACTGGTGGAAAGACCTTCAATTGTTCTCTGAACAATTGGTTTTTAATTGTATTATAATATTGCTGTTGAAAATTTGTTACATATTAATATATTAAACAAAATAAGGACCTGCTGGGATTCTTAATTTGTGCAGACAAAATTGTGTTGTCATGTGTTTTAATTATGCTTTCATTTTGCATAGTTATACATAATTAAGTGCAAATATGGTTGAATATGAAAGGTATTGTAATATATATTCAGTGCCCGTTATCATTGTAAAAATGTAACCAAGATTTTTTAATTTGTAGATTGGCAGATCACAGATAAATTTGTGCAACAAGCAAGGTTGTGTGCGTACTTTATTTTAAAATCTTTGTATTCAATACTGTTTATATAACGGAAGTATTAATTTTACTTTATTTTCGATGTTTATATAACAAAACAAAGAAATAAAGAAATTAAAAAATATTTTTAAAAAATCAATGTAGAGCGGTCCTGGTTACAAATACACTCATCATATATACCAGGACTAAATTTTATATATACGCCAGACGCGCGTTTCGTCTACAAAAGACTCACCAGTGACGCTCGAATCCAAAAAAGTTAAAAAGGCCAAATAAAGTACGAAGTTGAAGAGCATGGAGGACCAAAATTCCTAAAAGTTTTGCCAAATACAGCTAAGGTAATCTATACCTGAGGTAGAAAAACCTTAGTAGTTAACTTAGTGTTGATCAGACCAGTCAAAAGTTAACTTGGGGACAGGTCTGGTTTCGATCTGATTTGTCAAAGCAAAAGTTTACTTATGTTAACTTTGTGGCAGGACTGGTTTCCAAGTTAATTTATGTTAACTTTACGGCAGGACTTGTATTGAAGTTAACTTCTGTTAACCTATGACAGGACTGGTTGAAAGTTAACTTATATCAATAGCGGACCTATTTCCAAGTTAACTTTTTGGCAGACATAAAAACAGTCCTAAGAATAAGTCCGTTTTTCAAGTTAACTCGATTTTGGTCCTAGGACTGGTCAGAGTAGTCCTAAATCCGGTCACAGGTTAACTTTGACCAGTCCAAATGACTGGTTATCAAGTTAACTTGCTGTACAGGTTATGACTGCACCCATCTGTATCATATCCTTATTTGATCAACTGCTATAACGGGTGACAGTCATTGGCGACTTGTTAATTTTGAACATTTTCCTCTTATGTTCAACAGTTGTGTTTAATTGTCTGTCCGTCTTTCTAAATTTTGTAGTCATTGTCTACCAACATTGCTGCCACCGTTATTATATAATCCATCCTGACACAGAAATATAACCGATCTGATTTATAGATTTACATAATGAAGTGCAAATATTGTCAGTTTTGGTTGATCAAAAAAAAATGTTATATTTGATCCAGTCGTAGATGTGAAAACTGCTGGATTTTTGTGATGATTTAAGTATCTGAATAAAAGAAAGACATGCTTGAACTGTTCATTTTTGCAGAACAAGATATTTAAATGTACTATGATTAGTTTTCGATTAATTAAAGATGTGTTCTATCATTAACCGAAATCGTCAATATGTCAATCGAAAACGACCAGTTGTAGTCATTTATTTTTTATGTAACTTATCATTTGATATGTAATGTTAGTGTATCGAGGATACAATGACAATCTTCGTTAACTCGCGTTTACTACAAACGATAAAACGTAAGCTTACGTTTACGTAAATAGAAGATGAGCCTAGTTTCACGTTCATGCGAAAGTAAACGCGACAGTAAACGCCCGTTTACTCTTTATAGAATAAAAAAAAAAGTCATTTTTTTCGTTAACGCGGAGATAACGCCTGTTTACGTGTAATGTTTACTGAAATTTCGGAGTTGACGCACAGTTAACGCGGCGTTTACTTGAAGTGCAAGCAAAGAAACGCCGCCTTAACTTTTCCGCCTGTCTACATGTAATACTTGGTTTGCACCCAACTATACCTACCTACCTACTACCTTAGAATATTAGTAATATATATAAAAAAAAAAAAGTGGTATGAGTGTCAATGAGACAACTGTCCATTAAAGTCACAATTTGCTAAGGAAAACCATTCACATTGAAACTTCCTCATGAAAGTTCAGACTAACAATGTTTGCTCTTCTGCTTTTGCCAATCAATAAAATGAATGCTTGTTAATTTTTTTAATGTGTTGCAGGTTTCAATCAAAACAAAGAAATAAAGCAACATCATGTATCATCAAGCTATACCAAATAATGGGAGACGTGCCAGACTTGCCGGCTTTGTTCTTTATCTTTTCCCGAATATAATGCGAAGCTGCTTATCGCATTACAAAGGCAAAAAAGGATTATCGAATAAATACTATAAGTACTGCAATTAGGAAAGGAATCCTCCTGTTTTAACTACAACCGAATTAATTTTGATACAACAGTTACCGAAAGTTGAAAATTTTACAATACAGCTATGCTATAAATTGATCAGCTTTAAAGGATTGCTTCCAACACCAACACATGGATGGGGAAGGTTTCCAGATGATAAAGCATTCGCAATAGAAGATGATATCGAACGGATACGGCATGCCATAAATGAAATTATAACGATCAACAATGATGAGTGTACAGAAGATTATCTTGTCAAATTTCTCTATAAACTAGAACGAATGATTCATCGATTTCGAATTACCTGGGAACAAAAGTTTTTATGACATTTATAATTCTCTTCTCATAAAGAATATAGATACTGCTGATAATTTAAAGGAATGGAGGAATGTTGGTGTAATAGGTCAGAAATAAGTAGAACATTGTGATTTTATTTCTGTGTTTTAAGCTAAAAAAAGAAGTACATTTGTGCAATATCAACGAAAGTCTAAAATGCGTGCACCTATAATTACAAAACTGTAGTAAGTCATAACATATATTCCAAAATTATTATGGTCTGAAACAAAGCGAGTAATAGTGTCTACTTATTATACCTGAGTATGTTTTTCTATACATAAAACACTGAAATAGTTGTGCTATTTCATTCCACAGACTATTTGCCAATCAATAGTTTAAAAGACTATTACCCCAGTAAATAGTTTTATACTCATAAATCCAGTACTTTTGTATGCTGTTTTTCCATTGGACAATAATGACGTCATCAACTATTCTGCTTGGATTTGTGTGCTTTGCAAACTCTAATATATTAAATGGTATAATCTGTTTGTGTCAATCGTAATTTCACTTACAAGAAGCAATTACTTGCATGTCAAGTTTTGTCACATTGTTCTTTTCTTTCAGATGTTTATGTACTCTTTTCGAAAGTTAGTTAGTTTGGTATGATAAAACACTATGATTGTGTTGCTCAATATTACAAAACACCTAACTGGTTGTGCGGGTAATAGAAAGTTTGTTGTCCCTTTGCATACCAACTATTGCCATTGGCTTCGCCTCGAGCCATTATTGGTATCTCAGGGACAATAAGTGTAAATTTTTGACTGGATATGGGTGGAATAGGAAGTTTACTGTCTCCTATGTGCAACTATTTCAATAGTTGTATACGAGAAAGAATAAGCTTTTTTTCCACGAATATCCAGTCAGTAAGTGGTTTGTTATATCGAAAACGACAAAAGTCAATAAACGGAGAAAGATCGGAAGACTATGGAATAATAATGTCACGTAATATTTGGGGATCTGTGTGAGGATCACGCACACCGACCGAAAATCAAAATCTTTTTAAATTCGAAGCAGTTTCAGTAGAGGATAACTTATTTTCAATTTTCTCTATCAAATGGCCATCTTGGTATGTTCACATGGAAAGTGATAGACAATGTAGAGGTTATTATGTGTATTCTAAGGTATAGGTCCGCGATCCAAATGGAAGATACTTAGACTCAAGAATGGTCATTTCATTATGTCACCGATACAGTGGCCTTATAGGTATGCACATATATCACAGTCTGTGTTTTCATTTCTTACAGGATTCGAAGGGAAACCTAGCAAAAGTGGACATCTAATTTTTGAACCTGAGGGGAACTAATGTATCAAAAATTCGTGACATAATTCATAATTTATCTTCCTGTAAAACGACAATTTAAATAAGTACATGTATTAGAAACTTTGATAAAAAAAAAACTATACTGAATTTGTTTTTAAACCAAAATTTTATTCGTATGTATATTGTTCACAAGTCTATCATTGAATTACAGAAATATAAAACTTGACAAAAGGTAAATTATTCATATCTTCATTTTTGGATAATACTGGCGTATAAGACCAGTTGGAAGTCTTAGGCTGTTATCTGCTCTTTTTTCGGGTCTTGTGTTTTTGCTATATTACTTGTACCCATTTCCATTCTCAATTTTGTTTAACATATCTCAAAGTATTTAATTAAAAAAAGCGATTGCACATTGCTTTTCCTTTCAATAATATAATTTTATTTTGATCATATTTCTGACTCACGAACTCTGGATATTCTAAGTTCTTTTCATTCGGTTAGGACAGTTGTTTTCAATTTGTTTTCTAAGTTTGAGCTTGAGCTTGAGATTTTTTTCCGTTGGGGTTCAGTACTGGTTTTTAATTTAGTTTTAACCATCTTATGTTGCCTCTATGAGCACAGTATAGATAACAGGGATTATATACTTAGTCAAATATAGAAACACGTGAAATTAAAAGATAATGATTCAGCTATTAAAAAATATCTTCTTTCTTAATACATACCCTCATTTAAAATGCTCTCATCACAAACAAAGCCGTTTGGCGTGACTCTGTGCTTGGGCATCCCTTCATACTTTGAACGACAAAATTATTTCATATTCACTTGTGTGACGTCAAACGCTCGATATTACGTCAGAGTTAATGTTAATTTAACCATGTGTCTGTCACTAAAGATTCTGTCCCATTACTTAAAATCTTTATATCGTTTATCATATTTATGAGTGGACATTATATATATTAAACAACATCGTATAATAAAAAACCAAAATGAGTTGTTGAATTTGATGAGTGCCTTTTTGTGCTTCTTTGTTACATTTGTTTGTTTTTAAAGTGATTAAGATGATAAACATGTTTTGACTGCTGTGCCCATGTTTTTGACATTGATGCCTATTGTGATTGTTTGTTATGTCCAAGCATCGTTGTCGAAATGGAGGAGTTCGGTGCGGTTGTCCAGCAGGTGAGAGGTTTGGTTGACTAAAAGACCAGGTTTAATCCACCATTTTCTACGTAAGAAAATTCCTGTACCAAATCAGGAATATGACAGTTGTAATTGTTTGATTTGACATTTGATAAGGGACTTTCCGATATAAATATTTAGTTCATTTTTCTTGTGATTTTTTTCCTCTATTAAATCCAACCATGTTAAGCACGTATTCACAACTGTTGATAAAGCAGATACAATATATAACTTGATTCAAAAGCTATACATAACTGCCAACACAAGAACATCAAATAGCAATCGGGACATTTTATAGATCTGTCGTGCAGATGTACGATAAACGTGTTAGTTTTGTATATACCTGTTCTGTCATCTAATGTGATACTGATTCGTTGAATCTCTTTAACAATTAGATAAGTTGTAATTTTAGTTGAAAATATTGTCATTTTTGTTTAAAATCCTGTAGCAAATATTTTATATTTTTATATATCATATATATGCTACAAATATTTAACATGTTTAAATAATTAATCTAAGAAAACTTGTTTTACGTTTGTGTTTTATATTTTATATTTACGGCATTTGACAATGAGCACACACCATAATGCATGGTAAGCTATAAAAGGTCCCGAAAAAAAAATGTTAATTCATTCGAACGAACGAACATTTAAGGGCCAGGGGTGCAAAAAAAACCAGACTAAGACAGGCACATTTATAATTATATCGACGGAGATACACCTGTTTATTGGCGCGAAACCCGTCGTTTTCCATGAAACATTGTGTAACAATCCAAAATATTAAAGAATAAACTGTTATTATCAGTTAAGTAGGGCTAAATCAGCATATATCATGTATATATGTATACAAATTTCATGAATATCAATTATGTGGTCATTTTATAAATTTTCTGTTAACAATTTACACCACTGGGTCGATGCCACTGCTGGTGGACGTTTCGTCCCCGAGGGTATCACCAGCCCAGTAGTCAACATTTCGATGTTGACATGAACATCAATTATGTAGTCATTTTCATAAATTTCCTGTTAACAAAACTTCGAATTTTTCGAAAAACTAAGGATTTTCTTATCCACGGCATAGATAACCTTATCTGTATTTGACACAACTTTTTGGAATTTTGGATCCTCAATGCTCTTCAACTTTGTACTTGTTTGGCTTTATAAATATTTTGATATGAGTGTCACTGATGAGTCCTATGTAGACGAAACGCGCGTTACTATTATGCATCATAAAAAACTAAATCTTCTTAATTCATTTACGAAAATTATTACCTTTATGTTTTCACAAACATTTGTCCTCTTGTTTTTAATAGGTTGGTGTTCTTGTCCATTTCCTTATAAACCATCTCTGTTAACTACTAGTTCAAATTTTCCTTTGCTAAATTGCTAGATATGTATTCATTACCAGCAAGTTACCTTTTTTATCAAAACATTAGGTATGTATTAATAGCATATAAACTGTAAATATGACAATGGCATGCAAATGCAAGTACTTCACCTGTTTTAGTATAAGAAACTTCATCACTGTTAAATCTAAATAGTAAATAATGATATCACCTCTAGGTTTTGGTGGGGTTTGTGTTGCTTATTCTTAAGTTTTTTATGTTGTGGCATTTGTACTATTGTTTGTCTGTTTGTCTTTTTCATTTTTAGCCATTTAGATTTATGAGTTTGACCTTTGGTATCTTTCGTCCCTCTTTTATCATAGTGGAGTGACCAGCTAACAAATTCACAACTTCAATTGACTACCTCAACTGCTGGCTAAATCGTGAAATTTCACTTAGAGAAATGTTTTTAAATCTAATTTGTTGTCTTGTCGTAGAATCGAAATATGGTACATGTTTCTGGACTTAAAGTCAAATATACGTGGCTGGTTTTTCCGATTTTGCTGATTTATTTCAGAAAGGTTTATAAAAAATCAGAAAATAATACCTGAACTATCTTATAAGTAGACATTGATGATATAACAGTTTACTTTCAATTAAATTTATAGATCATAAAAGCAACAACTGTCCATTTCAAAGGAAATTAAAAAAGACAATAATAGTAAGAAATTACAAGACTTACTTACATATGTTGCGCTGGATTTGTTTTACATCACATTTAGAGGTTTTATTTCTTTGAAATTTTAGCTACTTAAAATAAAAGCATCGAAGTCAATTGTGTTTCAATGTAGAAAATTGCACCATGTCTGTGCAGTTTGAATCCAGCAGTTTTATCACACGTTCTATACAAAATCAGAAACTGGCAAAAACTGTATACTTAATAAGATAAACTACCATTAACATAGACACATTGATATAGGGATTCATTCGTATCGGAATTTTACGGGGTCGAAAAATAACCATGTCAGTGAATGATTAACGGCGAATGAATGTTACTCACTTTTGAAAGTATTAATTTGTTTCTATTTGTAATTGCACGCAAATACCTTTTTATAATCAATTCTACTAAGATGTTGTCCGATACATTGTTACTTGGATGGACAGTTATCTCATTTGCACTCCTACTGTATCTTCCTATATCTGTAAACCTATTTTATCTTACTCTGATTCAAATTAATCTTAAAAAATAGTTTCTGTGATGTTTTAAATCTTTTGTTATATTCACACATTCAAAACGGAATATCTGAAAACATAATGATGCGCCCAATGGGAAATCAAGTAGCAATATACTCTCAACTCTTAATCACTTAGGAATGTCCGGACACGTTCGGTGCGGGAAAAACGCTCCTTGTTATTGACAAGATAAAAAAAAGGTGAATAGATCGTTAGTTGTGTTTTAGATTTAAAAAAAAAGAACTATCATATCATGCTACCATTCTCTAAAACAGTTCTCTCTAAGAGTTTGTTAAAATTACATCAAAATGTTGCAAGTGTAAATTTCTACTGGATGTAAACAAACTTTTCTCCCGAATAATACCATTACATGATATAAAAATAGATGTATGTTTGCTCTGATTTGTCTACCTTCCATGTTTGACTGTTGACTGAATGAGATTGAAATTATCTAGAGTTGTCTTTCTTTGCTTGTTATAAATGTAATTCACAAATAAAATATTCTGATATACATGTTGTATGCATTGATACAATTGTGTCGTATCCGTTTTCTTAAAAGATGCGCATACCATTTACAACTTTTAACATATTATATTACTTCATTACGATAAACACATATACAAGTACATATTTTTATTTTGATAGATATTGGAAGATGTGGTATAAGTGCCAATGAAACAACTCTCCATCCAAGAGACAATTTATTAAAGTAAAGCCAGTTGAAGCACGACTCCGTGTGCAGAATATTCTCGCTGTATTGAATACCTATTGGTGACATTTGGCTGTTTCCAGATCTTTGATCGGGTTGTTCTGAACTTCATTTTACTACACAAACTTTTATTAACATTTGAATTATTAGAATATATGTTTTACTGTGTTACCTACATTTTGCTACACAGTATTACATAATATTTGGTTGAGGCGTCAGGAAAACCACTGAATACCTGTACGATTGCTATCAGCTTACCTAGTTGACTCAGTGTCCTAACTATGCCACCTATGTGGGGAGTGACAGGAAAACACCAATATACCCAATGGTCCAGTTATAGATCCATCACATGTTTGGATGAGTACTCCTCTCCTCTACAAAATTAGCTTCAGGAAGTCACTGAGTTACCAATCTGTAGAAACCACTGTAACCGCAAACAACATTTTCCCAACCTGTTTTCACGTTTTTTGATCGGTGAGAAAAAAATATTTCTCCTCACTATTTAAATATCTGTGTTTTGCAGACGCTTTGTAAAAATTTAATTATGACGTCCAATTTTATGTGGTTTCTTCTGAACTTCCTATTATGAAGTCACGAACAAAAGTGACCACGCCAGATAACGTCACATATAAAGAACACAACCATTATCGAGGTGAAAATGGATATAATGGGAGGGTTGAGATCCCGATGTATTTTTCTACGTTGTGTCTTGTGTACTACTAATTGTCTGTTGATATTCATGGCGTTTTCAGGTTGTTTTTTTTTCGATCTGTGAAGTTTGACTGCGCTCCGTCATATTTCGCACCTCTTTCCAAAAAGTGTCCACGTACAAAGATAAGAGAGACGTACAAAAAAAATTGTAATAAATATTTGATGTGATATCATAATTCAAATATTTAAGACTACATTTAAATACATGAATGGTAATAAATAATAGATGCGTTTAATATGCTATTAACACCTTCAAATTGCCATTTGGTCGATTAAGAATATTGAATTTTCATTTTCAAAATCAAGGGACTTAATCAAACTTCTTTCTTTATGTATTTCCAATTGCGTTTCTTTAATATTTTATCTACTCAATTTTCTAAAAGGAATCATTCTTATAGTTTCAACGTTGTTGGATATTCATAGGTCAATTGTAGAACCATTCTATTTTTAACATACTATACGGATATACATATAATACTTCAAATATGTTGTTGAATACGTCATGAATAAGATATACTAAGGTTTAATTGTGATAATTCAAATATTCACGCACCGGTATTCTGAATAAAGAAAATCAGTTGATCATTTGTAAGCAGAATAACATGAAGTGTTACATGTTTAACATTTACACTTGAACTTGGAAGATGAAAAATTGACAGTTGATAACTACGTGTTCCTTTTTACAACAAGGCCTATCTAGATATGTAAGTAGTTTCTTTTAAGTTTTCCTTTTGGTAATAGTTTTTAAATTTGAACTTTAGTTACAATCAACTTTAATTATCAACGAGTGATATTTGTTTTTTTTATAAACTCGTCATTGATACCAGGATTAAATTTTCTATATTCACGCCAGATGCGCTATTCATCTACAATATACCCATTAATGACGCTCGAATCCCAAAAAGCAAGATAGGCCAAGTTATGTACGTAGTTTAAGAGCATTTAGGACCAAAATTTTGAAAAGTTTTGCTAAATACAGCGAAGCCTTAGTATTTCTAAAATTCAAAAGTTTTGTAAACAATCAATTTATGAATATGATCATATCAATTAAAAGCTTTACAAAAAGTAATAAATATAAATAAGAAGATGTGGTTTGAGTGCCAATGAGACAACTCTCCATCCAAATAACAATTTATAAAAGTAAACCATTATAGGTCAATGTACGACCTTCAACACGGAGCCTTGACTCACACCGAACAACAAGCTATAAAGGGTCCCAAAGTTAGTAGTGTAAAAACATTCTAACGGGAAAACCATGTATGTATAAACTAAACAATCCTTTGATAGCCATTTATTTATCAAGTTGGTCATTATAAGAGTCTCCCTGGCATTAGATACAAGAAGCAGAATTGTCTAATTACATATTTTGTCACCGATCTCAGTCTGTCTCCTTTTATATAAGCTAGGGATCATTATATATCCGTATCCAATCATCGGTACCTTCTGCACTTAACTTTTTTCCAAAAGTATATGTAAACACTGCCTTTGCTGTCAATGTATTGTTTAACAAATATTATCAAAGAATTAAACTCAATTATATCAAATATCTTTAGGTGTAATACCACCAAATCATGGTGCGTCATATCCGGTTGTATCCGAAAATAGGTCGAAAAAATATTCCCTTGAATTGGCAGTTGTAGGTAATTAATCCTACGTTTAATTGCAGTAAAACATTTGTTTCATAAACATATGTTTCGGGAATGTCAAAGCATCATTATGTTTTTAGTTGGGGTTTCTATAAAATATTCTGTAAACTTGAGGTTACATGGTTACTAATCTTGTACACAGGATAAATTAGGGGAGACATTTGATTGGTTTACTTCCAGTGATGGTTCTTGTCTTTTCTTTCATGCAATGATATGTTATGTGAATTTTTTTCTATAGTACTGGACAAAATAAAACATTACCCATGCAAAGTATTTTTTTATTTAAAACCAAGATAAATTCTGAACTATTTTTTGAAAAGTGCAAATTTAACAAAGCCTAATTGGGGAAAATCAATGGTGGTATTACACCTTCTGAGTTTAAGATGAAAATGCGCGTGTTTTTATTAGTGTTGTCAACGGTTAACCGGTTAACCGGTTAATCGGTCGAACGACCGAATACCGAATACCGGTTAACCGGACTTTTTTCAATTTCGATAGATTTGATATGAATTTGTGTTGAAAATCAAATCATTAAATAGTTATGTTTTATTTTAAAATTGTCGTCGTGGTAATTAGTTTGACAGATCAATTGTCCAGTATATTGATTGCTATTGTTAATCCTAAAAACATAAAATTAATTAGAGTTCGGGGCAGGATCTTTAAGAAACATAATTAGTAAACATGTTTTTTTAACAGTAACTTTAAATCAGTAATGAGATTTAAATTTACAAATTACTTCTTTATTTCGTTTTCGATCTAATATTGTGTAAACCTAGTACATTTAAATGTGCAACCTCCGTAGTGCAAGGGTTAGACTTACTTTAAATTCAGAAATTGTGAAATGCAAACCAATGTGAATGTACTCAATGTATACGTGAAGGTACGAGTACCATGCTTAAAGAAAAACGCAAACACAGTGAAGAAACATGTCGTACAGCATGTACAATGACCTATAGTTGTTAATTTCTGTGTCATTTTGGTCTCTTGTGAAGAATTGTCTCATCGGCAATCATACCACATCTTCTTTTTTATAATTAATCATTTCAAATTGAAACCCACCCATTATTTTCGGAGACAACAAGAGAAAAGGAAAGAATAATCGGTTTCAGACATATGACATATTCAATTCTACGAGATTAAGATTTTTTTTTTATATTTTAATCTGAAGTTGATACGGTGTATTTGATTATTAAAAGTCAAACTTCGCCAGGAATCATCACAGACAAGCCTTATAATGCTAAAGGAAAAACTTCAATTCTAAAAGCGTATTTATGACTTTGATGAAAGGTTGACAAATTGACAATCATACCACATCTTATATATATGTGTAGGGTTCTTTTGATAAGGCTTTCAAACACCAACTTAAATTACCGGTCGAACGATTATCCGAGTAACCGGTTAGGCAAAAGTGTACGATTTGACAACACTAGTTTTCATCCAACGTTTCAAGTTGATGCACTAATATATGATAATTATGCTACCACACATTTATCATTCACTGGTGAAAATTGAAAATAGAGTGCATGCATTATTAGTTACACAGTGCGCTACTGACCTAATACGATATATAAAGGCTTTGGATCTTAGCTTGGCATAGTACAGTTTCTCGTGCTTGCAAAATCCAATCTGTAAAGTTATGGTTTGTTGGTATTTAACGTTTTTAGTTGAAGTGATCATGAATGGATTTTATATGTCTCGTAAATATATAATTCAAATCAATGCTGCAACCTAGTTTTGATACTTATATACACATATGATAAGAATAGAATGTGGAAACAGGAAACTGGTCAAAAAAACAACAACACAACAACATTTATCTTATCTTATCATGTATTGTTCCCTGTTAACAATACAATTTACAGATGAACGTAAATTTATTGTAGAATTTACTGTTTTAAATCATCTGTTACGCTTGATATTTTTTTAATCGCAATGATTTGAAACTGTTCAATTTTAAATTCAATTGAAAGGTCGGTTCAGTATTGATGCATGGTTCAATTTTTGAAATACAAAGGACATAATAACAATTATTCACAATTAGTACAGAGTTGACAATTGTATCCATTTTGTAATAAGCATAATAATCAGCATATGTGAAATTTTGGAACCGTCACGTTACATTATCAAGTTAATGATTAGCTTTTGTTCTCAAGAAAGCATAGTATATTAGTATTCAAAAATCCCATCTAGTCATGTAACAAATTTCAAATTGCTATATTTTGAAACACACCCATTATTTTCGGAGACAACAAGAGAAAAGGAAAGAATAATCGGTTTCAGACATATGACATATTCAATTCTACGAGATTAAGATTTTTTTTTTATATTTTAATCTGAAGTTGCTACGGTGTATTTGATTATTAAAAGTCAAACTTCGCCAGGAATCATCACAGACAAGCCTTATAATGCTAAAGGAAAAACTTCAATTCTAAAAGCGTATTTATGACTTTGATGAAAGGTTGACAAATTGACAATCATACCACATCTTATATATATGTGTAGGGTTCTTTTGATAAGGCTTTCAAACACCAACTTAAATTACCGGTCGAACGATTATCCGAGTAACCGGTTAGGCAAAGGTGTACGATTTGACAACACTAGTTTTCACCCAACGTTTCAAGTTGATGCACTAATATATGATAATTATGCTACCACACATTTATCATTCACTGGTGAAAATTGAAAATAGAGTGCATGCATTATTAGTTACACAGTGCGCTACTGACCTAATACGATATATAAAGGCTTTGGATCTTAGCTTGGCATAGTACAGTTTCTCGTGCTTGCAAAATCCAATCTGTAAAGTTATGAATTCGAACTAAAATTCAATGTGGTATCTTTCATGAGTTCTTAATATAGCCGCCTTTTAAAGTTAATTGTTCTGAACTATTTTATGTTTTATTGTATTGTTTTGAAAACAGAATATTTAAAAGACAATAAATACACGTGCAGAAAACTATATTGCTGTAAACGATATAATATCTTTTCAATTCAGTAAAATGCAGTGTTCTTAACTGCACGTCAGGTCAAATATTTATTGATATATACAAAGACGGAGGAATTTAAATATTGAGTATTGGCAATACTAATTTCAATTTTTTTGTTAACATATCTTTATGTCAAGATCTTAACATGACGATCTTCTAGCAGGTTTAAAAATGCAATAGATACAGAAAAGTGTAAATCCCTAATTCAAATATTCAAGACACTATTCAAATATATGAGTGGTAATGAATAAAAGTTTGGGTATTGCTCATTGTTGAAGTCCGTACAGTGACCTAAAGTTGTTAACTTATACATCATTTTGTCTCTTGTGAAGAGATGTCTCATTGACAATCACACCACATCTTCTTTTTTTATAAAGATGTATTTGCTATGATCATCTATAATTTGTCATTTGGTTGATTCGGGTTACTTTGATTTCATTTTAAAAAGACATTTTGAAATTTGTTCTTTTTGTATTTTCAATTCCGTTTTATTTCTGGTTTAAGCAACTCTATCTTCTGTAGGAGATTTCTTATCATAGTTTCAAAGTTGTTTAATATGTTTGGGTCAATTGTAGAATTGCATTATAATTTCAAACATATTATATGGACATTTATTATACTTTAAATATGCGTCATGAATTGGGTATATTTACGATTCATGTTTGTTCATTCATGCAGTAGAGTGTTTGAAAACCAAAAATAATTAGTTTACTTGGGATTTAAATTGAAATTTAAAGAAAATATAAACTATTGATAATATCATATTTATGGATTATCCTGTCACCCACAGTCTAGATATCTAAATGTAAGTTATTTTAATGTGTTCTTCATCAAAGGTATTATAATTGATATTTCGTTACAACAGCAACATAGGTTTGTGTTTATTTAGGACTTTAATTAATGAGATGAGTTCTTCAATGCTAAAAGGCAATATAGATTGTGGAGTAACCTTTTTGTTATAGTTACATGCAACCACCTTCTATTCCCCTTTATTTGTCTCACTTAACATCGTTTAAATAGCTACAACTAGACATTCATTTTTTGACCATCATTAATAACTACTCCATCCAGCAACTTTTTGTGAATATGAGAGGCAAAAACATTCTTTATTTTCATTATATCCTAACACACATTTATGATGTATATCTCAATTCTATGATAGTTATATTCTGAGTCTGTTGTTTCAAGTGTGTTTGTTTTATTTGGTTTGTTGGTATTTAACGTTTTTAGTTGAAGTTATCATGAATGGATTTTATATGTCTCGTAAATATATAATTCAAATCAATGCTGCAACCTAGTTTTGATACTTATATACACATATGATAAGAATAGAATGTGGAAACAGGAAACTGGTCAAAAAAACAACAACACAACAACATTTATCTTATCTTATCATGTATTGTTCCCTGTTAACAATACAATTTACAGATGAACGTAAATTTATTGTAGAATTTACTGTTTTAAATCATCTGTTACGCTTGATATTTTTTAAATCGCAATGATTTGAAACTGTTCAATTTTAAATTCAATTGAAAGGTCGGTTCAGTATTGATGCATGGTTCAATTTTTGAAATACAAAGGACATAATAACAATTATTCACAATTAGTACATAGTTGACAATTGTATCCATTTTGTAATAAGCATAATAATCAGCATATGTGAAATTTTGGAACCGTCACGTTACATTATCAAGTTAATGATTAGCTTTTGTTCTCAAGAAAGCATAGTATATTAGTATTCAAAAATCCCATCTAATCATGTAACAAATTTCAAATTGCTATATTTCGTGAGTTCCAAAATATAACCCGTCTTATAAAGAATAATATTTTAAAATATGTTCCTGTAAGCAATATACGATCTTTACAATTACGTTAATCAAGTCTTTTTTTTTTGTTATCCAAGTTATAGTATAAGATTTACAGGTAACTACATTTCAGTTATGTTAACTAACAATAATTCAATTTAGTTTGTGTTGACATATATTTGCCATATGTTAGAATGGTGAGCGTTTTGCACAAAATTGTCATGATTATTAAAAATATATATGTTATGGTTAAAAAAAAATGTTTTGTGACTAATCTAATAGCCAGATATCAAAAGTTATTTGTTTAGAAACACTTTTTTTTTTTTTTCATATTATTAGTCTTATCAAACTTTCTCCTATATTGTATTTTAAATTGCGTTTTCTTCAATTTTTAAGACACCTCTATCTTCTGAAAAAAGCCTTCTTTTTATAGTTTTTTGTCTACATCTTCCATTTATTCAGCACTGTAATTATTATTCAAATAGTATGAGCAAAATTAAATGTTACGTTAAATTATAGCCTAATCCACATGTTTAAAGTCATATGAAACGAGTGACCGGTGAACAATAATGTTAATCCAATTCTTGAACCAATGCATCCACTTCGTATTCTGTCCACGATTTGATAGTTTTTCGCATAAATTTCGAATAATCGTCATATCTTTTCCAATCGGTCAGTGTTGTGATAAAAGGTAATACAAGTTCGTTTTTTGAAGCCGAAATTTAACGATTGACACCCGTGTGTAAACAATCAACAAATAAGCAAGGATATTGAGCACGTGTTTAACATGTACAATAGTTTATGTCAGTGACAGATCCATGCATATTGCGAACACCTGCTGTTTGCGAGGAGGATCACACTAAGGTCACTTTGTATACGGAAAAAATGTCGTTGAATTGCTTCCTTGAAGCAAGAAATTACAAATAAATAAACTTCTTTTGAAGGTGGACAAATTAAAGAATTTCACAAAATGTATGTACATAAGGTTAATGATGAAAACTATCCATTTTATTACAAAAACATATGCTTCATTTTTTTTAACTTAAGATTTCATATGACCTATAAGAATCTAACTGTTTTTACATAGCTAGATTATTAGATTTATTTACGTGTTCGTTTTCATTCTATGGTTAGTCACCACTTACTGTTTGCAAAAGTATGAATTATTCCAATTACTAAGGATTTCCTTATCCTAGGTAGATAACCATAGCCGTATTTGGCACAAGTCATTGAGGTTTTGGGTCATACATGCTCTTCGTCTTCGTATGGGTTTCTTTACTATTTTGACATGAACATCAATAATGTGTCTTATTTAGAAAAAACACGCCTCTGGCGTATTTCATTATAAGCCTGGTACCTTTGATTAGTATAAGCATGTCGAAATGATCTATTGAATTGTTTATTTGAGTATTTCTGAATGTTCCTCCATTTATTTGTACTGTAGTCCTGTCATGAAATGTTACCAATTTAGTGTTATATTTAACATTACTATAAACATGATAAAAGCGCGAGGCATGGATGGCCATAAAACTAGGTTCAACCCACCTTATTTTCTTAAAAATGTCTTATACCAAGTCATGAAAATGGCAGTTGTTATCTTATGGTTCGTTTCTGAGTGTGTTGCATTGTCGTGTTTGTTATTGCAGTTTCCAGTGTAGGTGTTGTTTTGTTGATTTCCTCTTATAGTTGATGTGTTTCCTTTAGTTTTAGTTTGTAACCCGGATTTGTTTTCTCTCAATCGATTTATGACTTTAGAACAGCGGTATACATAGTATATTATAGTTGCCTTTATAGATAACCACCTATCAAAATTTGCCAACTAAGTTCCTTTTTACAACACGGTATACAGATGAACGTACAATTATTGACAGTGTTTATCGGCTGGTGTGCTTTTTTTCTGAGTTGTTTTGCTATTGAGATTAGATTTTTTTTTTTAAAGGTCGGTTTTAATATTCTTTTTTTTTTTTTTATTATGTATGGATTCAAAAATTATATTGAAGAACTAAATAGAAAATAATAATTATTCATCATGATAAAGACAAAATCGGAACTTGTATCCCCCTTTTAATATTTCGTTATATTATACACTTAATGATAAGCCTCATGTGAGCATAATCTTTTATGTTTATTCGAAAATCTCATCTTGTCATGTTATAAATTCAGAATACAATCTTTCGTGAGTTTTAAAATTACTAAAAATTTTTAAAAAATATTTTATACATGTTACATTGGTATGTTTGAAAATACAATGTTTTAGGGACAGTGAATATTTGTTAAATATATTTTTGTTTATAATTTACCATCTCTACAAGTCATTAAAACATTTCTTGCCTTAGCCAAAAAAAAAAGAAGATTAATCAACGACAGAGAAATGGCGTTTAAAGTCAGTGTACTAATAATTACAATTCAAATCATTGTGTATCGACATATCTTTACCATCAGTAAGAACGCTTAGTTTGTTACACACAATTGCTAAATGGATATAGCGTGATGTTTAAAATCAATTATTCTTTGTTAAAATCTAATTCAAATTGGTGGATTTCATTTGCTATTTTGTCGATTTACAATGATTTTTCACCTTCAAGATTAAGGGTTTATCTTACCTTTCACCTTTGTGCATTTATAATTGCGTTTTTTGGTTTTCAATATTTACAACTGTTTTAATTACTATACATACAAACATATGATCCTTGACATTGGATACACTGGTTACAATAAATTGGCGTTCATTCTCTACCTTGTATTCTGAATAAAGACAACAACTAGTGGATTATTTAAGGTTCAAACTGAAATATTGAAGAAAAAATCAATTAATGGTGAAGTGATTACGGACTTCTTTTAAACCTTACTGCTTAATGTAAATAATTTGTGTTTATAAAAAGTAGATGTGGCATGATTGCCAATGAGACAACTGTCCACAAGAGACCAAAATGACACAGACATTAACAACTATAGATCACCGTACGGCCTTCAACAATGAGCAAAACCCATACCGCATAGTCAGCTATCAAAGGTCCCGATATGACAATTTAAAAACAATTCAAACGAGAAAACTAGTTTAGTCAAAACTATTATATATGACATTTTGTTTAATCTTGTTGCAATATAAGTAGTGAGTTATCTTTTTTATCACTGTTTATGAATCGTTCGTACCATAATACAGTTTTTAAAGGCTATGGATCTTAGCTATGCATAGTCCAGTATAATTTGTGTTTTCTACGCTCACAAAATTCAATACAGTTAAGTTATAAATTCAAACTACTTTCAATGTGGTATCTTTCATGCGTTCCTAATATAGCCGCCTTTTAAAGATAAATGTTCTAAACTATTTTATGTTTTATTGAATTGTTTTGAAAACAAAATATTTAAAAGACAATACATACATTATATGTTGGCGTGCAAAAAACTAAATTGCTGTAAACGATATAATATCTTTTCAATTTAGAAGCATACAGTGTTAACAATTATTGATATCTACAAAGACGAATTGATTTAAGATTGAGTATTGACAACCCTTATTTAATTTGTTTTGTTTTGACATATCTTCAGGTCGTTGCACATTATTATCAAAAGTATACCATGTTCTGAATAAAGCATTCAGAATGACCAATAACTTGACTGCAACAAAAACCAGAGCCAGCAATTACTTGCTTACAACGGAAATCAATTAAACCATTTTTTCAAAGATTTACTGTTTGCAAAACTATGTATTATTCTTGATAATAATGATGGGATTTTTCCCAGGCGGATGACCCTGGCCTCACAAATTTTGGAACCTTTGATACTCGGCGATCTTCAACTTTGTAGTTGTTATGGCTTTCAAACATTTTACATCTGAACAAAGTTTTGTGTGGACATAGCGCGCGTCTGGCGTATAAAATAGTTTTTATCCTGTTACTTTTTGGTGGCTGTTGTTCGTTTGTTTCTCTGTTCTATATTTTCTCCCAGTTATCTGTTTATTTATTGTAACCCTGTCGTGTAATGTTGTCATTTAAGTGTTATAATTAACACTGCCATTTAAGCGGAAGGTTTGGCATGCCACAAAACCAGGGTCAACCCACCAATTATTCATAAAATGCCCTGTACCAAGTCAGGAAAATGGCCATTTTTACATTATAGTTTGTTTTTGTGGGTATTACATTTCGGTGCTGTGTCTACAAGTTTAGTTTGTAACCCGGATTTATTTTTTCCCTATCGATTAATGAATTTTGAACAAATGTATACTACTGTTGCCTTTATTTACGGGATAAAAATGGAAATCTTTACAACCAATTGAGTGATTGAAAACTGAAATAGTACCCCGAATGGCTTGCCATTCGCTTGATTTGTTTGAGCTTTTGATTTTGCCATTAAATTTTGAAATTTTCTCTTAGTTCAATATTTTTTGTGATTTTACTATATTGAAACGAGCATGTCAATATCCGATTTTGAAGTGGAATACGAATCTGAAATTAAAGCCCACAGGATCGGAATAGCGAATTATATGCTAAAAATTAGACATAAAAAATGTATTGCTCTGTCAATTTTCTATTTACTGTCATATATTTTTATGACAATGGAAAAATAGTGCACCGAGTCGAAATACGATAATGGTTACAAAAAAAGCAAAGAGACCTAACTACTTATTTTGTAATCAAGACACGTATTTCATCTACGAAACACTCACCAGTGACGATCAACTAAAAATTTACAAGTGCTCAGATTTAAGTAATCTTTTTGGACGTTTCTAGTGGTGGCACTAGATTGTCTTCAACATGTTGGAGTTTTACAGTTTTGAGCTTACATAGCCAACATCCAAATAACTTGTTTGCAAAAGCTTTAACACCCGTTAACATATAACAAACATCTTGCAGTAAATCATCTATTTTTACTCAAACTGTAGCTGATGTCTTGATATTTGTGCCAAGATCTTCTTATGATGATCTTCTAGCAGGTTTTAAATTACTATAGATACAGAAAAGTTTAAATCCCTAATTCAAATACTTAAGACAGCCTTTAAATATATGAGTGATCATGAACAAAATTTTGGGTATTGCTCATTGTTTAAGGTCGTTCAGTGACCTATAGTTGTTAATTTTATATGTCATGTGGTCTCTTGTGAAAAGTTGTCTCATTGATAAGAACATCACATCTTTTTTTTTATAAAGATGTATTTGCTATGATCATCTATAATTTGTTATTTGGTTAATTCAGGTTATTTTGATTTCATTTAAAAAATCTAGAGTCATTTTGAAATTTGTTCTTTTTGTGTTTTCAATTCCGTTTTCTTTCTGGTTTAATCAAATCTATCTTCTGAAGGAGATTTCTTATTTAAGTTTCAAAGTTGTTAAATATTTATGGGTCAATTGTAGAATTGCATTCTAATTTCAAACATATTATATTGACATTTATAATACTTTAAATATACGTCATGAATTGGAAATACTTACGATTCATGTGTGTTCATTCATGCAGTAGATTTTTTGAAAGCAAAACACAATGAGTATACTTTGGATTTAAATTGAAATTTGAAGAGAATATAAAATATTGGTAGTATAATATCAACGGATTTCCTTTTCAACCACAGTTTAGATATCTCAATGTAAGTTATTTTGATTTGTTCTTCATCAAAGGAATTATATTTGATATTTCGTTACAACAACAAACATGATATTTCGTACTTTAATTAATGAGATGAGTTCTTCTATGCTAAAAGGCAATAGATTGTGGAGTAACCTTTTTGTTATAGTTACATGCAACCACCTTCTATTCCCCTTTATTTGTCTCACTTAACATCGTTTAAATAGCTACAACTAGACATTCAATTGTTGTACATCATTAATAAACACTCCATCCAGCAACTTTTAATGAATATAAGAGGCAAAAACATTCTTTATTTTCATTATATCCAAACACACATTTATGATGTATATCTCAATTCTATGATAGGTATATTCTGAGTCTGTTGTTTCAAGTGTGTTTGTTTTATTTGGTTTGTTAGTATCTAACGTTTTAGTTGAAGTTATCATGAATGGATTTTATATGTCTCGTAGATATACATTTCACATCAATGCTGCAACCTATTTTGGATACTTATATACACATATAATAAGAATAGAAAGTGGAAACAGGAAGTTGGTCAAAAAGACAACAACACAACAACATTTATCTTATCATGTTTTGTTTCCTGTTAACAAAACAATTTACAGATGAAAGTAAATTTATTGTAGAAAGTGGCAGTTTTAATTATCTGTTACGCTCGGTATTTTTGAATCGTAATGTTTTGAAACTGTACAATTTAAAAATTCAATTGAAAGGTCGGTTCAGCATTGATTGATGATTAAATTTTTGAACTACAAAGGACATAATAAGAATTGTTTACAATTAGTACAGAGTTGACAATTGTATCAATTTTGTAATAACCATAATACTCAGCATATGTGGAATTTTGGAACCGTCACGTTAAATTATCAAGTTAATGATAAGCTTTTGTTCTCAAGAAAGCATAGTATATTAGTATTCGAAAGTCCCATCTAGTCATGTAACAAATTAAAATTACTATATTTCGTGAATTCCTAAATATAACCCGTCTTATAAAGAATAATAATTTTAAATATGTTCCTGTCAGCAATATACGATCTTTACAATTACGTAAATCAAGTCTTTTTTGTGTTATCCAAGTTATAGTACAAGATTTATAGGCGACATGGAACTATATTTCAGTTATATGAACTAACATAAATTCAATTTAGTTTGTGTTGACATATATTTGCCATCTGTTAGAATGGTTAGCGTTTTGCACAAAACTGTCATGATTATTAAAAACATATAATGTTATGGTTAAAAAAAATGTTTTGTGACTAATCTAATAGCCGGATATCAAGAGTTATTTGTTTAGAAACACTTTTTTTTAATTTTCCATATTATTAGTCTTATCAAACTTTCTCCTATATTGTATTTTAAATTGCGTTTTCTTCAATTTTTAAGGCACCTCTATCTTCTGAAAAAAATCCTTTTTTTATATGTTTTTTGTCCACATCTTCCATTTATTCAGCACTGTAATTATTATTCAAATATTATGAGCAAAAATCAAATGCTACGTTTTATTATAGCCTAATCCACATGTTTAAAGTCATATGAAACGAGTGACCGGTGAAAAATAATGTTAATCCAATTTCATAAACCAATGAATCAACTTAGTCTTCTCTGCACGATTTTATGATTTTTCGAACGAATAATAGTCATATTTTTCCAATCGGTCAGTGTTGTTGTGGAAATATGGCAGGTAATAAAATAGTTATCAAAGCTACCAGGATTTATAGTATAACTAATCGCCGTATTTGAATATCAAAAATAAGACAACGCGTGACCGAACGACGCATGGATTAAACGAGTGCACAGCAAGAGTTTAATCCATAGCGGCGTTCGGTCACAAGTTGTCTTATTTTTGATATTCAAATACGGCGATTAGTTATTCTTTTTATTACATTGGTAAATGGCTTTTTTTATGAAATTAATGTAGAAAATGTAAGGAACTATATCTTTTTCCTACGCATTGACAATTTGTTTTGATCCGACGTTATCGACGTCTTGACAACGCCTATTGTTGTATGACGTCAGAGAGTGAAATAACCACGTTTATTTCACATGTGAAATTATCGGTTTTTATCTAACTGGGAAATCAATGTAATTCATTGCAACCAATGTAATAATATAATTTAATACTCCAGACGCGCGTTTTGTCTACATAAGACTCATCAGTGACTCTCATATCAAAATAACTGAAAAGCCAAACTAGTACAAAAATGAAGAGCATTGAGGACCCAAAATTCCATAAATGCTGTGCCAAATACGGCTACGGTAGTCTACTGCTGGGAAAAGAACATCCTTAGTTTTTTTTAAAATTCAAAGGTTTGTAAACAGGAAATTTATAAAATGACCGTATAATTGATATTCATGTCAACACCGAAATGTTGACTACTGGGCTGGTGATACCCTCGGGGACGAAACGTCCATCAGCAGTCGCATCAATCCAGTGGTGTAAATAGTTATCAAAGGTACCAGGATTATAATTTAGTACGTCAGACGGGGGTTTTGTCTACATAAGCACAAGTCATTGAAGTTTTGGGTCATACATGTTCTTCGTCTTCGTATGGGTTTCTTTACTATTTTGACATGAACATCAATAATGTGTCTTATGTAGACAAAACACGCGTCTGGCGTATCTCATTATAAGCCTGGTACCTTTGATTAGTATAAGCATGTCGAAATGATCTATTGAATTGTTTATTTGAGTATTTCTTAATGTTCCTCCATTTATTTGTACTGTAGTCCTGTCATGAAATGTTACCAATTTAGTGTTATATTTAACATGACCATAAAAGCGCGAGGCATGGATGGCCACAAAACTAGGTTCAGCCCACCTTATTTTCTTAAAAATATCCGATACCAAGTCATGAAAATAGCAGTTGCTATTTTATGGTTCGTTTCTGAAAGTGTTGCATTGTCGTGTTTATTATTGCAGTTTCCAGTGTTGGTGTTGTTTTGTTCTTTTCCTCTAATAGTTGGTGTGTTTCCTTTAGTTTTAGTTTGTAAACCGGATTCGTTTTCTCTCAATCGATTTATGACTTTTGAACAGAGGTATACATGGTATATTATAGTTGCCTTTATAGATAACCACAGATCAACATTTGCCAACTAAGTTCCTTTTTTTCAAAACGGTATACAGATGAACGTACAATTATTGACAGTGTTTATCGGCTGGTGTGCTTTTTTTTCTGAGTTGTTTTGCTATTGAGATTAGATTTTTGAAAAAAGGTCGGTTTTAATCTTCTTCTTTTTATTATGTATGGATTCAAAAATAATAATGAAGAACTAAACAGGAAATAATAATTATTCATCATGATAAAGACAAAATCAAAACTTGTATCCCCCTTTTAATATTTCGTTATATTATACACTTAATGATAAGCCTCACGTGAGCATAATCTCGTATGTTTATTCGAAAACCCTATTTAGTCATGTTATAAATTCAGAATACAATTTTTCGTGAGTTTTAAAATAACAAAATTATTCAAAATATTTCATACATGTTACATTGTTATGTTTGAAAATACAATGTTTTAGGGACAGCGAATATTTGTTAAATATATTCTTGTTTATAATTTACCTTCTCTACAAATCATTAAAACATATCTTGCCTTAGCAAAAAAAAAAAAAAAAGATTAATCAACGACAGAGAAATGGCGTTTAAAGTCAGTGTACTAATAATTACAATTTAAATCATTGTGTATCGACATATCTTTACCATCAGTAAGAACGCTTAGTTTGTTACACAGAATTGCTAAATGGATATAGCGTGATGTTTAAAATCAATATTCTTTGTTAAAATCTAATTGGTGGATCTTATTTGTTATTTTGTCGATCTACAATGATTTTTCATCTTCAAGATTAAGGGTTTATCTAACCTTTCACCTTTGTGCATTTATAATTGCGTTTTTTTTTTTGGTTTTCAATATTTAGATCTGTTTTAATTACTATACATACAAACATATGATCATTGACATTGGATACACTAGTTACATTTAATTGGCGTTCATTCTCTACCCTGTATTCTGAATAAAGACAACAACTAGTGGATTATTCAAGGTTCAAACTTAAATATTGAAGAAAAAATCAATTAATGGTGAAGTGATTACGGACTTCTTTTTAACCTTACTGCTAAATGTAAATAATTTGTGTTTATAAAAAAGAAGATGTGGCACGATTTCCAATGAAACAACTGTCCACAAGAGACCAAAATGACACAGACACTAACATTTTATAGATCACCGTACGGACTTCAACAATAAGCAAAGCCCATACCGCATAGTCAGCTATACAAGGCCCCGATATGACAATTTAAAAACAATTCAATCGAGAAAATTAGTTTAATCTTCGTCAAAAACAACTATAAGTCATCGTACGGCCTTCAACAATGAGCAAATCCAATACCGCATAGTCAGCTATAAAAGATCCGATATGACAATGTAAAACAATTCAAACGAGAAAACTAGTTTAGTCAAAACTATTATATATGACATTTTGTTTAATCTTGTTGCAATATAAGTAGTGAGTTATCTTTTGTATCACTGTTTATGAATCGTTCATACCATAATACAGTTTTTAAAGGCTATGGATCTTAGCTATGCATAGTCCAGTATAATTTGTGTTTTCTACGCTCACAAAATTCAATACAGTTAAGTTATAAATTCAAACTACTTTCAATGTGGTATCTTTCATGCGTTCCTAATATAGCCGCCTTTTAAAGATAAATGTTCTAAACTATTTTATGTTTTATTGAATTGTTTTGAAAACAAAATATTTAAAAGACAATACATACATTATATGTTGGCGTGCAAAAAACTAAATTGCTGTAAACGATATAATATCTTTTCAATTTAGAAGCATACAGTGTTAACAATTATTGATATCTACAAAGACGAATTGATTTAAGATTGAGTATTGACAACCCTTATTTAATTTGTTTTGTTTTGACATATCTTCAGGTCGTTGCACATTATTATCAAAAGTATACCATGTTCTGAATAAAGCATTCAGAATGACCAATAACTTGACTTCAACAAAAACCAGAGCCAGCAATTACTTGCTTACAACGGAAATCAATTAAACCATTTTTTCAAAGATTTACTGTTTGCAAAACTATGTATTATTCTTGATAATAATGATGGGATTTTTCCCAGGCGGATGACCCTGGCCTCACAAATTTTGGAACCTTTGGTACTCGGCGATCTTCAACTTTGTAGTTGTTATGGCTTTCAAACATTTTACATCTGAACAAAGTTTTGTGTGGACATAGCGCGCGTCTGGCGTATAAAATAGTTTTTATCCTGTTACTTTTTGGTGGCTGTTGTTCGTTTGTTTCTCTGTTCTATATTTTCTCCCAGTTATCTGTTTATTTATTGTAACCCTGTCGTGTAATGTTGTCATTTAAGTGTTATAATTAACACTGCCATTTAAGCGGAAGGTTTGGCATGTCACAAAACCAGGGTCAACCCACCAATTATTCATAAAATGCCCTGTACCAAGTCAGGAAAATGGCCATTTTTACATTATAGTTTGTTTTTGTGGGTATTACATTTCGGTGCTGTGTCTACAAGTTTAGTTTGTAACCCGGATTTATTTTTTCCCTATCGATTAATGAATTTTGAACAAATGTATACTACTGTTGCCTTTATTTACGAGATAAAAATGGAAATCTTTACAACCAATTGAGTGATTGAAAACTGAAATAGTACCCCGAATGGCTTGCCATTCGCTTGATTTGTTTGAGCTTTTGATTTTGCCATTAAATTTTGAAATTTTCTCTTAGTTCAATATTTTTGGTGATTTTACTTTTGCTCGTATATTGAAACGAGCATGTCAATATCCGATTTTGAAGTGGAATACGAATCTGAAATTAAAGCCCACAGGATCGGAATAGCGAATTATATGCTAAAAATTAGACATAAAAAATGTATTGCTCTGTCAATTTTCTATTTACTGTCATATACTTTTATGACAATGGAAAAATAGTGCACCGAGTCGAAATACGATAATGGTTACAAAAAAAGCAAAGAGACCTAACTACTTATTTTGTAATCAAGACACGTATTTCATCTACGAAACACTCACCAGTGACGATCAACTAAAAATTTACAAGTGCTAAGATTTAAGTAATCTTTTTGGACGTTTCTAGTGGTGGCACTAGATTGTCTTCAACATGTTGGAGTTTTACAGTTTTGAGCTTACATAGCCAACATCCAAATAACTTGTTTGCAAAAGCTTTAACACCCGTTAACATATAACAAACATCTTGCAGTAAATCATCTATTTTTACTCAAACTGTAGCTGATGTCTTGATATTTGTGCCAAGATCTTCTTATGATGATCTTCTAGCAGGTTTTAAATTACTATAGATACAGAAAAGTTTAAATCCCTAATTCAAATACTTAAGACAGCCTTTAAATATATGAGTGATCATGAACAAAATTTTGGGTATTGCTCATTGTTTAAGGTCGTTCAATGACCTATAGTTGTTAATTTTATATGTCATGTGGTCTCTTGTGAAAAGTTGTCTCATTGATAAGAACATCACATCTTTTTTTTTATAAAGATGTATTTGCTATGATCATCTATAATTTGTTATTTGGTTGATTCAGGTTATTTTGATTTCATTTAAAAAATCTAGAGTCATTTTGAAATTTGTTCTTTTTGTGTTTTCAATTCCGTTTTCTTTCTGGTTTAATCAAATCTATCTTCTGAAGGAGATTTCTTATTTAAGTTTCAAAGTTGTTAAATATTTATGGGTCAATTGTAGAATTGCATTCTAATTTCAAACATATTATATTGACATTTATAATACTTTAAATATACGTCATGAATTGGAAATACTTACGATTCATGTGTGATCATTCATGCAGTGGATTTTTTGAAAGCAAAAAACAATTAGTTTACTAGGGATTTAAATTGAAATTTGAAGAGAATTTAAGATATTGGTAGTATAATACTAACGGATTCCCTTTTCAACCACAGTTTAGATTTCTAAATGTAAGTTATTTTGATTTGTTTTTCTACAAAGGTTTTATATTTGATATTTCGTTACAACAACAAAAATAGTTTGTGTTTATTTCAGACTTTTATTAATGAGATGAGTTCTTTCATGCTGAAAGGCAATATAGATTGTTTTGTTATAGTTTACCACCTACTATTCCCTTTTATTTGTCTCACTTAACATCATTTAAATAGCTATAGCTAGACATTCATTTTTTAGTACATCATTAATAACCACTCCATCAAGCAACTTTTTATGAATATAAGATGCAAAAACATTCTTTATTTTCGTTTATATCCTAACACACATTTATGATGTATTTATCTCAATTCTATGAAAGGTATATTCGCAGTCTGTTGTTTTAAGTGTGTTTGTTTTATTTGGTTTTTGTGTATCTAACGTGTCTATTTGAAGTTATCATGAATGGATTTCATATATCTCGTAAATATATAATTCACATCAATGCTGCAACCTACTTTTGGTACTTATTTATACACATATGATAAGAATAGAAAGTGGAAACAGGAAGTTGATCAAAAAGACAACAACATTTATCTTATCATGTGTTGTTTCCTGTTAACAACACAATTTACAGATGAACGTAAAATTATTGTAGAATGGCAGTTCTAATCATCTGTTACGCTTGTTTTTGTTTTTTTTTTTTAAATCGCAACGCTTTGAAAGAGGGGCGAAAGATACCAAAGGGACAGTCAAACTCATAAATCTAAAACAAACTGACAACGCCATGGCTAAAAATGAAAAAGACAAACAGAAAAACAATAGTACACATGACACAACATAGAAAACTAAAGAATAAACAACACGAACCCCACCAAAAACTAGGGGTGATCTCAGGTGCTCCGGAAGGGTAAGCAGATCCTGCTCCACATGCGGCACCCGTCGTGTTGCTTATGTGATTACAAATCCGGTAAATAGTCTAATTTGGTAGGTCAAATTCATGAAAGGGAAGGGGATTGTAGTTACGACGTGAGGAACATATCCGATATCATTTGTGAAATGGTTATTCCATAACGGTCAACCAACTTGTGATGGCGTCCGTAAAATTTACGAAGGGATGATTTCAACTTCACCATTTGGAACTCTTGATTTAATAGCTTCCTTGTGAGCAGTAACCCTCTATCAAGAAAATCATGATAGGAAATGCAAGCACGGGAATATCGTATCAATTGAGAGATATATACCCCGTATGCAGGTGCTGCTGGAATGTTGCTACTTAGAAATGGAAAGTTCACAATTGGAAAGCTGAAATCATCTCTTTTGTCGTAAAGTTTTGTCTTCAACCGACCCTCATTGTCAATTTCTAGATGTAAGTCAAGATATGAAGCTGACTTAACTGTATCTGTAGTATCCTTTATCTCCAATTCGATGGGATAGATGCGTTCCACATAGTCACCAAATTTTGAATTGTTTAGTGAAAGAACGTCATCTATATAGCGGAAAGTAGAGTTAAAGGATATTGCTAACTTCTTATCTTTCTTCCTAAGAAGTTCCTCCATGAAGTCAGCCTCATAATAATAAAGAAACAAGTCAGCAAGTAGAGGGGCACAGTTTGTTCCCATTGGTATGCCGACAGTCTGTTGAAAAACACGTCCTCCAAACGTAACAAATATGTTGTCAATCAAGAAATCAAGCATCTTGATAATATCGGTTTCAGAGAATTTTTTGTTTGAATCAGAGTGATTCTTTACAAAGTAGGATTTATCCCTCCCTAAGACAAGATACTTGTATCTACGTTGGCCATTCTTTTTTATGAAGCAAAGTAATACCAACTCTTTTACTCTTTGAAAGTGTACAATTTAAAAATTCATTTGAAGGGTCGGTTCAGTATTGATTCATGGTTAAATTTTGGAACTACAAAGGACATAATTACAATTGTTTACAATTAGTACAGAGTTGACAATTGTATCCATTTTGTAATAAGCATAATACTCAGCATATGTAGAATTTTGGGACAGTCACGTTACATTATCAAGTTAATGATAAGCTTTTGTTCTCAAAAAAGCATAGTATACTAGTATTCGAAAATCCCATCTAGTCATGTAACAAATTAAAATTACTATATTTCGTGAATTCCTAAATATAACCCGTCTTATAAAAAATATTATTTTAAAATATGTTCCTGTAAGCAATATACGATCTTTACAATTACGTAAATCAAGTCTTTTTATGTGTTATTCTAGTTATAGTACAAGATTTATAGGCGACAGAGAAATACATTTCAGTTATGTGAACTAACAATAATTCAATTTAGTTTGTGTTGACATATAATTTCCATCTGTTAGATTGGTCAGCGTTTTGCACAAAATTGTCATGATTATTAAAAATATATAAGGTTATGGTTAAAAAAAATTAATTTTGAATAATCGTCATATTTTTTCCAATCGGTCAGTGTTGTTGTGGAAATATGGCAGGTAATAAAATATTTATCAAAGCTACCAGGATTATACTTTAATACGCAAGACGCGCGTTTCGTCTACATATGACTCATCAGTGACGCTCATATCAAAATAATTGAAAAGCCAAACTAGTACAAAAATGAAGAGCATTGAGGACCCAAAATTCCAAAAAAGTTGTGCCAAATACAGCTACGGTAGTCTACTGCTGGGAAAAGAAAATCCTTAGTTTTTCGAAAAATTCAAAGGAAATTTATAAAATGACCATATAATTGATATTCATGTCAACACCGGAGTTCTGACTACTGGGATGGTGATACCCTCAGGGATGAAACGTCCACCACCAGTGGCTTCGACCCAGTGGTGTAAAATAGTTATCAAAGCTACCAGGATTATAATTTTTACGCCAGACGCGCGTTTCGTCTATAAAATTTCGTGTTTTGAAGCCGAAATTTAACGATTGTAACCCGTAATTTGTGTTTTCCACGCTCACAAAATTCAATATAGTTAAGTTATAAATTCAAACTACTTTCAATGTGGTATCTTTCATGCGTTCCTAATATAGCCGCCTTTTAAAGTTAATTGTTCTAAACTATTTTATGATTTATTGAATTGTTTTGAAAACAAAATATTTAAAAGACAATACATACTTTATATGATGGCGTGCACAAAACTATATTGCTGTAAACGATATAATATCTTTTCAATTTAGAAGCATACACTGTCATCAATTATTGATAACTACAAAGACGGTGGGATTTAAAGATTGAGTATTGACAAAACTAATTTAGTTTGTTTTGTTTTGACATATCTTCAGGTCGTTGTACATAATTATCAAAAGAATACAATGTTCTGAATAAAGCATTAAGAATGACCAATAACTTGACTGCAACAAAAACCAGGGCCACCAATTATTTGCGGAAATATATTAAACCATTTTTTCAAACATTTACTGTTTGCAAAACTATGTATTATTCTTGATAATAATGATGGGTTTTTTTCCTAGGCGGATAACCCTGGCGCCACAACTTTTGGTCCTCTGCGATCTTCAACTTTGTAGTTGTTATGGCTTTCAAACTTTTTACATCTGAACAAAGTTTTGTGTGGACGTAGCGCGCGTCTGGCGTATAAAATAGTTTTTATCCTGCTACCTTTTGGTGGCTGTTGTTCGTTTGTTTCTCTGTCCTATATTTTCTCCCATTTATCTGTTTATTCATTGTAACTCTGTCGTGTAATGCTGTCATTTTAATGTTATAATTAACACTGCCATTTAAGCGGGAGGTTTGGCATGCCACAAAACCAGGTTCAACCCACCAATTTGATAGTTGATAGTATAATCAGTAGGCTCTATCATTATGCATTAACAGGTAGTTTAGAAACACAGTGAGGTGCAATATGTAAAAAAAGTGTTTTAATCTGTGAAAAATAATTCACTGCTTTGTCAGCTATCTGCGAAAATGAATTATATATTATCAACGTTTTAAAGCTACGTTATCTCCTTATAATGCTGCACTACGTATCTTTTGAGTGAACACATATGTTAGAAAATGCTTTTCCTATCCATCAAATTGTCCCACCCCTACCCCTTTACATGGTAAATTGAATCACTTTTCTAAATCAGTCAACAGTTTTTTTTTAAGTTATGATTGCAGTATCCATCTTAAACCAGTTAGTATACTGTAAAATTTAACTTAAATGAAAAAAAAATATGTTGGAAACAGTTTCAAAAACACTTTGCCTCAGACATAAACAGGCACATTGTCTAGCACTGTTTAAGCCTTTACATTTTGACACCTTCAGATAATTCAATCCTTGCGGAACAGTTAAAGAAATACATGTTAAAGGCAAAAAGGGAAATTAGGCATTAAGCTTAAATCCTAGGCAATAAGCTAATTTTAAAAGCATAGGAATAAAAGTTTTTGACTGAAATCCTAGGCATTAAGGTTTTTTCCTAAAATGTGATGATGATTATTCAACATATTGCTTACATAATTTAAGGCAATACGTGAACTTTGGAATGTACAATGTATGCCTATTCTCAAATTTTAGTATGTTTTTTTTTGTAATTTTAGCAGTTAAATTCAGAATTAAGGATGATGTAGTCTTCTGACGTTTAAGTATCGTTGCAATCTCGTTCTGAAATATCAATAAATTAAAAAAAAATGTTGTAACCAAACTCAACTCTTTGGGAAATTTTTTAATATTTCTTTTTAATTACTATCAAAGTCAGGTTTTTTAGCAAACATATTGAGAAAATTGGTGAGCGGTACAACAATGATTTTACAGAAACATGACAAATGTATGTCCCATATCACTTTTTCTCTTTTCAAATTTCTTAGATATGTAATTTTTCAATTATTTATATAAACAGAGAAGTTGAAATAATATGCGTTTTGTTCTTAAAAGAGATAAAAATCACTAATTTACAAAATTGACAGCATGTTAAATTTGACACAAAAAGGCTAAAAAATATGATAAAACTTTCTATATTAATACCTTAGAGGGTACCTTTTTTTTTTGTTAAGTTAAATTTATTCAGATTGATTCACTTCATCTTTATTGAATGAATGGGGGGAAAGTTGAACTGGGATTTCTTTTCTCAATATAAAGCCAAAACAATAAGTAAAAATTGATGAAAAATGGAAAAATCATCAAAATTCGGTACTTTCAAAGGGACGTTTAAAATAAAGAAGTGCACCACCATAACATGCATCAGATATGTTTCAACAATTACTTTTTATAGTCATATTAACCCAAAAATCAGATTAAGAAATGTTTGGCTCATCAGAGGTTTTCATCCTTAACCATGTTTTCTCTAATTTTAGTGCTATTTTCACATTCCTGACCGGTGTGAGAAAATATTTCTCCTCACTAGTGAAAAATCTGTTCGCGACAAATGGTTAGTTAAAATTTAATTGTGACGTTACATTTTCTTGTTTTCTTCTGAATTCTTTTATTGTGACGTCATGAAAAAGGCGAACATGACTGAAGACGTCAGATCAAAAGTACACAACTTTCCTCAAATTCTTTTTCTTGGAATTACAAAATAATAAATAGGATTTAAAAAACAAGTGATTGTATCCAATAAAAAAATGGGAAGATTCTATCTAACAATTATAAGAATTAGATATGTGTTTTACACTTCACATGTCGAGCTTGTTTGAACTAGTCAAAAGTACACACATTTAAGATTTTTGCTCACACCATTTTCCATTTTTTTTTTATTTTGATTAACACAACTTGTGATATCAAATGATTTTTTACAAAAATTTTCTATCAAGTTTTCATATTTTCAAAGTACTATTTAATGAAATTAAATAATATATTTTTTTTTAGTGATTTTATTCCAGGTGGGTGACATTTTAAACATCAGTTTTCATAATGTTATTATGAAGCAAATGTATTTGTATCTAAATGAATAAATGTCTTTTATTTAGTCGCATTTATATTGTATGCATTAAGCTACATATTTGTAACGTTCGGAGGACGTGTTTTTCAACAGACTGTCGGCATCCCAATTGGAACAAACTGTGCCCCTCTACTTGCCGCTGTGTTTCTTTATTATTATGAGGCTGACTTCATGCAGGAACTTCTTAGGAAGAAAGATAAGAAGTTAGCAATATCCTTTAACTCTACTTTCCGCTATATAGATGACGTTCTTTCACTAAACAATGCAAAATTTGGTGACTATGTGGAAAGCATCTATCCCATCGAATTGGAGATAAAGGATACTACAGATACAGTTAAATCGGCTTCATATCTTGACTTACATCTAGAAATTGACAATGAGGGTCGGTTGAAAACAAAACTTTACGACAAAAGAGATGATTTCAGCTTTCCAATTGTGAACTTTCCATTTCTAAGTAGCAACATTCCAGCAGCACCTGCATACGGGGTATAGATCTCCAAATTGATACGATATTCCCGTGCTTGCATTTCCTATCATGATTTTCTTGATAGAGGGTAACTGCTTACAAGGAAGCTATTAAACCAAGAGTTCCAAATGGTGAAGTTGAAATCATCCCTTCGTAAATTTTACGGACGCCATCACGAGTTGGTTTACCGTTATGGAATAACCGTTTCACAAATGATATCGGATATGTTCCTTACGTCGTAACTACAATCCCCTTCCCCTTTCATGAATGTGACCTACCGAATTAGACTATTTACCGGATTTGTAATCACATAAGCAACACGACGGGTGCCACATGTGGAGCAGGATCTGCTTACCCTTCCGGAGCACCTGAGATCACCCCTAGTTTTTGGTGGGGTTCGTGTTGTTTATTCTTTAGTTTTCTATGTTGTGTCATGTGTACTATTGTTTTTCTGTTTGTCTTTTTCATTTTTAGTCATGGCGTTGTCAGTTTGTTTTAGATTTATGAGTTTGACTGTCCCTTTGGTATCTTTTGTCCCCCTTTCTTTGAACACTTTTTTACGGACTTAATCTTAAATCCTAAGATTTAAGAATAATGCTTAACATCATTTAGGCATTACACCTATTACCTAGGATTTCAGCTTAATTCCTTTTTTGTTTTGCCATTTCCCCCTCCCTAAAAACACCCCGCAACACAACTCTCTTTTCCCAAAATAAATCACGGAAAAGTTAATTCCCTAATTGAATTTATATCAGCCTTCACACAACTGTTTTCAGTTGTTATGCTGCATAAAATTTCTTGATTGAAAATCTTATGTTTGAAAATATTTTTTCAGATCAATGATTTTAATAATAGCATTAACATCTGTTTTACTAGTTAAAAAAAAGTATCTAAAGTGCAAATGTAAGAATAAGTAATTTGAAAATATATGTTTGAAAGATTTGTTATCACCTGTGTTTAAGCTATGATATTTGACTCCACAACCTACGAAAGTTTGAAACTCTACCTTAATATTTTTAATACTTCTGCCTATAGTATATCATTAGCATAAGATACGTTTAAAAATATTGTGTACCACACTATTTTCGCCATAGTATTATGAGTCCTCTACCATTGATTGAAAATTGAACCCCACTCTTATTTGTTCAAAATCAGTATTCATAATAACATGTTATAATGCTTACATACATTTCCTGATCATGTTGATGTTAAGGTGTAATACCACCATTGATTTTCCTAAATTAGTCTTTGTTAAATTGGCATTTAAAAAAAAATTGTACAGTATTTACCTTTATGTCAACAAAAGAAATACTTTGCATGAATAAAGTTTAATCCTTCCAGTGCTACAGTGAAAATGTCACACTAAATTGCATTGCATATAAGAAAGTAACCATCACCGGAAGTAAACAACCTAAATTTTACACTGTAATTTACTGGTTACCTGCTTTGGTAACTATGTAACGTTAACTTTCAAAAAATATTTTATAAGACCATCAAATAAAAAAAGAAGGATGCTTTCAGACACCCAACATACATGTTTATGACTCAGAAAAATTTAAATGCATTGAAATGCAGGGTTAATTTTCTACAACTGTCAAATTCAAGGGAATATTTTTTAGACCTACTTTCTTATACAACCGGATGTGACGTACCATGATTTGGTGGTATTACACCTTAACAAAAAACTTTCCTCATTACTTGGTATTGTTATAACGACTAACTACTTTCATTATACGACACATACAAATGTAAGGAGCTGAACATGTTGAATGTTATATTTATCTTTGTAAAAATAATTATAGTTTTTAGTTTTGTTAATATCTATATCAAAGTTTTCGTGATTTAAATACACCTTCATTCAAATTTTGGAGAATAAACATGTGTGTCATTCAATATTTAAAATGTTGGCACAACTCGTTTCCAAATTTAATAACGTATTAGGTTATTATCTGTCTTTAGAAAATATAATGTTAAAATCATCATTGACAACAACAAAAAGAAACTCTTAAGGAATTCAGGTAAGTTTATAATGTACTAGACCGCTATATTCTCTTTGACAAATGGGCTGAGTATATAAACTTATTATTGTCACATTAAACATATAATATGCATCCCCAAGTTGATACTATATTCATATGCAAAATTCAAGTTCACCTTACTTAATTTGACTGACGACATTTTAATAGTATTGAATAATTTATTGTATTTGATTTATTTGTTAATTTATAAATATAGGGTCGCAGTTTTATCTGTAGTTATGATAAGGCCCGTGCGTTAAGCAATTACATTTAAAACCTTCTATACCGGGTATGAGGTGATTAAAAAAATCATATTCATTGTCCTCATGGCTTTTAAATTCTTGTTATATACCATTCATTTAAAAAAAAACGAAAGGTCAACCACGTTCGACAAGTTGTTTTTATTAAAGCCATTTTTAATTTATCAATTTTAGAACGTAGATATTTAGTTTTTTTTTTTACAGTGGAATAAAATATTTAAATCTTGTTTAAACATAAACTTAATGGTTAAGAATGGCCTTATATTTTTTTAAATTTCGACTAGTTATATTTTTCTCTTATATTATCATATATCAAGTATAATAATAGGCTTAAAATTGTGTTTCCTCATTGACTAAAATCATAAGAAATCCTCGTTAAAAATCATTATATTCACCGCGCAAAACATTCAAGAGGTTAATATAAGAGTTCGAATAGCATATGTGTGCCTTAATAATGATCTTCGAAAACAACGCCAATGACGTAGGAACAGGACGTCAAGTATCTTCCCTTTTTGTTTTCTTTTGTTTCTTGTTTTCGGCGTGTTTACCCGGTGTATTATGTATCTATTATTTTTAGTGCTCGATGAATATCATATCTCTGAGGTTTATAAATCATTATAATAGCCTCATCAAAAGTCAATATTAGTATAGTATAAGTTTAAAAGAAATATACCAACAAGGGTTAAAAGATAATCAATGAACCAAGCTATCTAAAAAGCTAGGGTCATCCTTGAAAAGTTTCAAGAACGCCATCTTGTCTTTATTTACCGTTACTGAGTTTCTGTTAGACAACTGATTATAAAAATATGTTATTATTGCGGAAGTCTACATATTGTGGCTTGTATTCCCAAAATTGAACTATTCCTCCCTTCTCTTTAGTTCTCCCTAAAGATTTAATTTTTATGTGCTTTCGGAATTTGTCATAACACCCAAAAAGTGAGAGAAAAAAATATAAACAATTCTTCATTTTATCCTGGTTAAGTTTTTCATTTCGAAAAAGTAGTTATTTTGCTTAACATATGCAGAGCTAGATTCAGCCTGGTAAAGCAGGTTTGATTTTAAGTTTGATTTCCAGTGCATTATTTGACAGCGTTATGTGTAAAAAAGAGAAACGTTTGCATCTTCTATGACCTCCTAGAACTACAAATGATTAATTATATAACTATATAACAATTGTTTTCAGAGTATTTGTCATTTTATTTATTAGCCAGTCCATGCGAAAAGGTACAAAAACGGAAAATTTCCGAATTCTAAAAAGTGTGCATAATTGTTGGTAGCAGACTTGTGCTTTATAAATAAGCTCATCATAGATACCAGGACTAAATTTTGTATATACGCCAGACGCGCGTGTCGTCTACAAAAGACTCATCAGTGACGCTCGAATCCAAAAAAGTTAAAAAGGCAAAATAAAGTACGATGTTGTAAAAGACATTTACTTTTCCTCATATTTTAAAGCTGTCAGATATTCGCACCTTCTAGTTCCGACCCCCTTGTTTTATTGTGATTTTTAATGAATTATTTCATATATTTCAACCATTTTTGAAGTACAGTTTAAATATAATAATTTGCCGATCGACAATGTCAAATCCGCTAGCAGTGAGGATAAGACTCTCGCTTACGAAGCTGATGTTAATGCAATTAAAACGGGGAACAGTTTGCATCTCGAGGACGGACTGTTGATCTATATAATATTAAATAACTTAACTTAACTTAGATTTCAATTTCTAAAAAAAAATGACCCCATTTTTGTATTTTTCCCTTATGTTTAAATGTTGTCTTACTTTCTTTAAAACTGTAGAACTGGTGAAAATTATTGACTTTTTGCTTCTATAGTGTCGTAATTTTTTAAGTTATTGGTAAGCATAGCATTAGACCGGGGAAAAAATGATTATACACCTGCTCAAATACCACAAATTCAGATATTTCTACGTCTTTTTCTGTTTTAGTTGACAAATTCGGAATAGAATTGACAATTTTATGAATATTTTATTAACAATGATTAATGTAAAATTTTTTCTGATAAAATCGTTTTTCATAAATATACTAACAAACAAAATAATGTGTCCTGTAAAGTTTATCTAAAAGACTTATGTACCTTTTTGCTTGGACTGGCTCATATGGAAAATATTGTTGATCTGATATTTCAGTCTATGCTACATCTTTAAAACCATTACACGCCTTTTGTGTCTTATCTTTCCAATGTAAACAGGTCATGCTCTTGGACATGAAGTCGTTCATGGATGTTTGAAAAGTCTCCATAACCACTATACGTTTAAACTGACATAATCTGGAAGGGCCAATATAATTGTTTACGGCTGATAAATAAGTATATCATGAAAACAAATAAATGTAAAAAAGTAAGAGTTTTCTAAACACTTCAACTCCTTGGTTTATCAATTGGTCTTCTCGCCTGATCACCTACCACCCTTCCAATATATTTTAGGTAGATTCATGGTATACTGCCATCTTGGATTGTACTATTGCAGTACACATATAGTCTAGTTATCTACAAATCTGCAAATTTGTAAACAGATGTGCAATTTTATTGGTTGATTGGGAAATTTTTTATTTTTACTTTTAGCAAGAAAACAAGTTCGGAGACACCATTTTTTATTTGTATTTTCTTAGATCATATTATTGTATATAATTGATGTGTATAAAAGAAATTGTAACGCTTTTTATACCGAAATACGTTTGCTTGATTTGATTTAAATTAAACATTGAATATCAAACTAAGCAAAGATATTATTTAAGAATTGTAGGTACGCAATATCCATTGTAAAATAAACAACAACAACTTGATTATTTGTTGTTTATTTGTCATGGCAATTTAATTTTCAAACAAATAACACAAATTGTCAATAATTTAAAGTGACTGTCAAACATTGACGGGTGTACCAGTCAGTGTAAACAAATTGTCTCTGCTTGGTCAATCAAACATTGAATTTCGATAAATCCGCCAAATTAACATAGAAATCATGTTTATCAGCCAAACAATTTATCCACTTAACAAACATATTCACAATGATCGTAAATTAAAATTCATTGTCAACGATAATAATCATATTCATCTTACACATGATATAATTCATCACAACTTCCTCAACAACAAAATTCATGTTCAACATTCAAATGGGTAAACGTGTTTACTTGGAAATTTTAGAAACTGCAGTAATACTTCTTGTAATGTATTAATAAAAAAAAGTCATGTCCTAAAAATGATAGATGCATACCATCATTTTAAAACAGAGCTGTATGTATATCATTAAAATCCGGATGTGTAACGAAATATGCACGATTCTTTAGCATGTAATAACTCAAACCCCTGTTTACTCGTTTTCTAGTTTCTTTCCATAACAACATGATTATTTGAATAACGCAATGAGGGTCGTGGTAGAATACCCGAAAAAAGATCATATAGACTGGACGCATTTTGCTGATAGTATAAATAGCAAAATTTAAATGAAATACTAATTGACTACATGAGACTAGTCCAATGTCATTTCAACCACAATGTATAAGTATCATTTTTGGAACACCAACCTTTATAACTGAAAGGGCTAAACTTTCAAATCCCAAATTTTGTCCTGTAAATCTTGAAATAGTATGGGTTTCAGCTTTGCAATAATAGAAGATCCCAGAATCCATATACGTCTAGTCAATGGAATTTCTAAAAAGAAAAAAAAAAACTATATAATACACTGTGCAACAAACTCATAAAGATGTATCAATTCGGATACATCTTTTGTATTTCTGAGACTTCCATCTGCCCATTAAAATAATTTCGTAATCAGATTTTCCATTTTCAGCTGCATAAGTTGTGGCTCTAATTCTAAAAGACTGAGTGTTGTACTCATGTTTGTTAAGGCCAATTAACTTAAGTGCAGATTTGAAAACCTCACAAGCTTGATTTCTTGTAACTTTTTTATGATAAAATTTACAAAATAAAGACCCTGCCATATAACTTACAATAATTGTATACACATAATCAGCATTGTCACTTTTCAACACAATTAGCTTAGTTTTACGTCCATTTGGATCAGTATTTTGAATAATAAATTATTATTGTTATGCTTTCATCATTTTTATTCATAATTATATCATCAATTTTTAGAACACGACTGCCTGGACAAGACTCTACAGTTTCACTGTATGATATAGCAAATATAGCTGAAAAAAGTTTTGCCTCATATATAGAAGAACAGATATTTGGTAAAACTGTAACTAATTTATCAAGTATTTTAATAGTAATCGGTTTGCGAATGTCAAAACTTTAATACTTTTTTTCATTCCACCCAATAGCTTTTTTATGACAAAAGTATCAGTAGTATCAGTTACATAACTTTATATTAAACCAATTGTAGCTAAACACGCTAAATACGACTTAGCTGTGTTTGGTGAGTATGATGATGTTGGTAAATATACTATGAAATTAATCAAGGCAGTTAAAGGAACAGTCCAAGAATGTTCTAGTTGAAATTTTATTCTAAATTGCTTGAATAAATGGCTTGCATTGTCATAAACATTCCAAGTATTTTCAGACAACGAACTTTGTATTAAATTTGAAAATTCAATCTTAAAGGGTTTCCAAATTCCATAGGTGTTGAGATTGGAAAAGCATCTACCTCTGGTGCCAACTCTTTGAATTTCTGAAACTGACCACGAGAAAGTGCATCAGCAATACAATTATTAATATAAGAAATATGAAAAGCTTTAATATGAAAACTTCCTATCCTTGAACACTAGACTATAAATCGCAAAATGCTCAATACTCGCACAGATTTTGATGTCTTACTGTTCAAAACTACAATCACAGCTAGATTATCGATATTAAATCCAATTCTCTTTTCTTTAACAAGCTGTACCAAAGATATATCGCCAAAGCAATTGGTATTATTTCAAGGAAAGTAATATCTAGTTAAATTTCTGTGTGATTGCCATTGCAAAAAAAAAAAAGTTTGGCAATCATTTATCATTTAATATAATTGAAGTTCCATTGACATTTTCTATAAACATTGTCCATATCATTAAATTCGTTTGTTACTCTAATTAAATGATGCGACTTTGGATGTAGCCATAAACAACCGTCTACCAAAAGCCTTTCCTGATGGAATTGCTCTAGAACAAAAGGCAAGCATGCCACATAATGACTGTAATTGTTTTAGAGTTACCTTTTTAGAAAATGCAACTGCTTTTTTTGGCAAAACTCTTTGAACTTACTTTCAGGAATCTCAATAGTCATTTCTATTGTATTTATTGTCAAGGCTAAATACTACAATATAAAACTTGAACCTTCAGTTTTTTCATCTGCGATTGGTACATTTAATCGTTTTGCATACCCTTATAAATGCGCACATCAATTTTTTACAATCGTTAGTTTCCTTACGACCAGCAAAAAATTATATCTGACCTATCAGAGTCTCATAGACCCTACTTTCATTAGTCTATACAAAAATAAATGCCTCCCTATTAGTGTTAAGGTGCTTTTTAGCCTTTGAATTAACATTTGTATGCGGACTGTTTTCAATTTTCGTCAGAGTTCAGTATTTTTGTTATTTATCGTTCTTCTGCATCTATTTTCAATCAGCATTATCATTTTTTATATCTTTTGTATCTAATCTATTTGCGTTATAACAACATTTAGTTAACATGACTTTTTTTGTAAGGAAAACAAGTTCGAATTAAAAAATCCACTTAAAAGGTTGATTAGAAATAGATTTGTTCTATGATTACGCAATTAAAATTAAATTATTTAACTTTATCATCAATGATGCTACTTCTACATAATAGATACAGAGTCAAACCTTCTATCCATATTTTTGATAATCAAAATATCAAACTATGTGCATTTTGGGAATTGTTCATACCATAATACAGTTTTTAAAGGCTTTGGACCTATATATGCATAGTCCAGTATAATTTGTGTTTCTCTCGAACACAAAAATCAATCTACTTAAGTTCAAATTGAAGTTTAAATTCAAACTGCTATCATTGTGGTATATTTCATGAGTTTTATAATATAGCCGCCTTTATAAGTTAATTGTTCTGAACTATTTTATGTTTTAATTCATTGTTTTGAAGAAAAAAATACGTAAAAGACAAAATATACTTTATAAATTGGCGTGCATAAAACTATATTGCTGTAATCGATATTAATTTCTTTTCAATTCAGTACAATACAGTGTTATAATTTTTACGTCAAATCACAGATTTATTGATGTCTACAAAGAAGGTGGGATTTAAATATTGAGTATTAGCAATACTAACTTAATTTGTTTTGTATTGACAAATCTTTATCATCAGTAAGATCAATTATGTCGTTGCACATCGAAAGAATACAATGTTATGAATAAAGGATGTTTCTTTATGTTTAATCTTGTACAAAACTTATTGCTAGATATTATTTGTGTTAGTTGAAAATGCATTTTTATAATGTGTGTATTTGTAGAATGAATTGCCAATAAGTTTTACTAGTTTTGATAAATAAGAAAATCATATGTTTTCCAGTTTTGGTTGATAAAATAAACTTAACAACACCACAAGTGTGTCTTGGATGGACATTTTTATCATTAGCAGTACTATCACATCTTCATATTCCTTTTTATTATTAAGGAGTAGAAATGTTGAACTATGAATGAACAGCGTAAATAATTAGATATAGGAACATGTGGTGTGACAACTCTCAATTCAAGAAACAATTTATAAAAGTAAACCATTATACGTCAAGGTACGACCAATAAACCTGGATTCCATTCTTGCGTTTCGATAACAACTTTTTTATTTGATGAGATTTTGTCAATAGTTTAAATAAATCAAATCTTTAATCATTTGTTATTTCTTTGCTGCGCACGGTGTTGCAATAATTGAAATAAACGACCGAAAACTGATAAAGTTCTGTTTGTTTGTCGTTTCATAACGTCATCAGATAAAATATCCCATGTGTTTTACTTCCAAACATACTGTGAAAGTACTTTAATTCGTTGGTATCAATTTTCGTGGTTTTAGAAATATTTACAAAATGTACATGTTCGTGGGTTTTTAAATATGTGAATTTTAATTTTAATAATAAACCCTTAACGGGAGGGACTGTACTTGATATTCATATAATTAAAACATAATCTGTCAATCAGTTTAATTGAAGTCTGGAGCTGGCATGTCAGTAACTGCTTGTAGTCCTTTGTTAATTAATATATCATTGTCATTTTGTTTAGTTTCTTTTGTTACCTACTCTATATTTGTATTGACTTTTCTACAATAGAAATCGCTTGTCTACAAAGAAAACTATACAACCATTTACAAGGTGGTAATGGATATTATTGTAGGGGAATGGCTGGGATCCAACTTCATTTTTCTATGTTGTGTCTTGTGTACTATTATTTGTCTGTTAATATCCATGGCGTTGCAAGTTTGGTTTATTTGTTCGATTTTTGAGTTTCGCCCGTCTTTTCAAAAAGAGTGCACGTACAAAGATTAGAGAGACGTATAAAGCATACATAATATATATTAGATGTTATAATATAATTTAAATATTTAAGACAACATTTAAATATATGAATGGTAATAAATACTAGATGCGTTTGCTATCAACATTTACAAATTGCTATTTTTAACATACTATGGAACGGGGACCCAATTATCTGTCCTATTGAAAAGCATTGAAAATCATAGTAAATAAATGGGGTCCTGTTTAATTATAATTTTGATAGCCACCTTGGGACTTCTGTTTCATGTTAGGCATTTGTTTTGAAGAATCTAAGTACAACCTCGGTGCCTCATGACCGGCAATCCGTTGCAAAATTTTGGTTTTATTGACAACAGGGTCAGTCTGTCTACTTCTGGAGAAGAATAAGGATTAGAATTTAGGCAATTTTCTCTATGTACTGACGCCAGATTACATTTAAACAATCAACATTTTAACAGAAATTCAAACTAGAAAGCCTACCCTTTCAAATAAATCTACTTTCAGTTACAGACCTAGTGTAATAATAACACTACACAATTTTAAACAAAAGTTTATTTTTTTAAGAACTACATTCGTGGGTACCGGACTGGTTGCCGTAACTGGGATCCTATTCCATATACGGATATACATATAATACTTTAAATATGTTGTTGAAAACGTCATGAATAAGATATTCTAAGGTTTTATTTGTGTTCATTCACAGATTCATGCACCGGTATTCTGAATAAAAAAAAAATCAGTTGATGAGTTGTAAGCAGAATAACATGAAGTGTTTCATGTTCAACATTTACACTTGAATTTTAAAGAGGAAAAACCTTGTAGTTGATAACTATGTATTCCTTTTTACAACGAAGCCTATCCAGTTAAATGTAAGTAGTTAAGTGCTGTTCTTAGTCATAAGTTTCAGATTTGAACTTTAGTTTACATGAAACTTTAATTTCATGCAAATAAACTCATTATAGATACCAGGATTGAATTCATGACTTGTCTTTACGCCAGACGCTCGTTTCGTCTACAACAGACTAATCAGTGACATTCGAATTTGAAGTGGAAGGGCATTGAGGACCAACATTTCTAATAGTTTTGCAAAATACAGCTAAGGAGATCTCCTCCTGATGTAGAAATCTAAAATTCATGTTTTGTAAACAGTGAATTTATAAATATGAAAATATCAAGTAAAAGCTTGTAATATAATAATAAATGTATGTATAAGCTTTACAATCCTTTAACAGCCATTTATTATCAAGTTGTTCATTTTTAGAGTCGCTCAGACATCAGATACAAGTAGCAGGATTGTCTTATTTCATATTTTTTCACCGAATATTTGCTTTCCCCGGTCTCAGTCTGTCTCCTTATATATAAGATAGTCATAATTATATAACCGTCTCCAATAACCTGTACCTTCTGCACTGTATTTTCTTTCCAAAATTATGTGCAAACACACCCTTTTTTCAATGTATTGCTTAACAAATATTATCAAAGAATTTAACTCAATTCTATCATATAACTTCTGAGTTTAAGATGAAAATGCACGTGTTTCTATCTAACGTTTTAGGTTGATACACTAATATATGATAGTTATGCTTCCAAACATTTGCCATTAGATGATAAAATTGGAAATAGAGTGCATTTTTTACTAGTTACACGGTGTATACTGACCTAATACGATATATACTTGGTGGGTCAATTCCATATGGTCTAAGGGAAAAGAGCCCAAATCCCATCTGGAATTAACTGACCTCATCTATATTGTATTAGAGGACTAGCAGACTGTGTAACGAATTTATCTTCCGGACAATCTCATCATGTGGCATATAGTCAACAGGGTTAAAGAACATCAGTTGTTTGACCTGTTAGTCAAATGCGTTTTGTTTAAATATACTTTTTCACTTTTTTGGTCTTTTGGAAAATGTTGTTTGTGCTGTATTTAGACCCTTCTACAACGAAATTAGTTTTACATGCAAACGTATAAAAATTGCGATTTTTATCCAACGCAATCATAGATTTGAACGTAGTTTTCAATTTAGACTTGTTTATATTTTTTTCGTTTGGGATTGTATCATATTTTCCCTCCGTTCATCCTATATTGACTCTTAAAATTCAAGAGTCTATCTAAAAATGAGGGTAAATTGTATATGGCCTTCCAACTATCGTTTCGATCCCTTACATAACTGAAGAGACATTTATTGTCGAAATTCGGATCTGGTGTACAAATAAATATTGACACCTTATATTGTGGCATACCATCGGGGCCACAAGTTAATTGTTTTCTGTTTAGTATTAAATTTATATTAAGATCAATTTTGTTACATCTTGTGATCAACTTTATTTGGCAATCGCCAATGGCAAGTAAGGCATGGAGATATTATTGTTACAGATCATCTCAATTATCTATAGTAAAGGATCTTACAAATTAATGCAAGATACAGTCAGTTGTTCGAATGCGTTTTGTTTAAATATACTTTTTTACTTCTTTGGTCTTTTGGAAAATGTTGTTTGTGCTGTATTTAGACTCTTCTACAACGAACTTTGTTTTACATGCACACGTATAAAAATTGCGGTTTTTATCCAACGCAATCATAGGTTTGAACGTAGTTTTCAATTTAGATTTGTTTATATATATATATATACAACTCGTCTAAACATCAACCCAACAATGTACGATCTTAGATCTATAAATTTGCTTCCCTCGCTGGGATTCGAACCAATGCTACTGAGATATCGTGACACCAAATCGCCTGCACTGTATCCGGTGCGCTAGACCACACGACCACCTTTGCTTCAAAAATAAAGCTTTCGGTGGCCGTGTGTTACCTTTCCTCGTCAGTTTTAATCTAGCGTCGTAATACAGTACATGATATATAAGGCATGGAGATATTATTGTTACAGATCAGCTGAATTATCTAAAGTAAAGGATCTTACAAATTAATGTAAGATACAGTCACAGAAAATAATTATATTTATAAGTACGTCTGAGCCAGTGACAACTCTACAACAGATTTATCCATCGGATATATATATGACCTATCAGAGTGTTATAGGTTGCATTCCTGTAAATATTGACAGTGCAATTTCCCATAGGAACTCCTTTTACGGCTAAACATGTACCACTTTTACTATGAAGTTTTGAAATCTTATCCTAGATTTGAAAGTTCGTATGCGCCACAATTTTTTTCAAAGGTCAAAATATAGGGTTGTGCGGCATATTTTGAACGTTTATATGCCCTGAACTTCTCAAAGTTTAAATTAACACAAATTTTCTTAACTACCCCTACCTTGAATGAAAGGTTACCACAGATTTCAATGTAAACAATATGTCCATGTATATTTACTGGTAACATTCCCAAGTTATGTCTCTGTGAGATGGAACACAGAGAGCATAACTTGGAACCAGTATGTAAATTTCCCATAGGAACTCCCTTTACGGCTAAACATGTACCACTTTTACTATGAAGTTTTGAAATCTTATCCTATATTTGAAAGTTCGTATGCGCCACAATTTTTTTCAAAGGTCAAAATATAGGGTTGTGCGGCATATTTTGAACGTTTATATGCCCTGAACTTCTCAAAGTTTAAATTAACACAAATTTTCTTAACTACCCCTACCTTGAATGAAAGGTTACCACAGATTTCAATGTAAACAATATGTCCATGTATATTTACTGGTAACATTCCCAAGTTATGTCTCTGTGAGATGGAACACAGAGAGCATAACTTGGAACCAGTATGTAAACAAAATTAATTTTCTATGAATATTCAAGATCTCCCCAAAAGAGGCGTGTTTTGAGAAACAGCTGTATTTACAAAGTGCAACCTATACAGAGATTTATTCAAATAGAAAATTCTCTAAAATCAGTTTTTCTCACATTAATACTCATTAATCAAAAATATAGTCTTAAAGAAATCACTTAAAATGTTGTAGAGATGACTGCTAACATCTGATTTTTGCATAACTTCCAAGCATAGTTATTGTTTTCTCTATCAAGAACTTTAAAGTCATAAAATCATAGCATTTACAAGTTAAATTATTTGTTTTATTACCCAGGGGGTAGGCAATTTTCTATGTTTTTTGCCGCTGGGGCCTCTAATTTCCTAAATCATTCTGCTGTTTCTAGCAATTTGGAATATTTAGTACACATTCAGGATAGAACACACTACTGTAAGTTTTCTTGTTTTTTTAGCTTATATTTATTATGCCGTGGTGACAAAAAAAAGCAGATTAAGAGCCAGTCTGTGATAAAACCATGCAAAATGGTCCAAATCCAAAATATTCCAATCAGACTGATATTTTGTATTTCAGATACCTTATATGTAATAACTATTTGTGCAAAATATTTTGAAAAAATATTCAGCCATTATTTGTGTATGCCGAACATTCGATAATTGTCTATTTCTGTACTGACAAATGGCCATTTCAAGCCTATTTTAGGGTATTTTGACCTGATTTTTTTTTTTTTTTATTGAAAAATACAGCTTAATGATAACAAATATCTTAACTAACAACTTAAAATGAAAGGAAATTATGATAATTCAAAAAGTTGTGAGATTTCTCAATACCCCTACTAACAGGTTGAAATTGCATGGTTTTGAAAAAGTGCCGATTCAGCAAAATTTGTATATTTTTAAAGACTTGAATCTTGTAAGATCATGTTTTATTTTCAATAAAATGTAATATTTCATGAAGCTTATATATTTATCTACAAAATGCAAGAAAATGGTGCTCGGCAAATGATACCTTCTTACGAGAAAATAATAATTAAGGATAGGCGTGATGGCCATTTTGCCGATTTTCTGATTTTTTATCTGTTTCATTAGAAACTTTTTAAAAGTATGTAATAGTCAAAATATAAGAAAAATAATGACTGAACTAATGTTTACTGGTTATATTAATTGAATAAACCAAGTTTAACTTAGTTTAAATTAGAAAAAATATACTAAAGGAGTAAACCAGGGAAAACCGCTTTTTTGCATTTTTTGCCCCTAAACTGAGCATTTTTACCATATGTTTGAAATCTTAACTTATTCAAAAGTAAATTACTTTAGTAACTTAAAATGGGCTGTTTTATTTACAATACTATGCACACTCATTAGGTAATATCATCATGAGTTCTTCACAATTTTAGCATTTTATAATAGTCTAGTTTTTAGACGCTTTTTCGTCTGAATTCAAAGTGGCCACAATTGAGTTCAGTCTTAAATTTTTAAAACATGTTGTATTTGATAATGATTCATAAAACTGTTTAACATATAAGAGATAGAGACTCAACATGAATGCAACCCCTTGCAATTTAGACAAAAATACTATCATAAAAGTACTAAAAATTCTAAGCACGTCTCCTTCAGATGAAATCGGGGTATTTTCTTTTCTAAAATAGTATGAAAATGTAGACAAAATTGTACAAACTGCGCAGCCTTGTACATCCATGTTATCTAATTCCAGAAAAGAGGAAGATTTAATAGTTTTGTGAATTTCATAGAATTGTGCCTCTTACCTATAAAAGTGCTATATTTTGTATATTGTGATAAAGCTTTATGTCAAATATAAAGAGACTACTCCTAGTAGTTCCTGATAAAACTGGAACTGAAATTTTGTGACGCTGACATGAACCAGTTAGTTATCCCTATGTCAATTCTGGGAGAACAGTGGACATAACAGTAATGTTAAGTTTCCTCCTAAAATGTAATCTCTAGCAATTTGAGGCTTGGGAATAAGACATGTAAAATACAAATGGCCGATTACTACCAGCTGAGACAAACACAAATATTTCAAATTGCAATAAAATTTATTTCATAACCACATGTAATAAGCAGATACTCCGCAGGGTGCAGCTTTATACGACCGCAGAGGTCGAACTCTGAACAGTTGGGGCAAGTATGGACACAACATTTTAGCTTGATATAGCTCTGAATTTGGATTGTGATTAAATAGTTGACACAACAGAATGAGTGTGGTCTAAGAACTTAAACTTAAAAACTTAAAAAAAATTAATTTGACATTTACCTATTATGGTCCAATATTCAAAATCTAAATACATGGTTAGATTCAGCATATCATAGAACCCCAAGAATTCAATTTTTGATGCAATCAAATAATGTTCAATTTTAGACCCCATTAGACTTCAATGTGGACCAATTTGATAACCGGGCCCAAATATTAAAAATCTAAATACATGGTTAGATTCAGCATATTGAAGAACCCCATTTATTCAATTTTGTTGAAATCAAACAAAGTTTAATTTTGGACCCCGATTTGAACCAACTTGAAAACTGGGCCCATAATAAAAAATCTTAGTACGTTTTTAGATTCAGCATATCAAAGAACCCCAAGAATTAAATTTTTGTTAAAATCAAAATAAGTTTAATTTTGGACCCTTTGGACCTTAATGTAAACCAATTTGAAAACAGGACCAAAAATTAAGAATCTAAATTCACTGTTAGATTTGGCATATCAAAGAACCCCAATAATTCATTTTTTGATGAAATAAAACAGTTTAATTTTGGACCCTTTTTGGCCCCTAATTCCTAAACTGTTCGGACCAAAACTCCCAAAATCAATCTTAACCTTTCTTTTATGGTCATGAACCTTGTGTTTAAATTTCATAGATTTCTATTTACTTATACTAAAGTTATAGTGCGAAAACCAAATATCTTTGGATGAAGACGACGATGACAACGGCAACGTCATACCAATATACAACCAATTTTTTTTCATTTTTTGCGGTTGTATAATAACAAATATACACAGATAAATGGTTAAACTGTTGAGCAGACATACAATTACTTGTATTTTTGTCCATCTGATGAGTTAAGCCTTTTTCAACTGATTTTTATAATTCGTTCTTATGTTTTACTGTTATACCACTGTCCTAGGTTAGGGGTAGGATTGGAATCCCCCACTAACATGTTTAACCCCACTACATTATTTATGTATGTGCCTGTCCCAAGTCAGGAGCCTGTAATTCAGTGGTAGTCGTTTGTTTATGTGTAACATATTTGTTTTTCATTCATTTTTAATATACATAAGGCCTTTAGTTTTCTCATTTGAATTGTTTTACATTGTCTTATCGGGGCCTTTTATAGCTGACTATGCGGTATATTTGCTCATTGTTTAAGGCCGTACGGTGACCTTTAGTTGTTAATGTCTGTGTCATTTTTGGTCTCTTGTGGACAGTTGTTTCATTGGCAATCATACCACATCTTCTTTTTTATATTGTCATTAAAATGGTAAGATTTTACTGTTTATATACATGTAATATTATGGTGGTCTACCGTAAAGAAAAACATGCAAAATGGTCTAAATACAAGTTTTTAGTCATGAATGAACATGATGAAGGTATTAGCAAAAAAAAGTAGAAGTTTGATAGATCTGAAAAAATTTAACATAATAAAGTCATCAATATCTATTTTAACTAAATATTAAACAATTTTGCAGCATCAGAATTTTTTTGGATAAAAACAAGCATTCTGTGAGTAATACATGGCAATACATAGTCCCCAACCCGTTACAAATTCATTGTAATGGAACAAAATTTTAACTTGATCTATAATTTGTCATGGTGTAAACTACATAAAAATATCGAGACAAAATCTTCAAGCAAAAAAAAAACTTGTTGAATTCTGACTATCTAAGTGAATTTCCTATGTCCAAAGACCACAACTCTGCACACAAATATCAGACTGGAACAAAACTGAATCACTAAATACCAAAGAAAAGGAAAAACATTCAAAATGTCATTTTGTCTTAAAAACTAGAGGCTCTTAAGAGCCTGTGTCGCTCACCTTGGTCTATGTGAATATTAAACAATGGACACAGGTGTATTCATGACAAAATTGTATTTTGGTGATGGTGATGTGTTTGTAGATCTTACTTTACTAAACATTCTTGCTGCTTACAATTATCTCTATCTATAACAGTACTTTCTGTGGAAAATGTTATTGAAAATCTTCAAATTTTAAGAAAATTGTTAAAAATTGACTATGAAGGGCAATAACTCCTTAGGGGGTCAATTGACTATTTTGGTCATACTGACTTATTTTTAGTTCTTACTTTGCTGTACATTATTGCTGTTTACAGTTTATCTCTATCTATAATAATATTCAAGATTTCCTTAAAATTACCATTGCAGGGGCAGCAACCCAACAACGAAATGTCCGATTCATCTGAAAATTTCAGGGCAAATAGATATTGACCTGATGAACAATATTACCACATGTCAGATTTGCTCTAAATGCTTTGGTTTTTGAGTTATAAGCCAAAAACTGCATTTTACCCCTATGTTCTATTTTTAGCCATATCGGCCATCTTGGTTGGGTCACCGGACATATTTTTCTAACTAGATACCCCAATGATGATTGTGGACAAGTTTGGTTTAATTTGGTCCAGCAGTTTCAGAGGAGAAGATTTTTGTAAAAGTTAACAACGACGACGGACGACGGACGACGCCGGACGCCGGACGCAAAGTGATGGGAAAAGCTCACTTGGCCCTTCGGGCCAGGTGAGCTAAAAATGAGTTATTTCCGTTTGAACAGAAATTTTCTAATGAATAAGTATTTCATCAAAAAGTTAATTCTAGAGAAAGGGCTTCAACTGCACAAAGAGAAAAGCTTAAAGCGTGAAAAATGAATTTGACCTGTAACTTGTCATGATAAATCAATAAACCAAATATCAAATCAAAATCTACAAGCACAAAAACTCTTGATTTGCCAAAATGACAGATAGACAGACTGACAGACAGACAAACGCAGGGCAAACCTAAGTCCACTTAGACGTTAGCCGTTAGGGGACTTAAAATCAAAATCTCAAAGTATCAACAAACAGGAAAGAGATGTTCTTTGGAGAGGGAACATTCAAGATAATTTTGGAAAAGGTTTCGATTTTTGAAGAAGTAGGGTCACCTCAAATGTCTTTCTTTTATCTTGATTTAATCTGAGATATAAATCAAAAACTTTTATATGGCACATTATATATGCACATATAAACTTTTTTCGTAGATGAAAAAAATGGCCACATTTTTTACATACGCTCTAATAGACACAGATTTCGAATCTAGACACTCAATGGGTGGTTGCCCCTATAATAGGTTGCATTCCAATCAAAAGTTTCAAAGAGGAAGATTTTTTGAAGTACAAGTATGTTCACAACTCTGTTTCATTAAACAAGCTTTTTAAAAGACTGTCATCAATTGAAAGTATGTGAAAATCAGGTACTCCGCAGGGTGCAGCTTTATACAACCGCAGTGGTTGGACCCTGAACAGTTGGGGCAAATTAAAATTGGTCACAATGTTCAAGCTTGATGCTGTCTGGATTTGGATTGTGATTGCATTTTTGACAAAATAAAGGTTTTTGTTACAAAATAAATGTGGTCAAAGATCAACAAATCTATTGCACAATACTGTGCAATTGAAGATTTCTTCTTGAAAAATTGTTTACAAATCCCCCCCCCCCTTTATTGAAACACCCTTAAAGGAATAACCCTTAAACACAATCCCATCCTTTTCTTTTAAGTATAGAACCTTGTAGTACAATTACAGAGAGATCCATATACTTAAACCCAAGTTATTGTTTGGAAACTAGAAACATGCTTCTTTTTGACCCTTTTTTGGCCCCTTATTCCTACATATTTTGGACAATTAATCCAAACTAAGCCCCAAATCCCAGCCTCCCCTTTGTTATATGGAGCATTGTGGTACAATTTGAGAGAGATCCATACAATTACACACAAGTTATTGTCTTGAAACTAGAAAAATGCTTCTTTTTGTTTTTTGGTCCCTTTTTGGCCCTTAATTCCTAACTTTGAACCCATGACCCATTTAAATTAATCCAAACCTTCTACGTGTGGTTTTAAACATTGTGATACAATACAATATCAGAGCAATTGAAATACTTATACACAAGTTATTATCCTTAAACTATAAAATGCTTTTTTTGGGCCCCTTTTGGGCCCTTAATTCCTAAACGGTTGGGACCATCATCCCCAAAATCGATCCAAACCTTCCATTTGTGGTATTGAACCTTCTGAAAAAAAATCATAAAGATCTATACACTTAAACCAAAGTTATTGTCCGGAATATAAGTCTACTTTGATCAGTTTTAGTTAAAATATTAAGGGGCAAAAACTATTACAATTAGTGCATTTTATAGATATTTGGGAGCATTTTTTTTACCAATTTCCCAATGTTTGCCAGGCTAAATTTTTTTACTCGTCTTAGAACTGATATGCACCTTTAAAAAAATCCTAAAAGTTGAAAAAAATAAATATGATCTTGAGAGAAAACACCTGCTGAGTACATGTACTACATGCAAGTTATATAATACATCTGTTGCACGAACCTCTCTGGCAACCTGCCAAAAGGTAAAAAAAAATGTCAAAATGCATTTTTTCTTTTTTTTTTATAATGTTCTTTGCAAAATATAACAAGATAATGCTATATTTAAGAGATATATCAATTATCCAGACCTTTAAAAAGTACCTAAATATGGTGATTTTTTTGGCATTTTTTTTTAATAATTCACAAATATGCAAATAAGGCTGTTAAATGAAAAATAGTGTGAATTTACAAAAAAATTTTTTTTATCTTAACTCCTAAATACCCAAAGATTTTGGAAATATATATTATGTTGCCCAGTTATAACTACCAATTTGGACGAAATTTGAGATTTTGCATGGTTTTATGGCAGACTGGCTCTTAAGGGTGTTGCAGCTTACTTTTGGGTTATCGAAAGGACACAAATACCCCATAAATAATATTCAGGCCGGATCTATGAGTTTCAATGACTGCGAAGAGTAAATATAAGCACTTCTTAACAATTTAACTTACAAATATGCAAATATTATGAATTAATTTTGTATCCAGGACTTTAAGTAAACTATGCATACTGTAAACTGTGAATTTATGCTGAGTCATTATATTTAAGGCCCAGGATTCTACCAATCTTCATTAAATATTTATAAAAATTCATATTTGAGTTAATTTCTTTAAAATCTGTGAAATAAAGCAAATTTGGTAAAAATCTGAATGTTCCCCTTTTTCACCCTATATAGACTCTACTTTCATTAGTCTATACAAAAATAAAATACCCTTTTGAACTTTTAAATTTAGCATTTGATTGCGGACTCTCTGTGTTGAATTTTCTCCAGAGTTTTGTTATTTATCTTATTTTTGCATTTAATTTCAATCGGATATTATCAATTTCTTTATCTCTTGTCCGGGCGAAACGTTTCGGATTTTCCATCAACGCCGTGTTGTTTTTATTAAGGGTAAACACAACCTTTTTCTGTTTATTAAAATAAATCACTCCCACATATTATATGTACAGGCTCTCTATATGTTCGTTTTTAACTAGGGATAATTATTCTGTGAAGTGTGCAGGAATAATTACAAAGTTATATGTCATTTGATTATCCAATTAACCTAATGGCAACTATGTTGGACACTAACGCATACATAAGATGTCCTCTCATGTTCTATTTTCGTTATAACAACTTTTTTTCCTAACTTAATTTTAAGATGATTTTTTTTCGTTGGTAAGTAAAGCAAGTTCGAAGGCAAAAATTGCATTTAAAAGGTTGACTAAAATTTTATTTGTTTGTATGAATACGCAATCAAAATTAAATTTTTATTTTGTCATATACGTAACATCATGATTGTGACATAAACAAAAGTAACAAGCTAACAACAATAAAATAATTTATTTGAACACACACATATCTATATATATACAAGAACTAACTAAGAGTTCCCTGTTTTCAGCTCTAAAGACTGTTTTATAAAGGAACCTGTTTTTTTCACTTGGTTTAAATTAGAAGGATTTAGTAGGACTACTAGTTTTTCAGTATTAGATAGATTTGGAAACATAGGATTATCTATTGCCATGTCATTAAAAAGTTGTATACGTAAAATATTATTTATTTGACAGTAAAGGGGAAAGTGATTTTCATCTTCTAAGGTTTAACAAGTTGGACATGTTCTATTGTCTCGAGGTATTTTTAGATATCTTAGATAAAATTTTTGGTCTTGTTTGACTTTAATATTTTTGTAAAGAAAAAGTTCTAACTGTTTATTTTATTTTCCAGTAATTCTGAATAAAAGTTGCTTTTAATATTCTTAATCCAAGTCTTTAGTTTGTTAACTTGTTATATTTTGACAGGACATTATTTCTTGTATATTAATATTCATTTCTTGTGTTGAATCTTTAATAAAAGTATAAATCCATTGTGAATCAAGGTGTTTACATAATGTTTAACTTTATTTTAGTAATGGGTTTATGTTTTCAGCATTTAATCTAGCCCAATAAAGAACTGTTTGTGTTTACATATATATTTCTATTGGTTGTCTACCAAGTTCAGCCTTAACACCTAAATTAGCAGATGTTTTTTTAGTACCTAGAATATATTTACAGAAATTAACAAGAACGTTTTCGAAGGGAATCTTATATACACATGGAAAAAAGTATTGCAACACCTTGATTTTTTAAAACTTGAAAAATCAGTCTCTTATTTTGGATGGAATGTGATAAAATATTTGTAAAATAATATTGAAACGTAGTTAATGATAACATTAGCTTTAAAACGAACAAAAAATGTATGAAAAAAAAAGGTTTAATCGAACCAACATTTTTATAACAAAATGAAGTGTTTTTTGTACAAAAAAATGCATTTTACAAGTTTTACTGTAGTCGAACTTTACAATATCAGACATTTCAAAATTATTCTTTAGATGATTGTTCACATCATGGTTGATCGTTATACGCCAAAGAATTAGTACTTTGTGCGCAGCGTCCATTCAAACGGATAACCGCATCTTAACGTCTTCTGATTCCTGCCATAAGTCGACTCATTTGTTGCTAAGCTAGCAGCAACCATTCTTGACGAAGGGTATTGTTTATTTCATGACCTGTTTGAACTGGGGTGTCCTTTCGTGCATTTTACGCCCAATAGTGTCCAATATATGCTCAATGTGGTTCAAATTCGGGCTGCGGTAGGGCCAAGGAAGATAAACCGAATTCCATTGGAACAATGGATCTTCCTCCACGACGTTAATTCCCAACTTTGGCGAGCTCTGCACTATATCGGATACGGGCATCTGTGTGTCTGTGCAAATGCAAAGGTCCCCGAAATGGTATTATCGCACGATAACCAGTAGCGATGAGCCGATCTTGAACAGTTCTTGTTTAAAGGCTCCTGTATGGTCATTATTCTCTTTTTAGGAATGTATTGTTTGCAATGGGTTTCCTTCTGACCAACCTTCATTATGCTTAATTTTCCCTAGCAGATGTTATAGGAGGTCTTCTTGACCTCGGAAGGTCTTTAACATCGTTTCTTGCCTGATTTTTATTCTCAAAACGACTTATAGTGGAATGGAGATGACCAACAATACGTGCAATTATCACAGCGACATCCCTGCTTCCCTCATGCTGGATATCTGCAATCTTGCTGCAGTTATGAGTTGTGGATGACCAATAACAAGGTGTCAATAACATAAATTTATAAACTTGGTTATTTTAAGTGTTGAAAACAATGAGGATTAAAACATCTGTTTGAGTGTTTACGAGTACAGTAGCTGCATGTGCAGATAAGAACTGATAGAGTCGATATTTATTGATTAAACTCAGGTGATATTTAAATAATGTTTCACTAGTTCTATTTCAACAAATTATTTAACAAAAAAATAAAAAGTATTTTTTTAATTTGAATTTTAATTTGGTGTTGCAATACTTTTTTCCAGGTGTATATTTATGTCTTTGTTTTAGGATTTTAATATGCCTTTTGCTCTATAATAAGATTGATATGTATCCATGTATGGTATTACAGCATTATGTGTTAAAATTGGTTTATTAAGAGAATCAAAAAGATTACAGGATACATTAACCGGGAAATTTCCCAAAAAGGCTGCATATGTTTTTAATGAAAACAGAGCTTTCCTAGCTTTTTTGCCTAAATCTGTTAAACTTACATTTATATTTCCATTATTATTTATCAGAGTGCCCAGAAACTATACTCAGTAACGTTATCAATTCTGTCATTGTTGAACCTTACAATGTATGGTTCCAGTTTTGTAGTTCTTTGTTCAATGATCATTGTTTTTTGTTTTTTTTTAATATTTAGACATACAGCAATTTTTCACAGTAATTTATTATTAAAGTTATTTAAGCTATTTTGAAGACCTTCTTTACTTTCGGATAAAATTATAATGTCATCGGTAAACAAAGGACGTCCTATATCAGAATTTGATAATCTCAAGGGTTTTGAACCTTTATGGTCAAAATTTTAAACCATGTCATTAATAAAAAAGTTGAAGAGTGTGGGACTAATAATGTCCGCTTGTTTTACTCGTCGGTCATTGGGAAAGAATCTATAATGTTTAATATTATATTTTAAAGATGCTTCAGTATGAATAAACTGTTGTTTCATTATTTCAAACATATGTTTCCCTACACCCATTTCAGCTAACTTATAAAGCCTTCCGATTCTCCAAAAAGAATCAAAAGCCTTTTTAAGATCTACAAAACAGACATGAAGTTTTCTTTTATTTTTATGAGTATATTTATTAATCAAAGTTTTAAGGATAAATACATTGTCTGCAGTTCTATGATTAACTCTTAATCCAAATTGGGCATAGTTATTTTTTTTCCATAGTTTTAATCATTCTTTGATTTAAGATACTGCTAAATAATTTGGATAAACAGTTGCTTGGATTACATTTGTCACAAGATTTATGTACTAAAGTTATGTATGCAGAAGTTTGATAGTATCCTGTTTTTAAATTAAATAGTTTAGCATATGCTGTGGTAGTTACTCATGTTACTGGACTACTAAATTTAATTACTTCGTTCAACACTATCTGGACCGCAAGCTTTTCCATTTTTAAGTTTTTTTATAATACATTTAATTTCAGAGCAAGTAATAGGCCTGTCTGTCTCCGGGTTTAAAGAAATAGTATCTTCAATATTTTTCAGCTTTTGCTCAATTTTGGTTTGAAAATCATTATTTATTTTTGAAAACTTTCCTTGATTTCGGAAATGTTTTATTGTTCTTTCGCTGTCGTTTAACATTTCTTTGAAATCATCATCTCCATCTATATTTATTGACTTTTTATATTCATATACTTCATTATCTGACCATTTTTGTTTTTTTTTTCTTTGTTTTTTCTTTTAAAGTTTGGTATATACCTTTTACATGCCTTAGTGTACAAGATTTTTCTGTTAAGTTGCATAAAATTAAATCAAGCTCACTAGCTGCCTGATATATCCCATTTTGATTTTCACTATATTACTTTGATTCAAAGTTTATAATTTCATTTATAAAATTTTCAGAAAATAGTGTTTGAATTGATATATTTTTGGAGTTATCGTTCCACTTTTAAGATTTCATTGTTTTCCATTTGTCTTCTGGAAACAGATACAGTTATTCACTTATATTACATTTAAGAAATATTTCAATTTGTGCATGACCTGAAAGGTAGTTGATTTCATTAGTTTTAAAGTATATTACTAAGGTCAGGAGACTCTTACTGACAATAACATAATCTACTGTACTCAAGCCATTAGGCGTGAAACAAGTATACGTAGTCTTGATGACAAGCATAATTCTAAAAGATTTGTTACCCTGTGCATTTAGTATTTTATGTTGGTTATTTCTTTTCAAAAATTTATCCACATCATACTTTTGAGGTAAACTATTTTGAGAATGTACATTAAATAGATATGGGTCATCATTTTCCATAAAATCTGGATGACTGCTAGTGCGGGAGTTAAATACTCCTATTAAGGGAATTTTTCTTTTGTTTGAATAATTTTGTACTTATTTCCTTTTATAGCTGAGTATAGTCATTTTCATAATGAGTGGAGTTTACAGGGAGGATATAAACAGCACACAAGTATAAGTAATGTGTAAGGCAAAAGAATATAAGCCATACCCAGTTTTGTGAATTAGTACCGTCTTGAATATGGGAAATCCCTTTGTAATATTTTTTTTCTAGTATCCCACCACTTTGTCTTTTTGCTTTCTTTTTTTTTCTTATTTAAGAAAAGCTATTTTAGCCAGGGATATTATATTCTTTACATTCTCCTTTCCGGGTTTCTAATAAGACATTTATGTCACTTTTTTTACTATTAAGAAAAAATCATCATTTTATTTGTCACCATGACCATGTATATTCCATGCAGATATAGTTAGTTGCTTAATCAATGAGTTCTGATTCATTATAAATCCAAAATTGAAATATATGGCTGAAAACCAGCTTTAAATCATAGTGATAAATCTATAACTTTATTATAATCATGTCACTACAAACTCCTCAGAGTCTGAATTGACCAGTTTTTGTGCTCGACCAGTAAAATCGAGCACACATTTTACTCGACTAGTCTCGACATTGTCTCGACTGTACTTAACTGTACTTAAGTGTACTCGACTAGGTCTCGACTTTACTTAATTAGTCTGATTCAGTACTTGATGATCTTTGTGTAGTCTGAAATGGTCTTGACCAAGGCTCGACCTGTCTCGACCTGTCTTGACTAGTCTCGACCTGTCTCGACTAGTCTCGACTCAGTCTCAACCAGTCTCGACCTGTCTCTACTAGTCTTGACCTTCAAATTTAGTTTTGACTGGTGTAAATCAGCCCATCTAACTAAATTAAATATTGATCTTACAAAATTCAAGCTTATTAGGTAGTTTGATTTATTGCTGTGAAACGAAAGAATTTAATTTTACAATATGTAAAAATAAAAATTATTATATAAAAATTCAGATAGGCATCTTTAATTTTTTTTATAACTTTTTCAAATCAACTTGGATTGTCATCAAACTATGCAGATATCTTAGATATATATCTAGCTTACTGAATCCCATTTCATTTAGTTTTTTGTTGTATTGCTGTAAAATTTAAGAATTAAAGTAATCATGGTATAAAAAGCTAGGATTTGCAATTGGGACAAAATAGAGATAGTACACTTTAATTTTTTTAATAACTTTTCCAAATCAACTTGGATTTGCATCAAACTTTGCAGCCATCTTACATTTATATCAAGCTTACTGAATCCCATTTCATTTAGTTTTTTGTTGTGTAAATCTACATTTATAAACATATAGTAGTATCATACATCTGTTTGAAAGTATGCATTAGAAATGAAAAGGCCTTAAACTTATTTAAGCTAAGTACCATTAAAAGAGGAATAACTCTTTCTAAATTGTCTTTATTCGAGACCTTTGAGAGAGATAATACTGTGTTACAGAACAATCCTTTTTAATTCGTTTCCTTCTAGTTTTTTAGTTGTATTTCAGAATTAAAAAAATGAAAAATAAAAATTTCTATTTCTAATTTTGTATAAAGCTTTATCTTTACTGGTTGTTATTACATGTCAGAAAAAAGGATTGATGGATGCAAAATTATAATACACAATCATGTACAGTATTACTAATATAATACACAATTAGTACCACTTTACATGTTGAATTGGAGAAAACTTTAAGATAAATATAAAGAAAGTTTCTTGACAATGAAGTTTTATGATATAACTTAATATATATCCTTATTAATATCAAGGTAAAATGTATATAGAAAACAATAAATCATTAAGAAATAAAATGAATATAGAAAACAATAAATCATTATTTCTTTGTTCTTTTTTTGTTGATGAGAAGTTATACTATATTTTGAATTCATGATTATGTTAAGATTTTACTGTTTTACAGTATTGCAAAAATTGTATTTTAGCTCATAATAATCTATCAAGTACCACATTCTTCTTATGGTATACTCCTATTAAACCAAAGATAATTTATAAAAACAAATTTAAAACAGTCAAGTAGATTTATCTAAACTCTGGAGGAACATGTAGAATAAGATACACTTATTTCCTAAAATTTTTCATTTCTTGCAGCATTAATTCTAACTGTATGGTTGACAGTTTACATTATGTAAATTGTCATGTTATGTATATTGGTACTGATTCTGCCAATTTTTATTCATATTTTGGTTTTGCCTATTGCTATCATTTTTCCAATTTTGATTGTTATAACTCATATTTCTATTTTATGTATTATAATCCTTTGTATTTCTATTGTAAAAGCTATGTTTGAACCCTACATTTTCTGTTGTGTTTTGATATTGTCTGTTTCGATAGTTTTTGTTTGTATGTTGGTTGTCTGGACTTCTCTGCATTGTATCTGTTATAGTAATACCAAGTAACAGGTTGGTAATTTTCTTGATACATCTCACCATGATTCCTACTCCTACTTCAATAAGATGAATTCCAAGAGTATAGTATGTTGTTCTCATATTACAATATTCTACAAGTTGTATGTTTTTGTCGAAACAGTAATCTTTAAGTAAAATATTAAACTCATGTCGTTTGTTTTCAAATTCTTTAGACTGATCTCGGTCTCTTAAAAAACGAATTAGATTTTCTGGTCTTAGTTGCTGGTAATATTTTTTGTGTTGTTTCTAATAGATATTCACCTTCCTTTTGTACACAATCAGCTTGTTTTCTTTCGAGATCATTTGGTCCTATCTGAACAAAAGTACATTTTCTGCACTTACTTTTCTAATTTGATAAATTATGAAGCACCAAACACTGTTTTGTCTCTCAGTGTATTAATTCGTGTAATTTTATTTCTATAAATCATTCTGCCATTCAAGTCTTTTACTATTGATGAACCTATTATCTAAAGATTAGCTTATGGGGTATTTTCATTTGTTGAATGGTGTGTACTTCTAAAACTTTCTCCTTGTCTTGAGAATTTTCAAGCTTGTTATGCTCATTTACACTTTCATCATTCCTATCATCTCTAAAATCTCCAGATTGATCATTGTGAGATACTGGTGTGTCATGTGACTTACACATTTGGTTTTTCCTTAAATCTGAATCAATTTTGTTTATTTTATTTTTTGTTACTTTCTCTTGTTCTGCCTGATTTACTCTTAACTCTTCAACAACGCGGTTCATGTTCACGGCATTTGCAGTATGTGCTAATAGTTTGTGAGTTACTTCTATTCTGTTGAGAACAACCAATTAATCTTGATATATTTTCTGTGAATTTTCAAATCTGTCTAAATCGTTCTTAATATTTTCTCCTAGCCATGCTCACTGCCTGGCTACTTTTGACATTGTTTCACTATTTATGTTGGTATTTAAATTTTTAATCACTGTTTCTAATTTTTCTACGTCAGATTTAAGTTTTGTAATTTCTGAGAATTTTTCATTCATTCCAATAAACACTTTAAGGACCTCATTTGTTTAAGCATCGTTCTCTATCAATTTACGTTCGATCGAATGCAAAACTTGTTTTATATCACTTATCTCTTTTTCTTTAGATTCATCTCGAACTTGGACATTTATTTGTTCTTTATCAGACATTATTTCTGAAGTTTTTTTTAGGTTTTTAGACACTGTTTTTGATGTATTCATGTATTTGGTTTTCATGTTATTTTTGTTATTCTCGTGGTCATTTGTCTGATGCTTGGTCCGTTTCTGTGTGTGTTACGTTTCGGTGTTATGTCGTTGTTCTCCTCTTATATTTAATGCGTTTCCCTCGGTTTTAGTTTGTTACCCCGATTTTGTTTTTTGTCCATGGATTTATGAGTTTTGAACAGCGGTATACTACTGTTGCCTTTATTTTTGAATAACTAGATGGTTCGTGTTGTTCATCAGGTTTAATGCTAAGATCAACATTTACTGTCACCTTGTTTGTGGAATTATTTTGTTCTTCATTTATTGATTCATCATTTATTTCATTTGATTTAAACTTGATTTGTTGAAAGGTTCATGAAAATTTACATGTGTTAATGAGTCGTCCACATTTGGATTACCTCCCTTTGTCCGTTGGCTAACTGAATTGACAATTACCAACCATATCTCTTTGTATTCATTTTCTAACCATTTGTCAATAGTTTAAACCTGGATCATTGCATTTGTTATGGTGTAAAAGACAGTATTTTAACAACAACTTTTTATTATTGAATGATTTTTCAACAGCTGATTTGTACAGCAAATCTGTTGGTGTTTTTCACTGGAAGGACTTTTGTTCATCGTTAATGTCAATTGATTTTGATTTAATGTCAAAATATTTCCATTTTACATCGTAAATATCATTTGTTTTAGTCGACAATACATTTTATAAAATTGTTTATATTTAAAAGAATGAACTGTCAATAAGTTTAACTTAATTTGATAAATAAGAAAATCATATGTTTTCCAGTTACTTTCGTTGATAAAATAAACTTAACAACATCACAAGTGTGTCTTGGATGGACATTTTTATCATTAGCAGTACTATCACATCTTCGTATTCCTTTTTATTATTAAGGAGTAGAAATGTTGAACTATGAATGAACAGCGTAACTAATTAGATATAGGAACATGTGGTGTGACAACTCTCAATTCAAGAAACAATTTATAAAAGTAAACCATTATAGGTCAAGGTACGACCAATAAACCTGGATTCCATTCTTGCGTTTCGATAACAACTCTTTTATTTGATGAAATTTTGTCAATAGTTTAAATAAATCAACTCTTTAATCATTTGTTATTTCTTTGCTGCGCACGGTGTTGCCATAATTGAAATAAACGACCGAAAACTGCTAAAATTCTGTTTGTTTGTCGTTTCATAACGTCATCAGATAAAATATTCCATGTGTTTTACTTCCAAACATACTGTGAAAGTACTTTAATTCGTTGGTATCAATTTTCGTGGTTTTAGAAATATTTTAAAAATGTACATGTTCGTGGGTTTTTAAATTCGTGAATTTTAATTTTCGAAATAAAAATGATTGAACAATTAAAGCCTTTAGACGCGAAGGTTACTACTAGCCTGGATTGAAGGTAATTGCAAAGTAAACATTGACCCATGTAAATCGTAGTGACAACACTAATTAGCCCAAGATAAAGTGATCAACAGATTAAAGACCGACAATTGTGTTAATTAGGCCATAAACATGTCACCTAAAGAAAACAGCTACATAAACAAATGCTATAAACGTATCTTGATTTGTCAAATAATTCATATCAAAATCAAGCAGAGGATGCATTATTATTTCCCATGTGTACGAGAACTTTGAGGACATAAAATGAACATTTAATCATACTAGCATATCAACACCGGAAATCTGACTTTCATCGATCAAAAATATTGTTTTTGAGAATGAAAAGATCAAAAATTGTACAGTTTAGGTTGTTGAAGATTTAATGGGTATCATCTTGCATGCAGTTGTAGTTCATAGTGTGTTTCCTTTTGACTACTATTATAGTATTCTCAGATTTGGCGTTATTCAATATATTCTCTGAATCATATCACTACAAACTGCTCAGAGTCTGCATTGACCAGTTTTTGTGCCCGACCAGTAAAATCGAGCACACATTTTACTCCACTAGTCTCGACATTGTCTCGACTGTACTTAAGTGTACTTAAGTGTACTCGACATTACTTAATTAGTCTGATTCAGTACTTGATGATCTTGGTGTAGTCTTAAATGGTCTTGACCAAGGCTCGACCTGTCTTGACTCAGTCTCAACCAGTCTCGACCTGTCTCGACTAGTCTTGACCTTCAAGTTTAGTTTTGACTAGTGTAAATAAGACCATCTAACTATAATTGAATATTGATCTTACAAAATTCTAGCTTATTTGGAAGTTTAATTTATTGCTGTGAAATGAAAGAATTTAATTTTACAATAAAATAAAAATAAAAATGATTATTTAAATTCAGATAGGCATCTTTAATTTTTTTCAAACTTTTTCAAATCAACTTGGATTTTCATCAAACTATGCAGCTATCTTAGATATATATTAAGCTTACTGAATCCGAATCATTTTGTTTTTTGTTGTATTGCTCTAAAATTTAAGAATTTAATTAATCTTGGTAAAAAAAAGCTAGGATTTGCAATTCGAACAAAATAGTGATAGTACACTTTAATTTTTTATATAGCTTTTTCAAATCAACTTCAAGTCCAAGTTGATTTGAAAAAATTATTAAACAAATTAAAGTGAACTATCTCTATTTTGTCCGCATTGCAAATCCTACTTTTTTTTACCAAGATCAATTTAATTCTTAAATTTTACAGCATTACAACAAAAAACAAAATGATCTGGGATTCAGTAAGCTTAATATATACACATGGAAAAAAGTATTGCAACACCAAATTGAAATTGAAATTAAAAGAACACTTTTTATTTTTTTGTGATATAATTTGGTAAAATAGAACTAATTAAACATTATTAAAGTATCATCTGAGTTTAATCAATAAATATCGACTCGATAAGTTTTTATCTGCACATGCATCTACTGTACCCGTAAACAGCAAAACAGATGTTTTCATCCTCATTGTTTTCAACACTTTAAATAACCAAGTCTTTAAAGTTATGTGATTGACACCTTGTAATGGGTCCTCGACAACTCTAAACTGCTGCAAGATGGCAGATTATCAGCATGAGAGAAGCAGGGATGTCGCTGAAACAACTGCACGTATTTTTGGTCATCACCATTCCACTAGTCGTTTTGAGAATAAAAATAAGGCACTAAACAATGTTAAAGACCTTCCGAGATAAAGAAGACCCCCTATACCATTTGCTAGGGAAAATCAAGCATAATAAAGGCTGGTCAGAAGGAAACCCATTGCATACAATACAATCCTAAAAAGAGAGTGGAAGGCGTACAGGAGCCTTTCAACAAGAACTTTTCGAAATCGACTCATCGCTACTGGTCATCGTGCGATAAGACCATTTCGAAGACCTTTGCTTACGAACACAGTTTTCCGTATCCAATGTAGTGCAGAGCTCGCTAAAGTTGAAAATTAGCATCGTGGAGGAAGATCCATTGTTTCAATGGAATTCGGTTCATCTTCCTTGGACGAATCGTAGCCCGGATTTGAACCACATCGAGCATATATGGGACACTATTGGGCGGAACGTGCGCGAAAGGACACCCCAGTTCAAACACATCATGAAATAAACAATGTCCTTCATCAGAAATGGTTGCCGCTACCTTAGCAACAAATTAGTCGATTTTGGGCAGGAATCAGAAGACGTTTAGATGCGGATATCCGTTTGAATGGAGGCTGCGCACAAAGTACTAATTCTTTGGCGTATAACGATCAACCATGATGTGAACAGACATCTGAAGATTAATTTTGAAATGTCTGACATTGTAAAGTTCGACTACAGTAAAAATTGTAAAATGCATTTTTTTGTACAAAAAACACTTCATTTTGTTATTAAAATTGTGGTTATATAAATCATTTTTTTTCAAACATTTTTTGTTTGTTTCAATGCTAATGTTATCATAAACTATGTTTCAATAATATTATACAAATATTTTATTATATTTCATCCAAAAAAAGAGGCTGATTTTTCAAATTTTAAAAAATCAAGGTGTTGCAATACTTTTTTCCATGTGTATATATCTAAGATCATTTGCATAGTTTGATGAAAATCCAAGTTGATTTAAAAAAGTGATTAAAAAAATTAAAGTGTACTATCACTATTTTGTCCGAATTGCAAATCCTACTTTTTTTTACCAAGATTAATTTAATTCTTAAATTGTACAGCAATACAACAAAAATCAAAATGACCTGGGTACCGTTTCACAAAGCCTTCGTTAAGTCTACGTGTCATCGTACGTCCATCGTAAATAAATCGTAGGATTTACAGCCGTTTCACAAAGCCGTCGTAAGTTAAGATGATCGTAAATAATGCGTAAATCCTGGCGTAACTCACTAAAGCTATACCCAGTCGTAACCCCATCGTAGTTTTTCTACGAAAATGAATTAATCCATCTAACATGGCTGCAGCGTTCTTTATTCTTGGTCAAGATGCCTCAAATGTTAGAAGAAGAAGAAGAATCTTCATATTATAGAACTACACTTAAAGTCTTTCTTCGTTTGTTTATTTGTATATGCAAAATAAAGGCAACAGTAGTATACCGCTGTTCAAAACTCATAAATCCATGGACAAAAAACAAAATCGGGATAACAAACTAAAACCGAGGGAAACGCATTAAATATAAGAGGAGAACAACGAGATAACACTAAAATGTAACACACATAGACAAAATCCCACGAGAATAATATATATGCAAGCAACTTACTTAATACAAATATAAGGTATTAATCATTGTTCACTCATCTTATTTCCTACCGGCGTACGTCTTAACAATTTAATAAATATGCCTTCTATCACGTCCGCGTTCTGAAATCTATTTTTAATTATATCACTACAGGCACAATGGTAATCTATAAAACGTTTAAAGAAGGATGTTGTGTTCCCATTTTTAAAGTCATGTGTACAATATAAATCTGAAATCAGTGTTTCACAGTCAAACCAGATGATAATTATTTTTTTGTAACTTCGGCCAAAAAAAAGAAATGTATTTTAATTAGAATATCGAAATAAATATCTCACTGTAATTAGTTTCGTGGTAAATGGAATTTATTTTATGTATTTAGATATGTATGCCTTTCTAGTGACTATTTTTGGATCGAATTTAATGTAGATCATATATACCAAAACTAATAAGGGCGGGGGGGGGGTAAGCTGCAGAGCAATAAGACTTTGTGTAGATGCGACATGTCTTCAAAAATTAACAGTAGAAAAAAATGGAAGAGGGAGGGGAAGTTAAAGATTGAAAAGTGAAGCATTTTTTTCTGTTGACTTTATTTTTTTTTTATTTAGGGACATCGCCACATGCACCTGTTTCTATCAATGGGCAGGTAGACTATCAATATATAATAAATATGGATAGTCGACTTTCTCATTGATAGATCGAACAAGTACCTGTGCACATCTCTCCTCGGTCCATCTTCTTTTAAACATATTATTTAGGGAAGGAAAGACAATTATTATATACACAATAGCCGTTTTAGCTATACAAAACTGTTGGAAATGTAGGTTATACGTTAATAAGACAGCAATCAAATGACAAAGACAAACTAAGGACATCCAGAAGGCAACATAGTATAGTATAGTTTTCAACAAAATAAATAGATGTCTATGTCCCAGACCATGCATATGAGTATTTGTACCGTACGCGTACGATCCACACCTTATGCGTACTTTTTCAAAATACGCATACGTCGGACTGTTTGCGTTCGGTCTGTCAGATTTTCAGAAGTTGGTCAAGTTTTGATACAAATAGATATATTACAGATCAACATGACATAAATCTCGAATTGATATAAAAAGTTCAATTGTAATTGGAATAAAAACTTATTTTTTTTACTATTCTAATAGGTCGCGTTAATTCATTCTGGTAAGCTCCTGTATTTAGCATGAAATTCAATATTGCTCACTAAATTGAAATCATAATGTGGGTGAAAAGTTTTTAGAATATTTAGGAACTTTTCTAGAAAAAACGTCAAAACAGCTGTTTCCTTTTGAGACTGTTGTCAATTTCTAGTTTTAATATAAAAATAAAATTTGATAGAAACGATACAAAAAAATAATATAAATCGCAATTCTCCAAATAATGTAACAATTTAGGAAAAAAAGAAAGAAGCCTAAATGTAAAAAAAGTTAATAATTTAAAATTACCAATTTTTAACTACATAAACGCGTATTTCCCGCTTTTCGTTACACTACAAGAAACTTTCCTATGAGCCATGGATTGCGGAACATCGTCTATATATTTCCAAAATATTCACGTAAATTGATGGTGTCGTGTGTTAAAATAGTTATTGGCCAATCAAATCGGTATATGTTATTTAATATTCACGCTTGGGAACCCCTTTAACCCGAACTCCTGCGTCGTAAAAATTACATGCTTTGCATATTCTTTAGCTTTTATATACTTACAATGCATAACTTAGTAGGCAACCCTTTTTGTTGGTTGGTTGTAGCATAATATTCTGATGCACCGACTTTTAAGAGAGACCACCAAAACTCTCCTTGTGGATACTCTTATAGTATTAAGCATCCTATCCCGCTAATATGCGCTTGCATATCAGATATTTATTTGAAATAACCCAAGATATATGAGGTTGTGAACGGGGTTAACAAAATAGAGAATAATGCCCCTCCCGCCCCCATCCCCCCCCCCAAAAAAAAAGAAAAAAAGAGAGAATATAAAGAAAAGTAGATTCACAAAATAACTAAACTCTGCGTTTTCTCATACCAAATTAAATATTGATATACGTTTTACTTTTTGAATGAAATGTTGAACTGGTCCTTATCAAAACTGGTTCAATGATTTTAAGGATTTTCTTATCCCAGGATTAGATTACCTTAGCCATATTTGGCACAACGTTTTGAAATTTTGGGTCCTCAATGCTCTTCAACTTTGTATTTCTTCGGCTTTACAACTATTAAATTATAATCCTGGTACCTTTGATAATTATTAGCCATGCAAATTATGTTCATTAATAAGCATTTTCGTCCACTATTACAAACTAAGTTAACCTAACACCCTTCTCCTACATTGTGTCAATAAGAATTACAACAATGAAATTTTGTGAAAGAGTTCCGACAAAAATAACCATTGACAACAAAAAGCTCTGTACAACTGAAAAAAATTAAACAACTAGTCATACAATCAAAGAGCTATAATTCTCAATTTTTAGAACGAAGCATGTACAAAGAACAGAAACAGTTGAAGAGCTATCAGACCAAATTGAACCAAATGAATAGCCAAATCATGCAGACGAAGATCAACTTTGTCTCATAGAGTTGAAACCTTAGTTTCTTTATAATTTCAAAATTTATGGATAATTTTAAGGGAGTTGCAGAATCCAAACGTCTCTTTCGCAGGAATGATTTCTATGTCTTCAGTTACATATTTGAGAGAGAGTCATTCCAATTTAAAAAAAAACAAAAAAAAACAATTTATTTTATAGATCTGGAAGACGAATGCTCGAAGACGGGTGACATTGTTTTTGATTTTTTGGGGGTTGGGGAAAACCTTTTTTTCTTTCACTACGAATAAAAATTAAATACATTTTAAAATCTTCCAAAACGACTTTATTGATTAGCATTTTTTTCTATATTGGGCTATCAATAATAAAATCTAACCTGTTCTGGTGATAAAATTTTTACTCTGTCAGATTCCAGATTACTCTTAATGTCGGATAACTAATGCTGCTGTATATGTTATAAAATTTTATGCTCAGCGCTAGCTTCTCGGTACTATTTCCCCACAAACTATATAAGATCAAATATAACTAATTTCATCTTATCTACTGCTTAAATTGTTATCCTCTGAAACTGATATTATCAAGATGCTTGATTTCTTGATTGACAACATATTTGTTACGTTCGGAGGACGTGTTTTTCAACAGAATGTCGGCATTCCAATGGGAACAAACTGTGCCCCTCTACTCGCCGACTTGTTTCTTTATTATTATGAGGCTGACTTCATGCAGGAACTTCTTAGGAAGAAATTAAGATAAGAAGTTAGCAATATCCTTTAACTCTACTTTCCGCTATATAGATGATGTTCTTTCACTAAACAATTCAAAATTTGGTGACTATGTGGAACGCATCTATCCAATTGAACTAGAGATAAAGGATACTACAGATACAGTTAAGTCGGCTTCATATCTTGACACATCTAGAAATTGACAATTACGGTCGGTTGAAAACAAAACTTTACGACAAAAGAGATGATTTCAGCTTTCCAATTGTGAACATTTCTAAGTAGCAACATTCCAGCAGCACCTGCATTCGGGGTATATATCTCCCAATTGATACGATATTCCCGTACTTGTATTTCCTATCATGATTTTCTTGATAGAGGTTTGCTGCTCACAAGGAGCTGTTAAACCAAGAGTTCCAAATGGTGAAGTTGAAATCATCCCTTCGTAAATTTTACGGACGCCATCACTAGTTGGTTGACCGTTATGGAATAACCGTTTCACAAATGATATCGGATATGTTCCTTACGTCGTAACTACAATCCCCTTCCCTTTCATGAATATGACCTACCGAATTAGACTATTTACCGGATTTGTAATCACATAAGCAACACGACGGGTGCCACATGTGGAGCAGGATCTGCTTACCCTTCCGGAGCACCTGAGATCAACCCTAGTTTTTGGTGGGGTTCGTGTTGTTTATTCTTTAGTTTTCTATGTTGTGTCGTGTGTACTATTGTTTTTCTGTTTGTCTTTTTCATTTTTAGCCATGGCGTTGTCTGTTTGTTTTGGATTTATGAGTTTGACTGTTCCTTTGGTATCTTTCGTCCCTCTTTTATCCCATATATCCAAATTATTACAAATAAGCTAAGTTGAAATATTTATATTTTTCTGTGTTTCGTTTCGTTCAGACATTTAACAAAATAGATAAATGGTTTCATTTGTGTAGTGCAAATTTCAAAGGGCACATAATTTAAAGTATAAGCATATTTTTTAATGCTGAAAAGATAAGAATGTTTTAAAGAATTATAGAACTAAGAAATGCAACCCCCCCCCCCCCCCCTCGTTGCAACTAATCTGTGTCGGATAGTTTCGTTTAATATATTTGACTGTTTTTGTCTCCAAAAACAATATTGGTACAAAGTGTTGTTAATATATGTATTTTAAGTTACTGACGAGGTGAACACAAAGAAAAAATATTGCTTGACTCACGGCAAAGTTTGCTATGTATTCTAACCAAATAAAAATCTTAAAAAATTGCATTTGTGTTTAACCTATTAAATAATGAAAAAGAATCTCACTAAAAATATGGCCAAATACACAATTAAAGTTCAGACATATCTGCATCTTATGGTATCTATTTTATTAAAATCACTCATAGACTTACTTGGTAATATTTTTTTGAAAAATACCGACTTTACTTGAAATGATAGGACATTTTTTGAGTGGGAACTCACTTTTGACCTATGACTATAAGCGTCATATATCTTGAATTAATATTGAAAACAGACTAAAATTAGTTGTATTAATGTTGATATAAAAATATCGCCATATTTTGCCTTCCGTAATAAATGTGTTTATTTGGCATGCCATACTCGATACAAGTGCGGACGTGAAAGAAAGCACTCTTCTCGGTTTACGATACACTTACGATGATACACACGACGTAACTTTAGATCAACTTAGTAGTTCTTTACGATGCCTTTGTGAAACACACGTATCAGGAACGTAGAAAACACACGTAAACCGATCGTTAACTGATACGATGATCGTATGTTAAGAAGGCTTTGTGAAACGGTGGTCTGGGATTCAGTAAGCTTAATATATATCTAAGATAGCTGCATAGTTTGATGACAATTCAAGTTGATTTGAAAGGGTTATTAAAAAAATCAAAGATGCCTATCTGAATTTAAATAATCATTTTTATTTTTAACCTATTGTAAAATTAAATTCTTTCCTTTCATAGCGATAAATTAAACTACCAAATAAGCTTGAATTTTGTAAGATCAATATTCAATTTAGTTAGATGGGCTGATTTACACTAGTCAAAACTAAATTTGAAGGTCAAGACTAGTCGAGACAGGTCGAGACAGGTCGAGCCTTGGTCAAGACCATATCGTACTACACCAAGATCATTAAGTACTGAATCAGACTAATTACACGGGTTATGATCTTCTCATATATGTTATGATGGTATGATACTAAACCCCGAACGGGAAGGATGGTGCCTGATGTTCATATGATGAAATCATAATCTTTCAGTCAGTTTAATTGAAGTCTGGAGCTGGCATGTCAGTTAACTGCTAGTAGTCTGTTGTTATTTATGTATTATTGTCATTTTGTTTATTTTCTTTGGTTACATCTTCTGACATCAGACTCGGACTTCTCTTGAACTGAATTTTAATGTGCGTATTATTATGCGTTTACTTTTCTACATTGGCTAGAGGTATAGGGGGAGGGTTGAGATCTCAAAAACATGTTTAACCCCGCCGCATTTTTGCGCCTGTCCCAAGTCAGAAGCCTCTGGCCTTTGTTAGTCTTGTATTATTTTTAATTTTAGTTTCTTGTGTACAATTGCCAGCTGAAGGACGCCTCCGGGTGCGGGAATTTCTCGCTACATTGAATACCTGTTGGTTACCTTCTGCTGTTGTTTTTTTTCTATGGTCGGGTTGTTGTTTCTTTGGCATATTCCCCATTTCCAATTTTAGTTAAGTCATGTCGAGACCTAGTCGAGTACACTTAAGTACAGTTAAGTACAGTCGAGACAATGTCGAGACTAGTCGAGTAAAATGTGTGCTCGATTTTACTGGTCGAGCACAAAAACTGGTCAATTCAGACTCTGGGCAGTTTGTAGTGTATCAGTAGTCAAACCTATATGGGGATCTTTCAATGTCTTAATTTAGACAATGGTTGTTTTATTTCGTTGGATACTTTAATTCGTGGATAAAGTCATCTACGAAAAACACGAAAATGTGAACCCAACGAATAAAAGTACTTTCACAGTAAGTGACGATATCAAATCGATGTCCAACAATCTATATTTTTTGGTCTAGGCCAGAAATTCCGGCTGTTTTACTTCAAGTTGTTATTATAAGAAGTGGCAATTAAAATATTCTATAAGATATTGTTTTATGATATTATCTAAATAACTATAACATGTTAAACCCAGTAGCAATTTTGCGCCTGTCCCAAGTTAGGAGCCTCTATTCTTTGTCAGTCTTGTTTGCTTTTTAATTTTAGTTTCTTGTGTATAATTCGGAGTTCAGTATGACGTCCATTATCACTGTACTAGTATACATATTTTTTAAGGGGCCAGTCGAAGGACGACTACGGGTGCGGCAGTTTCTCTCTACATTGAAGACCCACTGGTTGCCTTTGACTGTTGTCTGCTCTATGGTCGGGTTGTTGTCGCTTTGACACATTCCCCATTTCCTTTCTCTATTTTCTTAATAATGTCATATTTGCTTAAAACATCAAATGAAAAAATATGATACCAGGGTTTTCGATATCACAAACTAGTCAAAACATTTACTATACTTATCATCGGTATAAGGACATCATTCGTGAACATAATTCAACATGCAGACATTTTATACGTTCAGGTATTACACATTTTTGATGGTAATATTCTATACAAAGCACAAAAATGTCGGCATTCAACTCAAAACCTAACCAAACCTATAAATAGAATTATTAAGGAGGCTTATAGTTACGATACTGTTATCAGGTAGTAAGAAAATTGCATATTTTGGTTTAATGATTGATTCACTAATAAGGTCTTTGCATCGGAAAAAAAATTAATTATAAAACCAGTTGTTGGAGTGATACGGTTTATATGCTTCTCATTTGTTTATGTTGATGGTATAAAAATAAACCCTTAACGGGAGGAATTTTACTTGATATTCATATGATTAATACATAATATTTCAATCAGTTTAATTAAAGCCTGGAACTGGCATGTCAGTAATTGCTTGTAGTCCTTTATTAATTAATATACCATTGTCATTTTGTTTAGTTTCTTTTGTTACCTATTCTATATTTGTATTGGCTTTTCTACAATAGAAATTGCTTGTTTACAAAGAAAACTATAAAACCATTTACGAGTTGGTAATGGATATTATTGTAGGGGAAGGGTTGGGATCCAACTTTATTTTTCTATGTTGTGTCTTGTGCAGGGGTCGAAATTAGCGCTGGTCCGGTTGTCACCTGGTGGTCTGGCGGACCAGTAGAAATTTGTCGATAAAATCTATGATTCGTTTTTTTTTACAAAACAATTTCCTGCGAAATCAATTACACGGTACTAAAGGTACTTAGTATTACAATTGATTAAGTTTTTATTAATATCCTTCACAACAACACAAAATGTGGAAATTTTTAAAATGAGTAAAATAGACGGACAAAAAATAAAAAACATAAATGACATTCAAATGGAAGATCTGAATACAGTTTATGAAATTGACAAAAAGAAAACTATATATCAAAATTCATAGGTAAAAAAACGCGAATGGTTTAATTATATTGTTGATTGCAATGTAATGGATTGTATTATGAATATCATGTGAACAATTTGCCGTGACAGATAGATAAGAATTGCAGTTTTGTAACGAGATCTTCAAATGTTTAGTTATATACTGTACTTGCTTATGAACAATCAGAACAGCACTAAAAAAACTACGAGAATAAACGAAGGAAGGGAAAATCATGAGAATAAAGGTAAACATCTCTCATTTATATTAGTGTTTGTCAAATGAATTTCATTTGTGCATGACCAGTAGATTTAGAGCCGGACCAGTAGATTCTCAGTCCATTGGTCCGGCTGGCCTGACACAAAAAAGCTTGAATACGACCCCTGGTCTTGTGTACTATTATTTGACTTTTAATATCCATGGCGTTGTAAGTTTTTTTTTTTTTCGATCTATGAATTTGACTGCCCTCTGTTATATTTCGCCCGTCTTTCTAAAAAGTGTGCACGTACAAAGATTACAGAGACGGATAAAAGTGTACATTATATATATTAGATGTTATAATATAATTCAAATATTTAAGACAACATTCAAATATACGAATGCTGATAAATACTAGATACGTTTGCCATTAACATCTACAAATTGCTATTTGGTCGATTTAAAATATAGTATTTTCATTTTCAAAATCCAGTGTCTTTTCTTTTTTGTATTTTCAATTGCGTTTTCCTTTATATTTCATCTACTCAATCTTCTAAAAGAAATACCTTCTTGTAGTTCAACGTTGTTGAATATTCATAGGTCAATTGTAGAACCATTTTATTTTTAACATACTATAGAACGGGGACACAATGAAGTGCCCAATTGAAACGCATTGAAAATCATAGTAAATAAATGGGGTCCTGTTTAATTTGTAATTTTGATAGCCACCTTCGGACATCTGATTCATGTTAGGCATCTGTTTCGAAGTGTCTAAGTACAACCTTAGTGCCTCATAACTGGCATTCCGTTGAAAAATTTGGTTTTTATTGACAACAGGCTCACTCTGTCTACTTCTGGGGAAGAATAAAGAATAGAATTTAGGCAATTTACTCTATGTACGGACGCCAGATTACATTTAAACAATCAACATTTTAACAGAAATTCAAACTAGAAAGCCTACCCTTTCAAATAAATCTACTTTCAGTTACAGAACTAGTGTGATAATAACACTACATAGTTTTAAACAAAAGTTATAGATATTTTTTAAAGAACTGCATTCGTGGGTACCGGACTGGTTGCCGTAACTGGGATCCTATTTCCTATACGGATATACATTTAATACTTTAAATATGTTGTTGAATACGTCATGAATTAGATATATTAATGTTTTACATTTACACTTGAATTTTGAAGATGAAAACCTGGTAGTTGATAACTATTTATTCCTTTTTACAACGAAGCCTATCTAGTTAAATGTAAGTAGTTTTTTTAAGTGCTTTTATTAGTCATAAGTTTCAAATTTGAACTTTAGTTTACAAAAAACTTTATTTACGAAAAAGGGATATTTATTTAACTTTAATTTCATGCAAATACTCATTATAGATACCAGGATTGAATTTTGTCTTTACGCCAGACGCGCGTTTCGTCTACAACAGACTAATCAGTGACGTTCGAATTTTAAGAAGTAGAAGAGCATTGAGGACCAAAATTTCTAAAAGTTTTGCAAAATACAGCTAAGGTAATTTACTTTTGAGGTAGAAAAGCCTTAGTATTTCTAAAATTCAAGTTTTGTAAACAGTGAATTTATAAATATGACAATATCAAGTAAAAGCTTGTTATATAATAATAAATGTATGTATAAGCTATACAATCCTTTAACAGCAGTTTATTATCAAGTTGTTCATTATTAGAGTCGCTCTGACATCAGATACAAGAAGCAGGATTGTCTTATTTTATATTTTTTCACCGAATATTTGCTTTCCCCGGTCTCAATCTGTCTCCTTATATATAAGATAGTCATCATTATATATCCGTTTCCAATAACCATTACCTTCTGCACTGTATTTTCTTTCTAAAACTATGTGCAAACACACCCTTTTTTCAATGTATTACTTAACAAATATTATCAAAGAATTTAACTCAATTCTATTATACATCTTCTGAGTTTAAGGTGAAAATGCACGTGTTTCTATTGAACGTTTTAAGTTAATACACTAATATATGATAGTTATGCTTCCACACATTTGCCATTCACTTGTAAAAATTTGAAATAGAGTGCATTCTTTATTAGTAACACGGTGTGCTACTGACCTATTACGATATATACTGGGTGGGTCAGTTCCATATGGTGTAAAGGAAAAGAGCCCAAATCCCATATGGAATTAACTGACCTCATCTCTATCGTATAAGAGGACTAGCAGACTGTGTAACGAATTTATCTTCCGGACTATCTTATCATTTGGCATATATATATATATGTATATGACTTATCAGAGTGTTATAGACTCTGCTTTCATTAGTCGATACAAAAATAAATACCCCCTGTTAGCTGTAAAGGTGCTTTTGAACTTTTAAATTTTGCATTTGATTGCAGACTTTCTGTCTTGAATTTACTTCAGAGTTCAGTATTTTTGTTATTTATCTTATTTTTGCATTTATTTTCAATCGGTTATTATCAATTTCTTTATCTCTTGTCCGGGCGAAACGTGTCGGATTTTCCATCAACGCAGTGTTTTGTTTTTTAAGGGTTAACACAACTCTTTCCGTTTATTAAAATTTACCTAATGGCAACTATGTTGGACACTAACGCATACATAAGATGTCCTCTCATGTTATAACAACTTAATTTTAAGATGATTTTTTTATTCGTTGGTAAGTAAGGCAGGTTAGAAGGCAAATGTGCATTATTAATGTTGACTAGAAAAAGTTTTTTTTTGTATAATTGTTAATTTTTAGAATGAACTGTTAATACGTTTAACTTGTTTTGTTAATTAAGAAAATCATATGTTTTCCAGTTACTTTCGTTGATAAAATAAACTACACAACAACACTAGGTTTAAGATAAAACATGAAGAGAAATCCTTTATTCTGACAACTGTATCATTAGCAGTACTATCCCATCTTCTTATTCCTTTTTAATATTAAAGAGTAGAAATGTTAGACTACATGTACGAAGTTAAACAGTAAGTAAACCTGGATTCCATCCTTGCATTTCGAATCCATTCGATACATGAGGTTTGAAGTCTAGATTATCGTATATTTCAGTTCAAGTTTTTCATCAATGCAAAAAAAGGTATGGTGAAAATAGTAAAATTGAATTTTAATTTGGGTGTATACGTTTTTAAAATTCATTTGAAAACTACATGTACCTCTGAATTTCGAAGGCTTATAATTATGGTATCTAAAACTGTTGTTAAAAAAAATCGACTTTAATATTATGTTGGTCTTGGGCATCATTGAATATACTGAATACGCATCCGACGCAATAAAATTGAATCCGTTTATGTTATTATTCAAAGCCGATTAAAATAATGTAAAATCCTTCTAATTATTTATTGTGATGAAAAAATTATAACAGTCACGAGTAGATAAATAATGATTATATTTATAATCATTATTTTCCTTTGAGTTAAAGACTCATAATTGAATATTAGACTTGTGTATTCTTTTCCTTGGTTTAAGTTGTATCGTTCATGATCCAAAAGAAAGAACGGCAGAGAGTTATAAAATCCATTATATGATCCCAAAGTTGCATAGCAGTAAAAGTATTATTATATAGATATTTTATTCTCTAAAACGAAAACTAAAAATAAATGTAAGTTTAAAGAGAAATATAAAATATAAATATAAATACAATAGTTGAGGTAAACAAATGTAGAATGATATTTGAAAATGAGGTACAATATTATGATGCCTTACATGTTTTGTAACATCAATCAAACAGAATCAATTTTACATTGCTTATGTTATCATTTTAAAAAACTCTAAAGAAATTTGTATATTTTGTAAAATATTTAGATTTTTCCGACCGGGCCACGTCCACTTGTATTTTTGTCCATCTGATGAGTAAAGCCTTTTTCAACTGATTTTTTTATAGTACGTTCTTATGTTGTACTGTTTTTGACATTTTTACTCTTTGAGTATGTTTGTTTTGTTCACGCATCGTTGACAATGTAATGGAATTTGATGCGACTGTCATACAAGTGAGCGGTTTAGCTAGCTATAAAACCAGGTTTAATCCACCATTTTCTAACATGACAGTTGTTATCAATTCGTTTATGTTTAACCCCGCCACATTATTTATGTATGTGCCTGTCCCAAGTCAGGAGCCTGTAATTCAGTGTTTTTCGTTTGTTTAAGTGTTACATATTTGTTTTTCGTTCATTTTTTTTACATAAATAAGGCCGTTAGTTTTCTCGTGTGAATTGTTTTACATTGTCTTATCGAGGCCTTTTATAGGTGACTATGCGGTATTGGCTTTGCTCATTGTTGATGGCCGTACGGTGACCTAAAGTTGTTAATGTCTGTGTCATTTTGGTCTTTTGTGGATAGTTGTCTCATTGACAATCATACCACATCTTCTTTTTTATATTGTTAGTAAATTTTAAATTGGCAAAGTAACATCTTTTTATTTGATGAGATTTTGTCAATAGTTAAGATAAATCAATTCTCTAATCAGTTGTTGTTTCTTTCCTGCGCACCGTGTTTCCAAAAATATATTAAACGACAAAAAAAAGTTCCGTTTGTTTGTCGTTTCATAACGTTGTTGTAACGTCATCAGATAAACTAGTATATGTGTTTTATTTCCAAACTTTAGGTGATACTATATAATCGTTTTCCAACATTTTATATTCTTTGGTCAACACCAGAATTCTCGTCAACCTGCTTTAATCTGTTATTATAAGAAGTGAAAATTGAAATATTCTGTTACATTTTCCTTTATTATATTATCAAAATGACTATAATGCCACCTTGCTTGAGATTTGTGATTGATTTTCATATTATATTTCTTAGTAGCATTTTTCTGATAAACTTACCACTTTTGTACACTTGCTTTTGTTCCTCATCGTGGTTGCTTCAAATGTTAAGCCTTGCAATGATAGGGTGTATACAATTTGAACATTCAATTACAAATAAAATACTTATAGTGTAATCCTTCATTTTATGCATACAAATACAGTACACTTGGAGACTTACTACGACGATAGTCGGACTTCTTACCTGTCCGTCATCTCATCTCGGACATCTCGGACATATGTCCGACAGTCATAAATCAATTATTTGTCAGGTACAGCTACCTACATGACCCCTTTCATCCTTAACCGACACTAAAGACAAGAACGTGTTAATCGATCTGTTACGGTTGAACGCTTTTTATCTACCTGTGTACACCAGGTAATGGTTTTTAAAATGATCATTATTTTTTTCTGATGTAATTGACGGAAAATGATATAGATGTATTGTTACTTAATTACAATATATTTTAGTTTTGTCGTGTGATAATTTGTTTTTCTTTTTTTCTGTTGGTAACACTTTTAATTGATTTCCATCTTGATTTTTTTTTTTTACATGTATATAATTCGTACTCTTTAACTTCATGAACTAAATGTACTTAATGTCTTTTTACGTTTTATACCAATAATAAAGGCGATTTTGTTTTGCTTATTAATATTTTGGAAAGAACACAATAAATTATGTCCATGAAATCTATTATTCATGAATTAGCTACACTCTATTAACCATAACCGTGGGAAAATTACGGCAATATATATATTAAGAATTCGACATATTTATGTCATTTAAAAAGAGAATTTAAAAACATTACTTTCGTGGTCTGAAAATATAGATTGACTCGTGTAATTAACTTGTACTTTTGCTGATTCTTGAATTTTACGATTGCATACCATGCATATATTATAATAAAACCCAGGTGTTCAATTGACACAAGTTGTCGATTCCCACACAATTATTTTTATGACCGGATGTAGAACAAAAACATCGTAGTATTGTAATCCTATAATAAATAGGTGAATCTTATTTTCATACAATGTGTACCGGTAATGTTTTCGATGTTACAAAAAGTCGCTGGAATTATGCTTCTGATCAAAATAATAGTTATATTATGTTGTACATGTTTTGTATCGTTTTCTTTGTAGATTTAAAACCAGAATTTAATATGCCTTTTTTTTGTATTGTTTTTTGTTCTTCTCGGAATTACAAGGTTGTGTGAATAATTTTATTTTGGTTTTCGATTGTAGAATGGTAAGAATATGGATGAGAATATGATTTTTTCGGGCACCAAAATTCGTAATCAAAACCAACAGAAAACCCTTAATTATCAACACCAACATTAAAGAGATTGAAACTTGTCCTGAATATACAAAACTTGCCATTGGACGTCAAGTAATCATCTATCCTTTAACAAAGTCTATATTTTATTACCATATACAAAATATAAATATATATTTCATGAATCTCCACAAACGCCGTTTATTTAATAATTTCATTTTTTTTTAAATAAGTTTGTCAGTTTTAATTAATTTATTAATTTTATACAACTTATATTTAAGAATTGAATGCTTCTTTTTGTAACTTCATTGGGGTGTAAAAGCGTTGACCGAAGTACATTTTGTATGAAGCGCGGAAGCGCTTCATTCTTAAAATGTGCGCACGGTCAACGCTTTTACAACCCTATGAAGTTACAAAAAGAAGCATTCAATACTTATAATTACATTTTTTTTAGCTTGGATCATGAAAACACGAATGTTATCAATTTTTTATTTAATTCACCTGTGCACTTTATTGTGGGACCTCGTGTTATCATGAATGAAAAGTTTTATTGAGTAATGCAATTGCTTACGGAATAACATGTGATGTGCAGTTAGCCAATCAGAATAACGTATTATAGTGAAACATACATCTAATGTTATTATATAAACATGATAAAATATAATCAATTTCTTGTCATTAACGTTCATGTGGACCCTATGGCTAAAATGGCCGTATTTTCACCTCAAAATTTAATCTGAGTACAGACAAACCTGCGCATCTGTAAAAATTTTCAAGCATAGCATGCCCTAGATAAATAAATTTAAAATGTGTTTTATGTTTTAGAAAAATAAAAACTAACCAGGATTTTGCCGTGCACTTTTTTTCATTCCTCCAGAAGATGCCAAAATAAACTAAGTTGGGAAACAGGTTTGAGAACTTCCCCACAGTAATAATTGGAGTGAGCTGTATTGATTGACATGGACATGAGATGGACAATAGATACCTGACAATAATTGGTTATTTAAACTGTGTATCTGAGTGGACCATATCAAGGAAAACTCAACTGTTTGTTAATTTTATCATCTTCTGCAGGGACGAAAAAAAGTGTACGGCAAAATCCAGTTAAGTTATGAATTTTCTAAATCATACAATGTATTTGAATTCTATTTATCTAGGGCATGCTATGCCTTAAAACTTTTCCAGATGCACAGGTTTGCCTGTACTCAGAGTAAAATTTGAGGTGAAAATACGGCCATTTTAGCCATAGGGTCCACATAAACCTTAAGTAACATTTCAAATTTTAAGTATTCTTTAACAAGTTGGTGAATTACGGTATATCAGGTGCAAATCAAACATTAATTATGCATTACAATCTACTGTTAGATTGTCGGAAACGTACATTTTTTGACACAAAGCAAACAAATTCGTAATTATATAATTAAATTAATCAGTGATATCAATTAAACACATTATTAATTCATAAAATGAACTTGACCTCACTCATTTTATAAAAGATGTTTTCTAGCTGACAACAATTTACAAAATGTTGCCGAAAGCACGAGCTTATATTGGCGGTAAAATACGTATTAGAGAATTGATAAGAAGAAGTGGATTCGTAAACAAAAACAACGAGCGACTTTAGTGATAAGTGTAATGTGTACATGGATGTTTATTTTATAAAGGAACTGTACTAATATGCAATATTTACAATTCCTTGATTGTATGGTGTTATTTATTTTATTATATATCAAAAAGACAGAAATACAGTTTAATGACATGTATTGACAAATATACGCTTTAAGAGTGATATTAAAATCTTCTTTTATATGATCGCTCGTGGTCTAGTGGTAGCATGTATAGACTACAGACTTCACAGAAGAAAATACGCGCGGATTCGTACCTTTCATTTGTCACTCGATTTTGAGAGGATTACATTTCGTAAGTTAAAAGCTTAAAGTTATGACATAAGTTATTTTAAGTTAACATGGTGGTCAGTGGATTCCTAAAATATAATCCACTGTTAGAACAATAGACTGACGTCAGAGAAATGGGTTAATTACCGGTGAACACGAGTTATATCAATGGGTCAGTTTGCCAGGGTCAAATAAGTGTATTGATTGATGAAAAAGTAAAATGATCAGACTCTTACGGGTATGGAGATGTGGGAATTAATTATTTTACAACTCATTTATTTCCCCGATTTTGAATAATGATTCAATTAGTAGAATTGAACAATTTGGATGTGTATTTTAAATGATTCTTTTTAGAAATTTTTTATGCATTCACAAACAATAATTATCCTTTTCTCTTTATTCAGCCGTAAATTCTTTCATAAATTGGTTCGGCTGATCTAGGTCAAATTCCAGCATTGATTGACAGGAGAAAATAAACGCAGAAGCCTTTACGGTAAATTTGAAATCGGAAGAAAAATAAGTTTATAGTTTAAAACTGATTAATTTCCAAAGTTTTAAGTGAATAACAATTGTTTTGTACATGACTTATATCTAGCATGCTGAAATATCTAACTAAGCTGAAATAAACAATTTCAATGTTCATATTTTAACAAATAAATAAAAATAAAAACTGAAATATCTTTTTATCCGTAATTTCATCTATTAAAACGGTGAAATATGTTACAGGATGCTATCATTAATTAATCTATAAAATGTACAGGTAAGATTACAAACTTATCAATCACAGCTACAGATTAATTTACGACCTTCAAACAAGGTATTACACAGGTACATCACTGCAGGGGTAATTACAGTCAGGCGGATGTCCGACTAGTCTGTCTTCTTGTCTCATTGGGACATATATAGGAGCAAGACTTAAAATGTACTGTATAATAAAGAAATAATAGATAAAAATAATCATGAAAAAAATTATAGTTTTATATCTTTTTTTACAAAATCTCATTCTTGATATATTGAATTTCGATCGACAACTCCCCCAAGACTTCACCTTTTCAAGTATATTTTTTATGTTAATTGTAGTGTTAAGCTGATATAATTGATTGGGTTTTTTTTTTTCTTTTCGTGTTCATACGATTCCATGTCCATAACGTTTCATTATCATTATAAAAACATCGTCTTTCTAGCATTTGTGACTATGCTTGTATTCAAACGTAGATTAGATACCTACAGAGATAAACAATGGCCATATGTTATATTGGGCACTTGAGATCATCCAAGTTTTTTGGTGGGTATATACCTACAAGTGAATTTTATCCGTTTTTAAAGAAGACACGTGATATTTTAAGTACCCTCGGGATGAGAAATGAAAATAAAATAATCTAAAATTTGCATACCAATTGCTTTAATGTGTTTTTCTATTCAAAAAGTGAATATAGATACAATTGAAAGGAGGTTTAGCTAGCTTTCCAGCCAGGTTCAATCCGCCATTTCTACACAAGAAATTGCCTGTACCAAGTCAGGAATATGACAGTTGTTGTTCATTCGTTTGATGTGTTTGAGCTTATGATTTTGCCATTTGATTAAGGACTTTCCGTTTTGAATTTTCTTCGAGTTCATTTATTTGTGATATGCCTTTTTATATATAAGATTTTGATATGCTCTTGTTATCTTATATAAAAATATTGAGAGAAAATCAATTTTCCGACACATTTTATCCCAATAACAAGCACGCGGACCCTTCAATTTGTTCATTTATTTATATACTCTGAACTTTTAAAAAGTTGATTATTTTTAAACAGAGTCGCGAACATCCCCAAGTTGCATTGTCTTTAAATAAATATATTTAAGAGACAATCAATACTTTTTAAAATTGCATGCATTTAACAATGCAACTCTTAATTATGTTCGATCCTCGGGTTTTACATAAAGTGCAGTCTCGTTCGTCTAAGGTCTAACGCTACCTCATTCTTGTAAACACTGAAATATCATGCACATTTATATATCATGTGCTTATTCAAATCACCAAAAAGTCGCCTATGTATGCAACTTATACATGTAAACGTATAAGTTAACCTTGAACGTTTAATGTCAGAGTACTTTTTGTCAATACACACGTCAGATTAATTTACCGTTACTCTGTACGCTTCACGGTTAATTCTATTGATTTGCTTGTTATCAAACAGGGTCACTTTGGAAAAGAAAAAAGGTTTACAATTTTAAAAAGATATTAAAAATATATTCGTTATGTTGAATAGATAAGCCGCAAAAAGAGCATCAAACAATAGTTCTGTTTATATCATCGATCAGAAAAGTATTAATCTGGAGAGTATGTTATATTAACGACAACTCCTCCATCGTAACACACAACCACATCACCCATCCCTGTACCCACTTTCGTTATTTTCATTTATCTTCTACATGTAAATGTTAACATAAATGCGTGATGTGAAAGAAGGATGAAAGAAACAAAAGGTATTTAAACAGATTTTCCACAACGGTCGACCAACTCATGATGTCATTTATATTATTTTGAAAGTGACGACTTTAACACAACCATTTGGTACTCTATGTTTAATAGCCTCGTTGTAAGCAGTCTTTCCTGTATTAAGGAACTCATGATTTAATATACTTTCTTTCGTATATCGAATCAAGTCTAAATTGAAAACAACGTTCAATACTATAATTGCGTTGGATAAATACCGCAATTTTCATACGTGTGCATGCAAAACAAATTTCTTGTAACAGGAGTCTAAATACAGTACAAACAACATTTTCCAAAAGACCAAAAAAGTGAAAAACGCATTTTACTAGCAAGGTAAACAACTGGTTTTTTTAAACCCTGCTAACTAGCATTGGCGATTGTCAAATACACGGATCACAAGATGTAACAAAATGAATCTATGCGTATTCAGGCGCTGTTCGGAGATCGCTACATTGAAATGAAATATTCACAAATCTTCTCTTTTCAGAATGGAAAAAGAAAAAGAGAATTGTTTCAGATTCATTTATTTGATGGTTGAAGTAGTTCCTGAAATCTTGCGATTCCGTCTTAAGCAGTCTTACAGGAATTCAAATCCCAAAACGTTACCCTATTTCTTAAATGAGACTGATGTTATCCATACTTTGTTTCATCTGTTTTATCCATCCTGCTTTTGTTGCTGGAACGGTTGTAGAATACATGGGGAGCGACCTAAAGGGTTCTCTAAGGAACAATGGAACATTCTTTATGACTCCGATTCTAATAAGTGTTGTAAAAAAAATCCAAAGGACCAAAATAAAATATGTATTTGCTGTTTTACGCCAAAAAATATAGATGAAAAAGATCTGGATTTATCTCTCCTCTGCTTGATACTGAATAATTGTTCAAATTTAAAGCCTAAAGAGAAACAAGCTGTACAACAAATTCGAGAAATGAAGAATGATCATGTCAGCCATATACCAAGCTGTAGATTGTCAAAATCAGATTTTTTGACTCTATGGGGAAAGGCAGAATTGTATATCAGGCATCTAGATAGTACAAACATATATTTACATCAGCGACAAAATCTGCTGAAAGGACCTTTTGATGAATCGTTGATGCAACAGTATTTTGTACATTGCTTAGACACAATGTCTGAGGTGAGGCTTATACTTTTTTCCTTAACATGTTTTTGACATATTTCATTTGTACATAGCCATTCTTTTTCATTTTTGAGAAAAATATAAAGCAATACTGGCAATGTAGAGTAAAAAACTGCCTACTAGCATTAAATCTATATATTAATCTTAACTGTGTATTCTACATTTGTTAAAAAGTTCTTATGTAGTGCTTTCACAGCATGATTGTTTGTTCTCGTCCGTAGATCAAATATATTAAAGAAACTGTTGACGAAATGAAGTCCATAATGATAGACACACAGCGACAAGGTAAGACATTCTACAAACAATCAACGACAAACAATTCAACATTTCAATTTCGCATCTTTAAATTATCTTTCAAATATACAGAACGCAAATACCTAGGATTTTGTTCAAGATATTCTTCAAAGAATCAACGACATATTCATTCAGCAAATTAGTTCTGCATGTTTAAATATTTTTATATTTGCATAGTTATAAAACAAAAAGGTTCCATCTAACTCGTAGTTACTCATAAATCTGTTAAAAAACATGGTCTAATGCAAAACACAACAATTATTGTAAAACTGCATCGTTTGATAACATTTCCTATCCTCATATATAAACGTGAGATCAATTTCAAGGTCATAAAACAAAGACCTCAAATCAAAAGACCATAGGTCTTAATTATATTTGGTGAATGAGTTATATCAACATACGCGTATTTTCAAATACAGAGGGGAGAAAACTCCCTTTTACGTTCAATGTACCCTTGCAATCAAAATTTACGTTTTACGACATGTCGCAACTAACAATTTAGTAAAAAATACTTTTCATTTTTTTGGACCAAGGACCTAAAATAAAAAAATCCCAGGTCTCTATCACTTCTGGTTTACAAGATAGAAATGCATATCACTTATATCAAATGCATAAGGGGAAATAACTGTTATATTGAGCGTTCATATTGCCTCGATCAAAATAGGACAAATCCTGCGGAGGATATAACGAGCAATTTTATAAAATAAATTTGTCGTAATCTTTTACGGTTGCGAAGGAGTACACAGCTACTTTTGCATAGGTACTTTTTCTGTACTAAAAATCTGTAGTACTGGAAATTTACTTTTAATATTTAGTACTATTTTGTTACTTTAAAAATATTGTAATATTTAGGTACCTGTATTTTACAGTACTTAATTTGTACTTGAAATTTAGGTACTACAGATTTTGGTTACTACTGTTACATTTCCAGCATTTTGAAAGTTTTTCTATTTCAAATTCCTTAAAATTATGATTTTCAAACCTGGAATATTGTATTATTTCTGTACCAAAATATTTAGTACAAATCAAGTCCTGTAAAATACAAGTACCTGAATATTACAATGTTTTAAAGTAAAGAAATAGTACTAAATATAAAAAGTTAATTTCCAATACTACATATTTTTAGTACAGAAATAGTACCTATACAAAAGTAGCTGTTTAGTGGACACAAGGAAAACAGTGTTTAGGGAGATAACTCCTACAAAGAAAAGTATTTGGATACGCAGGGTAAATTTCAAAAGCGCATAAACTGTTCGATATCATCATGATCATATACAAAATATCTAAGTGACATTTTGCGAAACAAATATTTATCGCAAGAACAAAATTAGGCGGAAGAAGAAAAAAATATTTAGAAGAAAAACAATAGGTCTTTCCACAGAAAGGTGGAAAGACTAATAAATACTTTTGGATTGTTTGTATCTAACAAAAATGATCTATGTGCATATTTTAATAAATCTTACAACGGTTACTTGACTTCTATCAGAGATCATTTACATTTCTATTCATTGGAAATTGCACGAAGCTGTTGCATGTATTTTGGCTCTTTTCAACTACTTCCGGTTAAATCGAAAACGCATTTTGTTTTAACTTTTCATGAATCAATTCAACGGAATGCTTTTCTAATGAAAACTTCTAAATGATATGGTCAAATTCGTCATGTCATAACTTTATTAGGTAGTGTAACTGCTTCGGGTTCTATATTCTTATGTTTGAATTATTGTATCGACTCGTCATCAATTGCAAAATATTGCGCTATCAAACATTTTTATCACTGTAATTCCTTTCTGAATATAAAAGGTTTGTTATATTATTTTCTCCAAAAAAGTACCAGCTATTCTTTTCATCATTTAGATTTATTGATACTACATAACTTGTACAGCTCTTGATAACAACAATCTTAAATAAACTACAATATTTCAATTTTAAGAACCAGGAAATGCAGTTAATAAAAGAAAACGAGATGAACCAACAAAGTGTTCAGATGTATCCAATGGTATGTGATTTACTGTTCATGATTTTATAAGATTTTTGTTTAAAGGGAAAATTCCGATTTGTATATGTCCATTTACGGGACGTTTTATGGTATACCGTTGTCCGTTTATCGGTCCGTCTGTCCGTCCGTCGTCAAAATTTCGTACAATAACTCAAAACTGATTGAACCATCGACATGACACCTTAGTGAATTGCTTATATATTGACGTGAGAAGGAATGGTGAGCTCCCTGTAGTTTTTATCAATTCTAGATTTCAAGTTTCCGAGTTTGTGGGATTTTTTTTCATTAGAAAACGGGGAAGCCCAGTTTTCGGACAATAACTCAAATATTCATCAATTTGCAAGAAACTTTTGTGTGTTGTCAATATCTGATGACAAAAGTTCCTTTCGGATTTTTTTATAAATTTTAGATTTTATGTTTCTGACTTAAGGGGTTTTATTCATTAAAAAGGGAGGATTTCCTTATTAACGGACAATAACTTAAAATGCTTCCAGCAGTTCTTACGAATTTTGTTGGATTGTTTCTATCAACTGACTTAAACTACCTTTTAATTTTTATAAATTTAGATTTCATGTTTCGGAGTAATGTGATTTTATTTATAACAAAAGGGGGGATTTTCAAGTTTTCGGTCAGTTCTTTGAGCAGTTCTCATCAAAAACAATATCGATTAAAGTCGAGCATTTACAGAAAAAAGCAGGTTTAAAATGCAAACAAGTGCTCAAAACTTAACTGTTGTATTGAACAGACACATATAGTGGAGTGACCAAGCCAACAATTTTTCAACTTTAATGGACCACCCAACCTGCAGGCTAAATTATGACTTTTTGCAAAAAGAAATGTTTATTCTTTAATTTTTGCATGGTCGTAGAATAGAAATATGGTGCATTTTTTTTTAATCAGATCAAAGGTTAGTGATTAAGTTTCACTTTTGTCAATTTATTTCACAAGAGGTTATAAAAAGTCTCCATAAAAACTGCACCGCACGAAGTGTCTACCACCGGGCAAAAATGTTAGCTTAATGTATTGGAATTGCAAAAAAGACATGTTTAGCCTGCAGTTATGCCGGTCCATTAAAGTTCTAAAATAAGCACCTTTTCTTGAACTGTCACTCCACTTATATCTGCATTAGATATATAAAGAATTTTTCAATATATGTTTATAATGAAAACCCTAGTATTAGCAAACCTGATTAAAATCGTGGTGGCCTTTTTTTTTTTAAAGAAAACTATCTACCTTTGACAGAAAACTATTAAGTGAAACCAAATCAATTTCTGTTATAATTGCTCGCATTGCATCAAGTTGACCATGCTTGCTGAGACGGATGTATTGGAATCTAGTTAAAGAAATTTTTATATTAATCAACAGTATTTGCAGATTTTTAGGTTTAGAATAATGAGTATTGGTTAAGGTATGAGTATTATTAAAGATCAATTATTTTTGAGAGAAAAATTTATATACTGAAATCAATAATGGGACAGAATAGGCTGGGTTGATGGGGCTGCTTTTATGGTAATTCAAGATACAATTTATGTATCTTCTTTCTCCTTAGAGAAATCAGCTATATGATTTAATCGTAACATATCCTAATCCAGTGGTACTTATACTATTTATGAGTACACAATTATTTGACTTAATTTGTACTTGCCATCTTTTTAATGGTAATTTTTTCACAATTAAATCTAAAAGCAAACTTCTGTGGTATATGAAGTGAGATTTTTATTCCGTATGGCAAATTTTCTACGATTAAATTGGTATTTTTAAATGTATAAAACATACAAACATATGTTTCATTTATTATTAAAACATCATAATGGCTTATGACACTGATATAATATGACATCTATAATCTGCTACATATTGTCAATGGTGAAACTATATTTTCAACTGTGTGCTAATTTAGTTAAATTTATAAGTTGTTTTGCATAAATTATCTCTACCCAGAATGCTTTACAAACAAAAATGCCATTGATTTTTGTTACTTTTAATAGTAATCTCGCCCATATCATGTTTAGTCACAGTTTGAAGTACGGGGACAACATGGTTCCCATACAAATGTATATGGCAGGTAGCACATGTACACTTCATCTTGCAATGGCCTTCTGGTGTCAGCAATGCTAAGGTAAAATAAAGGAATAACAGCACTGTAGTTGAAGAGTTGCCACCGTCAGTTGTCGATTTTACTGAAATTTGAGAACTTTTTAAATCACTTTCGAAGGGGTCCACCATTTTCTACATTTGAAAAGGCCTTATCCAAGTCAGGAATATGACAGTTCTTGTCCATTCGTTTTTGATGCGTTTTGTTATCTGATTTTGCCATGTGTTTATGAACTTTCCGGATTGATTTTCCTCTAAGTTCAGTTTTTTTGTGATTTTACTTTTTTTTCAGTGGTGGATCCAGAACTTCTTTTTAACGGGCCCGTTGGTTGACATGAAAGGGGGCTCCAGTAATGCATTAGTGAATCCCTATATAATCAATCAAATTTTCCAACAAAAGGGGAGCACAAGGCATCCTCTTGGATGTTATGCGCGTAATTTTCCGGAAGGAAGAAAAAAAAGGTATTTTGTATTCTTATACAATTCGGTTGTATGAACGATATTTTTAAATAAATGTTGACAAATATTTTAAAGGGTTGGATTCCAAATTCTACGACTAGGTATAGAATGTTACTAAGAAAGAAACAATTTTGAATTCCATTTTTTGTTTTGTTATATATGGGCCTCAAAATTTTTGTTTTCTACATTGAAATCATACTGAAGCGTACGAAAGGTATCAATACTTCTTATGATTATGTTTGACATTCTAAGTAAACATCAGACGTCACATTGTTTAAATGCGAAAGACGATGCAACGGTTTATCGGACATTAGTGGGAAATATTATGAACGAAGGGAAAGTGTTATTTTACAGAGATGCACAACTAGTTTGCAATTTCATAAATATAAAACCTCAAGATGAGTTTGGCGCCACGAAGCAAAAATAAAAACTCGTCAGCAAAAGGGTTAAACGTGATGTCATGCAAAATGAAAACTTTCAAACTGGAGACTATTATGAAATATCAACTGTGGATTCACCAACACAATTAAAGCCAGTGGAATTTTTTTACACAGAATTGCTGAAACGACACATGAATATTCTTTCAATCTTTAATAGTAAATTTGCAATAACATTTTTTTATTCATGTAGCAAATAATAAAATTTATGTTTACAATGTGACAAGTTGCGGTATACACATACACTGTATTAAATCGAGAATGATGGGAAAAGGTTTCCTTACTCTATCAGATTCTCCAATAGATTGGATTAAATATGTTTTTATGAACAGAGTGTAGGCAGCTGAGAAACCAGCTTAAATCATTGCTTTCTTCTCTTGTAGAGGGAGCCGTGAAAAGGCATAATGTTTTATTGCACTAGTTAATGATGAACTTTTAATACAGGAAGTACCCTCTAACAAATGTTTAATGTTATATATGTATGCAATCATTCAAAGTTATATTCATCATATATAATAGAATTTGATTTTTTATATATTGAAGAAAAAAACAATATTGATGCAGATGATTACAGCATGTTCAACAAAAGGAAATGTCAAAAACTGAATTGTTTTCACCTGCATAAAGGTTTGTGTATGGGCTTAAACCTTTTTTATACAAATTCAGCAATAGATAAACAGTTTTAAAATGCATTAAATATAGTCACAATGGAAAGACTGGGTATGAGTTTGGTGGTAAGTGCTCTAATAGTTCAGGAAAAGGGGCAAAAAAGGGGCTAAAACAAGCCTTTTTATAGTTTACGGACAATAACTTGCGTGTTAGTGTATAGATATTTGTGAAACTGTACCCGAAAGTGGCATATCTCAATATGAAAACTGGGTATAAGGTTGGGGGTAATTGCTCCAAACGTTCAGGAAATAAGGACCACAACGGATAAAAAAAACTAGTATTTTTCTAGTTTCCAAACAGATTGATAATTTTGTGTTAAAATGTATGAATTTTTCTGAAATTGTACTACAAGGTACCATACATCTAAGGGAAGGCTGGGGTTGAGTTTGGAGGTAACTACTTCAAGGGGGGATAAAAGAATATTTATTTTTTTAACATTATTTTTTTAAAATTTTTTCCTTACAATTTTCTATTTTTTAATTAATTAGATAAGATATATATATATAAATGCAAAAAATACTGATATGACAGTAGACACACACCGAACAGGATGTGTAAGTTACCATATGAAGTATTGTGCAATAGCAAGAATTATTCCGATTGCATATACAATTGCGCTTTAGCACAGTATTGCACAATAGCAAGAAATCTTCAATTGCACATTATTGCGCAGTAGAAAAAAATAACCAATTGCACAGTATTGCAATATTGATTTTTACAGTATTGTGCAATAAAAGGAAATCATTAACTGCACAGTATTGCCCAAAAGATCAGTATTGCCATGAAGCAAGATTTATTGTATTGCACGGTATTGCTCAACTACACAGTATTGTGCAATAACCTTAAATCAATTGAAAATTAATAAAAATATTTTAACCCATTTTAAATTTGTAAGATATTTCACCATATTTATTTTGTGTCAGAAACCTATATAATGTCAAAAATGTGATCACAATCCGAATTCAGACAGTATCAAGCTTGAATAATAGTCCAAAATTGAACCAACTGTTCAGGGTTCGACCTCTTCCGTCGTATACGACTGCAAAAGTTTTAAGACCGTAAATTTCAATCTAGCTGTTGTCGTCGTCAGCGTCATCGGAAGACAATTGGTTTCCGGACAATGACTATAGTATTAGTGAATAGAAGTCTATGACTTTCAAACAAAAGGTTTGTTACGTTCGGATGACGTGTTTTTCAACAGACTGTTGGCATTCCAATGGGAGCAAATTGTGCCCCTCTACTTGCCGACTTGTTTCTTTATTATTATGAGGCTGACTTAATGCAGGAACTTATAAGGAAGAGAGATAAGAAGTTTGCGATATCCTTTAACTCTACTTTCCGCTATATAGATTATGTTCTTTCACTAAATAATTCAAAATTTGGTGCCTATCTGGAACGCATCTATCTCATCGAACTAGAGATAAAGGATACTATAGATACAGTTAAGTCGGCCTCATATCTTGACTTACATCTAGTAATTGACAATGAGGGCCGGTTGAAAACAAAACTTTACGACAAAAGTGATGATTTCAGCTTTCCAATTGTGAACTTTCCATTTCTAAGTAGCAACATTCCAGCAGCACCTGCATACAGGGTATATATCTCCCAATTGATACGATATTCCTGTGCTTGAATTTTCTATCATGATTTTCTTGATAGAGGGTTGCTGTTCAAAAGGAAGCTATTAAACCAAGAGTTTCAAATGGTGAAGTTGAAATCATCCCTTCGTAAATTTTATGGACGCAATCACTAGTTGGTTGACCGTTATGGAATAACCGTTTCACAAATGAGATCGGATGTGTTTTTCACGTCGTAACTAGAATTCCCTTCCCTTTCATGAATGTGACCTACCGAATTAGACTTTTTACCGGATTTTTTATCACATAAGCAACACGAAGGGTGCCACATGTGGAGCAGGATCTGCTTACCCTTCCGGGGCACCTGATATCACCCCTAGTTTTTGATGTGGTTCGTGTTGTTTATTCTTTAGCTTTCTATGTTGTGTCATGTGTACTATTGTTTGTCTGTTTGCCTTTTTCATTTTTAGCCATGGCGTTGTCAGTTCATTTTCGATTTATGAGTTTAACTGTCCCTTTGGTATCTTTCGTCCCTCTTTTATAACCACAAAAGGAAGGTTGGGATTGATTTTGGGGATGTGGTGTTAACAGTGTAAGAATAAGGGGCAAAAATGGAGACCAAGTAAGCATTTTTCTAGTTTCCAGACAATATTTTTTGGAAAAGTGTATTGATCACTCTGACTTATACCAGAAGGTTATTTTGCTTTGAGGAGTTATGGCTCAAACAATATGTATAAAAAAGGGAGAAAACAAGGTTGTCCTAGTTAATGACCAAGAACTTTTAAGTAAAATATGGATTACCTCCCTTACATTGCTTTTGAATAATAATTGGGTAATTATGGTTACAAACTCTATTGGAAATTTGAATAAAGATGTTGACCATATCTTGAGGGATAGAATTGTGTTTTTTTTGGGGGGGAAAGGGTAGGGAGAAGTGAAAACAAGTTAGGGGGTGTAAAAAAGAAATTTGGGAGGTCATGAATTTAAAAGAAAAAAAGGGGGGATTTGTTTGGGGGGGTGGCAATTCTCAACAGTTTAATGTATTGCACAATATCAAAAAAGGGGTGGTTAGGATGGTGATTTCGCAACATCAGTGTGTATTGTACAATAGTAAAAAAAAATGAATATAAATTCAAGTCTCTGACTACAGTTGTTCTGTGTAAGAAACCTATTATGTGTCAAATAGTTAATTACAATTCAAATTCAGACCTGTACCTAAATATTGTGTCCATTTTTGACATTTTCTGCGTTCGTTTCAAGCTGCGCTCTGCGAAGCAATTTATATTGGTAATTATCTAGATAAGTACTATAGATAGATATCAAATTGTCCTTTATAAAAATTGTTTTTTTTCATTTTTTGGTAAATCTTTGTCGAGCCTGCGACTTTTGTTTCAGAAAGCTCGACATAGGTATAGTTGTCCGGCGGTGGCGGCGGCTACTACGGCGGCGGGGTTAGCTAACTTCTTAAAAGCTTAATATTTTAGAAGGTGGAAGACCTGGAAGCTTCATACTTTTTATATAGATGCCTAATATAACGAACGAAGTTTCCGTCTGTCACATGTCCATTCTACTTGACCTTATTTTCATGGTTCAGTGACTATTTGAAAAAAAGTTTAGATTTTTTGTTATGTTGATTTCTCTCTTATTTTGAGCAATAGGATAACTGCATTTGGTATGTGCTTAGCTTGCATGTTCTTATGCCCGTCAGACAGTTTTCACTTGACATCGACGTCATTTCATGGATCAGTGAACAAGGTTAAGTTTTGGTCGTCAAGTCCATATCTCATATACTATAAGCAATAGGCCTAGTATATTCGGTGTATGGAAGGACTGTAATATGTACATGTCCACTGGCAGTTATCATCAGATTTTGAACTCATTTTCATGGTTCAGTGGTTATAGTTAAAAAAAAGTTAGGTCTGGTTTTTTTTTATACTGTATGCAATAGTTCTACTAAATTTGATGTATTGAATGATTGTAAGGTTTATCTGTCTAGCTGGCAGGTGTCATCTGACCTTGACCTCATTTTCATGGTTCAGTCGTCAAAGTTAAATTTTAGAGTGTTGGTCTTTTCTTCTAATACTATGTGCAATAGGTCTGCTATATTTGGTGTCTTGAAATATTTTAATATGTAATTGTCAGCTTTCAGCTTTTATTTGACCTTGACCTTTTAACCATATTTGTTGTATGGACGAATTGTAATCTGCAAATGTCTGTCTGGCATGGTTAATCTAACCTTGACCTCATTATCATGGTTGATTGGTCAATGTCAAGTTTTCTTAGTTATGTCGATTGCTTAGAAACCATAAGAAATATAAGGTTTACTATAGAAGTCTATGGGACAATTGATAAAAAAAATATTTTCCGTTTTCTTCTGTCTTTGACTTACAAAGAAAAGAATTTTAATATCCCAATCCGACTCTCTTTTAAATACATAATATTGCTATATATCTTGTGTATTTCCTCTCTGTGATATTATTTTTTTTGTATTTGTAAAGTTTTTTACAGTTTATAGTTAATGAACAGTAATTTTAGTAAAATTCTTTTAATTCTTTAAATTAGGACAAACAGATGCTATGAGATTTAAACAACCGGCCATTAAGCCTTTTGACAATTATAAAGGTATGTAATTAGCAGATTTAAAAACTTTATAGTTCCACATCATATAATATATAAAGAGTGTTGTATTGGTTTTTTTTTATCATCTAATATTCAATACCTTGAAAAGCCCCAGAAGCTTTACCATTTTCAGTCATTTTCAAATGATTTAAAAGTTAGTACCCTTTTTCAAATTGTCGCTATCAGTTGACCCACTTAGATTCATAGCATCAAGGCACTAGTATTGAATGTTTCATCGCATTTACTTCGTGAATTTTCCCACGATTTTTTTCTGAATACGTCAAAGAACAATCAAGAAAGGGAAGTCACCAGTTTGAAATTGAAATGATTTTAATGACTCAAAATAGTTTATTTTTTTCAGACATTGCTATCGTTTGTTTTCTTTTTAATTTGAAGACGAAATCAAAACAGAAAGTTTTGTGACAATAAAAGTGGTTATACTGCTTAACCTTTTTCCGTAATACGTCCATTCATCCGTCTGTCCGGCCCAGGAATACTATTTTCGCGTCTTTCGCAAGAATTACATTACAAAGATTTCATAAATTTGTTTTCATGATCTACATGAGTGTATATGTTCCAAGCTTATTACCGTGTAATGATTTATCATCACAAATATATTTTCGTTCCAATGATTAAGATATCTATCATTAAGCTTTGTATGAAGTGCATATAATAAACGCCTTTTTGAAATAGTATAATGATTTTTCCAAGCATGTGAAAATTTATTGTAGCAAACAACTGTTGAATCTTTTTAGCAAATCCATTTGGTACATGTAATTGCAGGTTTGAACTAAATACAGCTTTAAGTAAACAATTGTTACTAGATTTTATTATAATATGTAAATATGTTACATGTACAATCTTTAAAAGCAGTATACATTTTCTTATCATTACAAACATCGTTATCATAATCAATATTCATAAGTTTATAAAAATATTCAAACCATTCTTTAGGTTGTATGTTAGAGCTAGGATCCATTTAAAAGTTCTCCTTTTTTTATGGAATGACCGAAATTATTTCAGTAAGAAAAATGTTTTTCCAAAATCCTATTAAGTGGCCAAAATTGTTTCTGGAAAAAGAACCCTAAATCCCATTTCTTCTTTTAGGACACATTGCTTTCAGTCTATATGATGATGGCAAATGTGACTGTTTTCGGACCCGTTTGGCAGCTGCAAAAAAGGTGAAACGATCGGAACTGTCCGCAATGTAAATGTTCAATTAATAAACGAAATAAGTTCAAATAATTTTGATATCTTTAAGTACAGTTATGATAACAAATTTAGGCAACTTATGTGGTACTTAATTTTTTGGTGGAAAATCAGAAATTGAATGAAATGTCCTCTAGGGCTTGCATATCAATGAAAATTAAATTATGTATAAACTTGTTATCACAAATTATTTATAACGAATTGCAAGTGTGATTTTCAATCATACATGCACAGACATTGTTTTCATTTCAATGTCACTAGTTTATATTGATCTCTGCGTTCACACATAAAGTTAGATTGATTCACTTTGGTTCAATTCAAAGATCTTCAAACTTAACTCTTTTTTTTAGTGTTTTAGGTTAGACCAATCAAAGATGGATGCAAAGCCTTCACATTTTGCTTAAATCCATCTTAAGTTAAACGATCCAGTTTAAATCGATCTAAATGTCTAAATGTCTAAATGCGAAAGCGGTCTTAGTGTCTGTCAGGAACCTGTTATTCGGTGGTTTTCGTTTGTTCCTGAAAGGAAAGATGGACGAAAGATACCAAAGGAACAGTCAAGCTCATAAATCGAAAAATAAATGACAACGCCATGGCTAAAAATGAAAAAGACAAACAGATAAATAATAGTACACAAGAAACAACAGAGAAAAACTTGTAAAAGTAAATAATTCCTTGCACACTCTCCCCTCAGTAACAAAAAGAATTACCAATCAAAAAGTTCAAGTTACATATGAAATTCCATTCCTGACATTACAAAACTGACAACCAAATACTACATCATATTTATGACACTCAATTATGTGTTATTAAGTTAATTGTTGAATATTTTTCTTATATTTGAATTATTGCGTTGCATGAATAAGTTACTCAATATAATCATGTTAAGGTCTTAGAATTATACAACAATCATAACAAACGTTACTTATTTATTTTTGTATTTGTAGAGTACATATCATCAAACCTGTTGGGATCCAAAGTACCAACTTCGTTCAGTCTCCAAATGGATTACCAAGTTTGCACAATGAAAGATTTATCAAAACAACCAGGTACATATAAAAAAAGTGTTATTCAAATTTCTAAATATGGATCAAATATATCATCACATTCCTGCCTTGACCTTTTATAACTATTTCAATCACATTTCAAATTAATTTTTGGCGGATTTCAAAGTAAGATTTCATAAGATATAAATTTTTTAAGTGACGACTTGTTGAAGACTTATAGATGTAAAGTTTATTCCAAGAGTTCAGGTAATTAATTTCAAAAGGCTTGACAGATCTTCCGCAATCTAGTTTTTGTAAAGAACTGCATTACATGAATCATTTTCAAATACGGGACGTATTATGGTATTCCGATGTCTGTCAGTCCTACTGTCAGTTGTCAACATAAAAATTGAGTGAATTTATCATTTCTATTGATGTGAGTTCCCTGTTTAGTTCACCTGGCCCGAAGGGCCAAATGTGTTGTTTTCATCACTTTGAAACCTGAAATTTTCAGATGAATTAGACAACAGGTTGTTGGGTTGCTGCCACCCAACTGGTAACTTTAAAAAAAATGCCGTTTTTGGTTATTATCTTAAATACTATTATAGATAGAGATAAACTGTAAACAGCAATAATGATCAGCAAAGTACGATCTACAAAGATCTTAAGATGACCCCTTAAGGAGTTATTGTCCTTTATAGTCAATTTTTAACAATTTTGATTTATTTGGTAAATTTTTGTAAATTTCTGTAATTAAAGAGCGAAGTTTATTATAGATAGAGAAAATGTTAAGTAGCAAGAATATTCATTAAAGTAAGATCTACAAACACATCACCATCATCAAAACACAAATTTGGCATGAATCCATCTTTGTCCTTTGTGTAATTCAAACAGAGACGAAAGATACCAGAGTGACAGTCAAATTCATAAATCGAAAATAAACTGCCAACGCCATGGCTGAAAAAAAAAAGACAAAAAAACAAATAAAAGTACACAAAATACAAAATAGAAAACCAAAAGATAAGCAATACGAACCCTGACAAAAACTACCCGTCGTGTTGCTTATGTTATAACAAATCCGTTAACAAGTTTAATTAAATAGGTCACATTCATATGAGGGAAGTGGATTGCAGATTCTTTTTGAACAGCAACCCTCTATTAAGAAAATCATGATAGGACATGCAAGCACGAGAATATCATATCAGTTTAGAGGTATATACCCCGTAGCAGGTGCTACTTAGGAATGGAAAGATCACAATTAGAAAGTTGAAATCATCTCTTTTGTCGTAAAGTTTTGTTTTCAACCGACCCTAATTGTCAATTTCTAGATGAATGTCAAGATTAAGGCCGACTTAACTGAATCTGGTGTATCTTTTATCTCTAGTTCGATGGGATAGATGCTTTCAATATAGTCACCAAAGGGGGATTTTTAGTTTTTGGACAATAACTCGAAAACGTTTTCTCAAATTTTGCAAGAAAAATTTGGTGATTTGATAATATCTTGAGACATTAACTCCCTATAGATTTGTAAAAAAATTTGATTTTACGTCTTCGAGTTATGGTATTTAATTCATGAAAAAAAGAGGATATTTATGTTTTCGGACAATAACTCAAAAATGTTTTCACCAGTTTTCATAAAACTTTGGTGAATTGTTTAAATCTATTAACATAAGCTCCCTTTGGATTTTTATAAATCTTAAATATTTCGCTTTTGAGTTATGTGATCATATTCATATAAATAAGGATTTTCCAGTTTTCATGTGATTATAGTCACAAAAAGAAGGCATTTCCAGTTTTTGGACAATGCTTTGAGCAGCTATCATGAACCTTTGGTGAATGGTTTAATTTATCAAGGAGGTCGATATATACCAAAGGGACAGTCAAAATTCATTAATCGAAAATAAACTGGCAAGGCCATGGCTAAAAAAGAAAAAAGAAAACAAAATATTAGTACACAAAATACAACATTAAAAAATAAAGACTAAGCAACACGAACCCCAACAAAAACTGGGGGTGACATCAGGTGCTTGCAGGGTAAGCAGATCCTGTTCCACATGAGACACCCGTCGTGTTGCTTATGTTATTACAAATTCGGTAAATTGTCTTATTCGGTAGGTCACATTCGTGAAAAGGGAAGGGGAATGTAGTTACGACATAAGGAACATATTCGATATCATCTGTGAAATGGTTATTCAATAACAGTCCACCAACTCGTGATGGCGTCCGTAAAATGTACAAAGGGATAATTGAGACTTCACCATTTAGAACTATTGGTTCTAGCATCCTTATGACTAGCAGCCCGCTATCAGGAAATCATGATAGCAAACCAGGAATATCGTTTCAACTGGGAGATATATACCCCATATGCAGTCGCTGTTGCATACATGACATTAAAATCGAAAGTTTACAATTGTGATGCTGAAATCATCTCTTTTGTCGTAAAGTTTTGTTTTAAACCGACCCTCGTTGTCAATTTCTTGATGTACGTCAAGATATGAGACAGACTTAAATGTATCTGTAGCATCCTTTATCTGTAGTTCGATGGTATAGATGCGTTCAAAATACTAAGTAGTCGACGAATTTTGATTTATTTTGTGAGAGAACATCCTCTTTATAGCCTAAAGTAAAGTTAATGGATATTGCTAACTTATGAATGTTCTTCCTACGAAGTCCCTGTTTAAAGTCAGACTCATAATAATAAAGAAACAAGTCGGCAAGAAGAGGGGCACAATTGGTTCCCATTGGAATTCCAACAATCTGTTGAAAAACACCTCCTTTAAACGTAACAAATATCTGTCAATCAAGTAATCAAGCATCTTGATAATGTCAGTTTCATAGATCAGAGTATTCTTTACAAAGTATGATGTATCCCTCCTTATAACAAGATTCTTGTTTCTACGTTTGCCGTTCTCTTTCAATTTGTCTTTTAGTTAAACATGTGGAATACTTGTGTAGAGTGTAGAATAGTCAAATGTTTTATAAGCTCCCTTATTTTTTTCATGACAGAGGTAAGTTATTGACCTTTATTCTTTGATGGCGCATATGCTGTTTGTTAGTAATTGCACTTTCTAATCACCGCCTTCATTTACAAGATTTGATTTGGTTCAACGTAATTTGTACGATGTTTTACGTTTGCAGTTAAGATTCAAAACAAACCGGACATAGCTATATTATAAGTTTTGCAATGTTCATTGTTATTAAATGTAATATCAGTATATAATCTTAAATCAATCCTAATTCTATCTTATTTTGGAGAAATAGTTTTACTTCTTCAAATGTGACGTCACTTTTTGTGTGGTGTTTTAGAATTTCAGATGGGACGTCATTTTGTGTGCCTTTCACCACTTCGTATGTGACGTCATATTTTCACTTTTTGCGTTGAGGCCTTGACTAAGACGGTGTGACTATTTGTTGTGTTGGTTTATGTAATGTATTCGGTTTTTGTTTTCTGTAATTAGCTAATACTTCAGTTTTATCATGTATATCTTTTATATTCATTTGATAAAATTTACTGTTTGCAATAGCATTAATTGTTCTGTATAATAAGGATGTTCTTAACCCAAGCAGAAAAACCCTAGCAGTATTTGGCACAACCATTTTGAACATTTGATCCTCAGTGCTGTACAACTTTGTACTTGTTTTGGCTTTCGAACTTTTATATCTGGGCGTCACTGATAAGTCTTGTGTGGACGAGGCGCGCTTCTGGCGTATTGAATTTTAAACCGGGTGTCTATTTTAAGCTATTATTCATGTGTTTCTTTGTCTAATATGTTTTCCTATTTATTTGTATTGTAGTCCTGTAATGTTATGTTGTCATTTTGGTAATATAGTTAACATGGCCATTAAAGTGGGAGGTTTGGCATGCCACAAAACCAGGTTCAACCCACCATTTTTTTCTTTTAAAAAATGTCCTGTACCAAGTCAGGAATAAGGCCATTGTTATATTATAGTTCGTGTCTGTATGTGTTACATTTTAACGTTGTGTCGTTTGTTTTCTCTTATATTTGAGTGTGAATTCACATTACTATAAGACGTGTCACGGTACTTTTCTATCCCATATTCATGTATTTGGTTTTGATGTTATATTTGTCTAAGGCTAAGTCTTTTTCTGTACATTTTAATGTTGTGTCGTTGTTCTCTTCTTATATTTAATGCGTTTTCCTCAGTTTTAGTTTGTTACCCCAATTTTGTTTTTTGTCCATCGATGTACGAGTTTTGAACAGCGGTATACTACAGTTGCCTTTATCTAATCCAGTCGATTGCTGCTGCTTAAAGGAGAAGCAAATATTCATTTAAAAGATAGGTGTTAAAAATACACTTTAATGTATCACTCTTGTGAAGCACTTTTTTTAACGTTATAGGCTTCAAAGAGGCAAACAAGTTCATTTGCGGAAAATGTTGTTGGCTAACTATTTCGTTGGACGAGTTTATAAAGCATGTACAACAGTGTGAAATGCGACAAAAGGTTTGTATACTGAGAACATTGTGATTTAAGTGAACAAAGAATACATTATATATATATATATACATGTACAGGTACCTTTGGGGAAAAAAGAACCAAATATTGTTACTTCACACTCAAGTTCATATGATTTAATTTCTAGTTATGGTTACTGTTATTTACTGATTTTTCCAATTTTAATTTTAATTTAAATAGATATATTGTGTTTCCTATTTCACTTTCATTTTTTTATGCCCCACCTACGATAGTAGAGGGGCATTATGTTTTCTGGTCTGTGCGTCCGTTCGTCCGTTCGTCCGTCCGTCCGTCTGTCCGTTCGTCCGTCTGTCCCGCTCCAGGTTAAAGTTTTTGGTCAAGGTAGTTTTTGATGAAGTTGAAGTCCAATCGACTTCAAACTTAGTACACATTATCCCTATGATTTGATCTTTCTAATTTTAATGCCAAATTAAAGTTTTTACCCCAATTTCACGGTCCACTAAACATGGAAAATGATAGTGCGAGGGGGGCATTCGTGTACTGAGGACACATTCTTGTTTTTAAATAGAGTAAGTAGGTTAAAAAAAATTTTCTATTGATGACACCAGAATAAAAAGTAAAACATCCAATCGTTGGTGTGCCACCCTTTGCCAGATTATTTTGAGTTTATATGATCCTTAAATTAACAGCAAATTTCAATTTTCTGTTTTAGCTTTGCATCAGAAATATGACAATAAACTTTACTGCAAATTTTATGCAGTTGATGAACCAAAAAAGAGAATATCTTAAACCAAAAATGGCAATGAAAAATTATGGTTATTGATTATTGTGAATTTATGTATGTCCTAGTTAAACATAACAATATCAATGGCACGTAGGGTCATGTGGAGGCAAATTATTACCACTTGAAAACATTGTAAACCGATACCAAGAAGATAATGATTATGATGTTTCGAGGGGTAATATTCTACCCTTGCACCCTCTTTATTTGTGCCCTAACGAAGAAGTCATAGGAAATTTGAAGTTTGCAATCCTTCCGTATGCATGACCATTCATCAGTCCGGCAAATCAGTTTTAAATACGTTTTCTCTTCGTGCTGGATGATATTGATTTGATATTTGGTGTATAGATTTATCATGACACGTTTCAGATCATTTCGAGTTTTGTTCCGGTCTGATGATTTATGAAGGGTTATGGTCCCTTAAATAATCAGTTTTCTTCTCTTTATTTTTGTTATGCTTAGATATATTGATTTGGTAATTGGATTATAGCTTTATTTCGACAAATTACAGATCATGTTCAAATTTTGTTCCGGTCTGATAATTAAATACATAATCAGTTTTCCACACTTTTTGTCATGCTTTTAGATAGTGACTTGATATTTGGTTTATAGTTTACACCACATGCACAATCAATTTTGCATTTTGTTACAGTACAATGATGTTTTATCCTGTAGTGGACTATGTATTGTTATGCAATACTGTCAAAATGCTAGTTTGATATATAATCTTTAATGGTTGACTATTGGGTATGGGCTTTGCTCATGATAATGCAAGGTAAACAACTTTTGTTTCAGTTTACAACCCCGTGGTAAATATAGTGTCTGCTCTATATCTTAAGAACCATTATGATTTCATATCAGCTTGTTATCCATACGAAATATTTTACCACAGGTTATTCAAAACGGGGCCCACAGAGATGGTCTATAGTTGCATATATGGTTATTCAGAAGAAGTTCAGGTGATATTTGTTGGTACTGCAAATAGATGCTTCAGTTTTACGATGTACTAACAAATTGTCTTATTGGAGCAACACTGTCATTAATTCTATGGTATTTAAGACAACAAATGTTATAGTTGCTGTCCTGAATGACCAGAATGTCCTCCACATAGTACATTTCATTCGTATTTATATTTAATAACTATTGTACATACAATTCCCTTCTCTTTTTCTTTGATACTGATACATCCGAACGAGACATATCTTGAATTTTGTATTAACCATGCTCAAAACAAATGGGTAAACTGCCAATTAAAATGGTTCAATTCTAGTCAGTTAAGATGCACGGTGTGGATGTTGTAAATGGATTAATGAATTTGCACTTTGCGTATAGATTTTGAAGATTATAATAAAATCAATTATGATTAAAAAAAACGAAGGCTTTTCTGCCTGATCAGGAATAGATAACCTTAGCTGTTTTTGTCATAACCGTTTGGAATTGTTTGTCCTTAATGCCTTTTGGCCTTTTCTTTTTTACACGAAAGGCTTGTTTGCCGCAAATTTAAAATTTCATTTCTGGTATAAATGATGAATTTAATTGCCTTGCTTTATTGATGTCAGTGTTGTGATATATTTACAGAAAGATGAATACAGTTAATGACTAAATACATAAGATGCAAAAATATCTGCATTAGTTTCAGGTCAGACCAGGTGGTTACTATCGGATTTCAACGATTCTATTAACTAGTATAAAAGTTTAGAAATGATGTAAAATGTAAGACACCAATTTCCGTTTATTATTTGAAGATGACGTGGGATGTAATGTACATGTCACTTAAAAAAAGGCGGATATTTAATTTGTCATTCCTAGCCTTAATTGACTAGGATTGTCAGTTTTCCTATCATAGGTCCGTGGTTTTCTCCGGGCACTCCGGCATCATCCACCAATAAAATCTGACCGCTACGAAATAGCCTTATTGTAGTGCTGAATAGTTACCAAAAGTACCAGGATTATAATTTAGTACGCCAGACGCGCGTTTCGTCTACATAAGACTTATCAGTGACGCTCAAATCGAAATATTTATAAAGCCAAACAAGTACAAAGTTGAAGAGCATTGAGGATCCAAAATTCCAAAAAGTTGTGCCAAATATGGTTAAGGTAAACTATGCCTGGAATAAGAAAATCCTTCGTTTTTCGAAAAATTCAAAGTTTTGTAAACAGGAAATTTATACAAATGACCACATGATTCATATTCATATCAACACCGAAATGTTGACTACTGGGCTGGTGATACCCTCGGAAAAGTGGGGTTAAATACTTAAAATGAAAAATCATATTAAACCATTCCTAAATCACTGAGAGTTCATTTACATTTTAAGTGGTTTCTTAATTTGTTTTCATTGAAGTTAACATTGCCTTTCCTGTTGTAGGAAAACATAAAAGTCAAAAATGATTACAAGGAATATGTTGGTAAGTAATTTTGGATTATAACTAGTCACGTGAAATAAGATGTTTTAGTTGTTTCATTTAATACGTCTAGCGGACTAATGACAGTAATATAAAAAAAATAAGAATATGGTTTTAATTTAAAATGTATCAAGAAGGTGAATAAAATTCATATCTGTAGAACCAGTAACTGGCAGAAAACTTTAAAATGTTAAAGAACAATTAGGCAACTTCTTATCTTTGGGGTTTTTATTTTGTAGTGGCAAGAATTACTGTACCGACAAAAGACAAGGATCTTTCATCCAAAATAGAAAAAGAGTGGCAACAGGGAAACATCAACCCACAGCATAGTTCAATAGATGTTAACTATATCACAACTGGTTGTGTTGAGATATGGGTCAAAGTGGATTTAGTGTTCTTCGTTAAAGACACACGCAAAGTTTATCCTGCACTAGATTATTTGGTTAATGATATATTCCAGAAATATGCAATTAAAACGCCATTATATCGTGTTGATTTTTATGATCTTGCAACAGGTATTAGAACTTATACAAATAGGACAACGGTAAAACTTGAATATTTAAAATCAATAAGGATTTCTCGTAAACAGTTATTCTATCACAGGAGCCATTCACTATCCATTCAAATGATGTTTTGAACTTTTGAAATTAACATTTGATAAGGGACTTACCGTTTTAATTTTCATTGGAGTTCAGTAATTTTGCTTTTTTACTTTTTTCATTTACTTTTTAAAATATCCTATAACTTCTAAACCAAAACTTTTTAAAATGTCTTTCTGATGCAGGTTATGTGGACAATTTAGCTGACGAATTTCACTGTGGTGATTGTGAGCTAAAGTGTAATACACTTGATAATTTTATATCACACAAGAAGACTAGATGTTTTCAGCATATATTGTCCCAGGTAAACTACAGAGTTTCCATATATTTGAATTGGGGTCTCCCTTTTTAGCTCACCGTGGCCCTTCTGATGCCATCAATTGGCGTTCGTCGTCTGTCGTCGTAAACTATTTCAAAAATTTTCTCTTCTTAAAATACTGGGCCAAATACCTTCAAACTTTAACTAAAATTGAGAAAGGAAATGGTGAATATGTCAAAGCGACAACCACCCGACCATAGAGCAAACAACAGCCGAAGGCAACCAATGGGTCTTCAATGTAGCGAGAATTCCCGCACCCGTAGGTGTCCTTCAGCTGGCCCCTAAAATATGCATAATAGTACAGTGATAATGGACGTCATACTAAACTCCGAATTATACACAAGAAACTAAAATTTAAAAGCATACAAGACTAACAAAGGCCAGAGGCTCCTGACTTGGGACAGGCGCAAAATTGCGGCGGGGTTAAACATGTTTATGAGATCTCAACCCTCCCCCTATACCTCTAGCCAATGTAGAAAAGTAAAACAATAACAATACGCATATTAAAATTCAGTTCAAGAGAAGTCCGAGTCTGATGTCAAAAGATGTAACAAAAGAAAATAAATAAAATGACAATAATACATAAATAACAACAGACTACTAGCAGTTAACTGACATGCCAGCTCCAGACCTCAATTAAACTGATTGAAAGATTATGTCTTCATCATATGAATATCAGGTACAATCCCTCCCGTTAGGGGTTTAGTATCATACTATCATAAAATATATGAGAAGAACATAACCCGTGTCATGCCAACAACTGTTTTTTTTAGAAATAAATGTGTTTAGTTCCGATGCAAAGACCCTATCAGTGAATGTTCCCATAAAGTATCTAGTTTATACATTGTATCCAAAGTTTGATCCATCGACAAATATGGCCGTCATGGCTTAAAATAGAATATAGGGCTTATATCTCAAAAACTAAAGCTTTTAGAGAAAATCTGATATTGGGTAAAAATGTTCATTTGGTTAAAATCTATCAGCCCTGTAATTTTTCAGCCGAATCGAACAGCCTATTGTTGGATAACTGCCCCAAAATAGCTATAGTTTTATGTTATTATATTGAATATTATTATAGATAGATATAAACTGTAAACAGCAATAATGTACAGCAAAGTGAGATCTACTAACAAAGTTCTATGACTTAAATTGTCAATGGATCCGTTAAGAAGTTTTTGCCTTTTTAAAGACATTTTTACACAATTTCTTCATCAACTTTGCTAACATTTAAAAATCTTCTCTTCTGATACTTTTTGCCTAATACTTCTTAACGTTGAATACATGTTCCTTTAGGAATCTAGTAAGTGAATTGTATATGATTTTTTTATTAATCAACTAACGTGGCTGTCATTGTTAGAAATAGAGAGTAGGGGTCAAATGCAGTTTTTGGTTTATTTCGCAGAAACTAAAGCATTAAGAGCAAATCTAACATGGGGTAAAATTGTTCAAAAGGTAAAGATTTATCAGCCCTGAAATTTTGCAGTTTTCTTAGGTTATCATCTTGAATATTATTGAAGATAAAGATGATAAAAAAAATCTCAATACCCCCCCCCCCCCTTATCCACTCTAATACCTCTAGCCAATATAAATAAAAAACACATAGTAATACGCATAGTTATACTCAGTTTACAAGAAGTCTGAGTCCGGTGCCAGAATAAGTTACATAAATAAACAGAAGACTGTGAGCAGTTATAGTGACATGCCAGCTCCAGACTTCCATTTAATATATTAAAAGATTTTGTCTTCATCATATGAAAATGAAACACAATTCCTCTCGTAAGGGGTTTAGCATCATACCATCATAAAATATCTGAGAGGGGAAGAACATAACCCGTATTAATAATATAAAGCAACGAACATTATGCATCTCAGACTGTGCATCTCAGAACGTTCAAAATAAACTTGATAATTATTATTGAAGAAGATGTGGTAAGAGTGTCAATAAAATAGCGCTACATCAAAGTCACAATGTATATAAAGTTAACAACTATATGGCCTTCAACATGGAGCTTTAGCTCACACCGAACAGCAAGCTATAAAGGGCTAAAAAATTATTTGTGTAAAACAAATAAAAACAGTAAACCAGCCTCCTATTCTATATAAAAAAACCAACACCAACAAATGACAACCAGTATGAAATTTACAATTAAAAAATCATGCATCAGAGATTAAAATCAATTAAACCACATCTAATTAATTTAGTGTTTTAACGCCATAAACATGATAGAAAAAAAAGACATGACTTGTACAATGGCACAATAAAAGTATTGACAGGCAGTAGCTATAGGCTCGTTAGGATATAACCTTAACACATGTAGAATAAATATGTTTAATGTTATATATATATATACATAAACAAATCGTTTTATTTTAATAGAATTTTGACAATGCAGTTGTCAGTGAGGTGGATTATAAAAAGTGCAATGATTCTGACTTAGATTTGCCTAAAAAGAATAAAAGTAGATTAGTGATTCGAGACATTGGATATAGCAGTGGTACCTCCATATTACCTATCAATCCCGGTCACATCAGTACAGAATCTGATTGTGGTGATATACGTAAACTGATTAAAAAGGTTGATAATCTTGGTGAACAAATCCCAACTAGTGAAAATGAGTCCGACAAAAGAGAAAGGAGATCTCCTGTAAAGAGGAAGTCTAAGTTCCCTCCAAAGATAAATGTGATAAATTCATTTGATGATAGTAGTGACCATAGTAATGAAGAAGCTTATAAATTCTCCACAGCAACATATGATCAGGATTTATTGTGTGATAGTGTATTAGAGCTGGATGTTAATTCTGATGTTTCATTGTTACCAACAACTCTCACCTGGTTTTATGACACAGAAAAACAGAGAAGGCTAAACCAACGAACACATAAACCGTTAAGTGCATTTCAGTTCAGTGAAGTTAGTGATAAAAAGGCAGAAACATTGACTAAATCTAACATATCAAAACTGTTTGAATCATCCACTTGGCCAAAATGGGATAGTAAGAGCGAACTATATGATACAATCCTACGTAGGAAAAAGACTGTTACATCAACTGAAGGTATGAATATTGTTTTATTTCAGATTTTGAGTACTATTAAATAATGTTAAAAAAATTCATTAATCGCTTAATAAAAGAAATGTATATCGCTTTGTGTGCACCCTAAGTATTATTTATAAACTTTAATATATATATTTTGTTACGTATCTGGTGGTTTTTATCCTACCAAATTGGTTCCGACATGGAAGTAGTACTTTTAAGTGGACCATCATCCTCAGTACAGAATATGTCTCTCTGTGCTATCATTAAAGGCATCTTACACTGAATAATAAGTCAGCTAGATTTCTAATAATATCTACACTGATATGTTGAAAATTAAAAGAAATCTGTATATTCAAACTTAGTTCGTACTTAATGGTATCTTTAAAAAAAAATATGTTATATACTTCACATTTCAATGTTTAACGTATCTAATGTAATGTTATGCAAATAAATACACAGTACATTAAAGTCACCTGGAACTTTATTTTTATTTCTCTGGAAACATCAATATTTCTGTTTTTTGTCTTCTAGTTTGCATACTTAAAATACATTAGCATCTATTCTTGTCATTAGGCCAAAGACTGTAGTTGTTTCTTGCAGTCCCTCATATATCTTTAGGCCTACACTTACACATTGTTTTGATTTTTTTGTGTAGAACAAAGTCCTCAAATTTTAGGTTAAAGTCCAGTCAATCTAAAATAGATTTAACCCTAACCCTTAAAGTAATTGCAACAGAAGATTTTTTTAAGTTTTCATCTTTAGCATTATATCCCAAATATACACAGGAAAAAAGTCCAATAAGTTCTTAATTGAGGAAAACTTAAAAAATCATGGTTCAAAATTCCTGTGGAGGTTTGCATTGTAAAGATCACTCTGCAAGAAAAAGGCAGAATATTGATACAAAATTATAACGTTATTGCTTCTATTCAACAGGATGTATTGATTCTTGATATTTCAGCCGTCTTTAAATTATAACAAACAACTCTAAAGGTGTTTTCTTATCTTTCATCAAGCTACATTCTAACTTTCAGAATTCATTAGTTGACCAGTTAGTGAATTTTTCAACATGTAACGGTAAATAATCTCAAATTTAATAAAAATAATTAAGCACATATTCTTCTTTTTTTGGTTTAAAGTTAAATATAATATACAGTTATTAACACCACCAAACATTCACATTATTTTATCAAAATGATAACAATATCACAAATTTGCAATTTCTTTTAAAAAAAATATAATGCCTATTACATTTCGGTTTTGTACATTTCATGAGCTATTTCATGATTAAAGAATATAGTCGAATACACACTTATAACCCCATTAAAGTATCATGCTTTACATAAATTACAAGAAAATCAACCAAAAACTGACTCATTTTTGTGGAGTTATCTCCCCTTTTAATGTTAATTTCCATAGGAAATTAAAAATGCAGATATTTAGTTTTCCTCAAGTTAAATTTTATGGACTTTTTATGTCCCATTTATGGGCATTATGTTTTCAGGTCTGTGCGTCCGTCTCTTAGTCTGTTCGTCCGTCTATCCCGTTTCAGGTTAAAGTTTTGGTTTAAGGTTTTTGGCCGAGGAAGGTTTTGATAAAGTTGAAGTCCGATCAACTTAAAAATTTAGTAAACATGTTCCCTATGATATGATCTTTCTAATCATAATGCCATTTTGTTCTGTAGAGGAGAGTAACTATAATCGGTTGAGTTTGTTTCTGACTGGAATTTCCCCGCGTGCTGTAAGAACCTGTTTTGATTATGAGTTTGCTCTAGCATGTATAGAAGCCTCACTAAATAAGAGTATAACAACCTGTTTGACTTAAAAAAGAAACGTATAATCTACATTTCACAGTGGAATATTCTGTTTCCAAAAATTCCTGGTAAGTGCTGAAATATAATTTTTTATAGTCTAGTATATCCTTTTTAGCTCAGAAGGTCCAAGTCAGCTTTTCAACCAAGATGGCGGCAAGCGGGGGGGTTTTGAACAGATATATTATTTTCGCAAATACCCCTCAAGAAAATGCTATATCTGTTTTATTACACCGAATGTTAACGTTCAAAAACGCAATGATTATCGTGACGTTACAAGCGTCCAGTCGGATAGAGTATTTTGTGGCAAGTACCACGACAGAGAGGTTACAAAAAGGCAATTCGTTTTGCATATACCCCGGCTACGTTAAAAAAATAAACGATATACATTTGTAAACAGTAAAATGGTGAAAAATTTACTGGCTATCAACCAATCAAAACCTAGGATTCTTACATAAGGCGTAATTACGTTTAAAATAGGACCCTATGAACAATTTATACCAATGTCTTCTAATAGAGAACCACTGTGTATTTGATATTAAATTTAATTGCAATCGTTATGAAGGGATACTGTTATGATTTTAATCTACTTTTCATGATTTCGAAAACCAAAGTGAAATCAGGTGAGCGACAGAGGCTCTTGTGAGCCTCTTATTAGCTATTTTCAGGCACAAACACAACACTCTGTTAAAACATATTTATAAATTGCTAATAAAATTCTATTTCTAGCTTCAAATTTCTATTTTATTCAGAAATGAGATATAACACATATTATCAACAATAGATGGTCCACTTGAATAGCAACAAGTCTGAAATCATCTAATTTTACTCCTTTTACGGTTATTGTGCTTTGACAATGTTGACATGTAATCCAGTTTTTGTGAACAAGCTGATGCAATTAGAAACATTTTGTTTTCGGATGTGTAATATGAATATCCTACCCTATGAGTGGGATTATTTGTGCCTTCAAACATGTTTAACTCTGCCTCATTCTATATGTATCTGACAAAAGTCAAGTACCTGTAAATAAGTGGTTGGTTTTTTTTTTCTATGTCTCATATTTGTTTTATGTATTTTGTTATTTTGTTCTGTAAAATCTGTTCGTGTGATGTGAAGTAACACCACTGCCTGCTCCTCATACACGTTAAACCCTGCCGAATTCTGTATGTACAAGTCATCAGTAAGGAGCATCTGGTTCAGGTGTTATGTTAGGTTCATTTCTGTTGTATTTTTTTTTCCATAAATTGATTTGTTATAAATTAGGACTTTTCATGTTGGGCTAATAAACGAAAAAGATATTCTCATTATTGAAGGCCGAAGGGTTGCCCATAACTATATAAACATTGAAAATATGCCGTACAGCCCTATATTTTGACCTTCATAGTAAAAGTGGTACAGTTGTAGCCGTAAAAGGAGTTCCTATGGGAATTTGCATTGTCAATATTGACAGAAATGCAACCTATAGACCGTTTTTTTATTTACCTTAAAAACGTATAATCGAAGAAAGCTACAAGTCAGAATTATATAGGGTATATACACTTCATAGGGTATACCCTTTTACATTCATTAATGTTTCAAACAATAAGCAGTTAGATAAATTGATATTTTCCGGAACTATCCGTTGCGATTTCCTTTTAGTCATGCCATTGTAAGTGACATGCTACCTATTACCTTTTCTGAACGTTCCGCATCTATCAGGTGCACCACTAAACGGTGTATTTGGAATTTGCTATATATATATACAGTTGGGTGCAGACCAAGGATTACATGTAGACGGGCCGAAAAAGTTAACGCGGCGTTTACTCGCGTGCACTTCATGTAAACGCCGCGTTAACTGTGCGTTAACTCCGAAATTGCAGTAGACATTAAAAGTAAACGGGCGTTTACTTTCGCGTTTACCTCCGCGTTAACGCAAAAACGGCGAGTCTTCTAATTTTGTAAAGAGTAAACGGGCGTTTACTTTTCCGTTTACCTCCGCGTTAACGTGGAAAAAGGCGCGTCTTCTATTTTTGTAACAAGTAAACGCGCGTTTACTGTTTGTAGTAAACGCCCGTTAACGCAGATTGTCATCGTAACTTGGATACACTGACCTAAAATATGAAATGATAAGGAACATCAAAATTAATTGACCAAGTGGTCATTTCTGCTTGACATATTGACGATTACAGTTATTTAAAAATGTCACACATTTGTATTTAATTGAACAATAATTATAGTACATTTCTTGTTCTTCGCTAATAATAGTTTAAGTATGTTTATTCAAATACATGTAATTTAATCCTCACCAAAATCAAACAGTTTTCTCATCTTAGACAGACTGACTCGTAAAACAAAACTTTTTGATATCATTCACCACAACTGACAATATTTACCTCTTAACAAGTTATCTAATTGTATATAGAAGTATTTCAGTTATATTTTTATGCCATAACTGACCATATAAAACAATTGACAGCAATTTTTGTACCAGCCTGACGGCGATGACCTCTTTTTATTTAAAATATTGAATAGTAAACAAAATTCCGTAGTTTTCATACATCAGACTAACTCGTAATATATAATTATTATTAGGTAGCAATATTTGAATATTATGACTGAAAAATTTTGTTCGCATCAATTTAGATTGCCAGCATGTACTTTTTTATTCAAAATATTGAATTGTAAAAAAAAATCAGAAGTTTTCATACCTCAGACTTACTCATGTAATAAAATAATTTGTCCGCAACAACAAAAACTGACCATATAAGCATTTTAATATGTAAATCTATATAGCTGCATAGTAAATTAGTTATATTTTCATGTAAGGATTGATTGAATAAGAAAATATGTAGCAATATTTGAATATTATGACTAAAAAAGTTTGTTCGCATCAATTTAGAGTGCCAGCATATCCTTTTTTATTCAAAATATTGAATCGTAAACCAAATTCAGTAGTTTTCATACCTCAGACTGACTCATATAATAAAATTGTTTGTCTGCAACAACCAAAACTGACCATATAAGCATTCTAGTATGTAAATCTATATAGCCGCATAGTAAATCAGTTATATTTTCATGTAAGGATTGATTGTATAAGAAAATAGGTAGCAATATTTGAATATTATGACTAAAAAATTTTGTTCGCATCAATTTAAAGTGCCAGCATGTCCTTTTTTTATTTAAAATATTGAATTGTAAACAAAATTCAGTAGTTTTCATACCTCAGACTGACTCATATAATAAAATTATTTGTCCGCAACAAACAAAACTGACCATATAAGCATTTAATTATGTAAATCTATATAGCCGCATAGTAAATGAGTTATATTTTCATGTAAGGATTTATTGTATAAGAAAATAGGTAGCAATATTTGAATATTATGACTAAAAAATTTTGTTCGCATCAATTTAGAGTGCCAGCATGTCCTTTTTTATTCAAAATATTGAATCGTAAACAAAATTCAGTAGTTTTCATACCTCAGACTGACTCATATAATAAAATTATTTGTCCGCAACAACCAAATCTGACCATATAAGCATTTGCTTATGTAAATCTATATAGCTGCATAGTAAATGAGCTATATTTTCATGTAAGGATTGATTGTATAAGAAAATAGGTAGCAATATTTGAATATTATGATTACAAAGTTTTGTTCGCATCAATTTAGAGTGCCAGCATGTCCTTTTTTATTCAAAATATTGAAGCGTAAACAAAATTCAGTAGTTTTCACACCTCAGACTGACTCATATAATAAAAATGTTTGTCCGCAACAACCAAAACTGACCATATAAGCATTCTAGTATGTTAATCTATATAGCCGCATAGTAAATGAGTTATATTTTCAAGTAAGGATTGATTGTATAATAAAAAAGGTAGTAATATTTGAAAATTATGATTAAAAAAAATTGTTCGCATCAATTTAGAGTGCCAGCATGTCCTTTTTTTATTTAAAATATTGAATCGTAAACAAAATTCAGTAGTTTTCATACCTCAGACTGACTCATATAATAAAATTATTTGTTCGCAACAACCAAAACTGACCATATAAGCATTTTATTATGTAAATCTATATAGCCGCATAGTAAATGAGTTATATTTTCATGTAAGGATTGATTGTATAAGAAAATAGGTAGCAATATTTGAATATTATGACTAAAAAATTTTGTTCGCATCAATTTAGAGTGCCAGCATGTACTTTTTTTTATTTAAAATATTGAATTGTAAACAAAATTCAGTAGTTTTCATACCTCAGACTGACTCATATAATAAAATTGTTTGTCCGCAACAACCAAAACTTACCATATAAGCATTTTATTATGTAAATCTATATAGCTGCATAGTAAATGAGTTATATTTTCATGTAAGGATTTATTGTATAAGAAAATAGGTAGCAACATTTGAATATTATGACTAAAAAATTTTGTTCGCATCAATTTCGAGTGCCAGCATGTCCTTTTTTATTCAAAATATTGAAGCGTAAACAAAATTCAGTAGTTTTCATACCTCAGACTGACTCATATAATAAAATTATTTGTCCGCAACAACCAAAACTGACCATATAAGCATTTACTTATGTAAATCTATATAGCCACAGAGTAAATGAGCTATATTTTCATGTGAGGATTGATTGTATAAAAAAATAGGTAGCAATATTTGAACATTATGATTACAAAATTTTATTCGCATCAATTAAGAGTGCCAGCATGTCCTTTTTTATTCAAAATATTGAATCGAAAACAAAATTCAGTAGTTTTCATACCTCAGACTGACTCATATAATAAAAATATGTGTCCGCAACAACCAAAACTGACCATATAAGCATTCTAGTATGTAAATCTATATAGCTGCATAGTAAATCAGTTATATTTTCAAGTAAGGATTGATTGTATAATAAAAAAGGAAGTAATATTTGAATATTATGATTAAAACATTTTTGTTCCCATCAATTTAGAGTGCTAGCATGTCCTTTTTCATTTAAAATATTGAATCGTAAACAAAATTCAGTAGTTTTCATACCTCAGACTGACTCATATAATAAAATTATTTGTCCGTAACAATCAAAACTGACCATATAAGCATTTTATTATGTAAATCTATATAGCCGCATAGTAAATGAGTTATATTTTCATGTAAGGATTGATTGTATAAGAAAATAGGTAGCAATATTTGAATATTATGACTAAAACATTTTGTTCGCATCAATTTAGAGTGCCAGCATGTCCTTTTTTTATTCAAAATATTGAATCGTAAACAAAATTCAGTGGTTTTCATACCTCAGACTGACTCAGATAATAAAATTATTTGTCCGCAACAACCAAAACTGACCATATAAGCATTTTATTATGTAAATCTATATAGCCGCATAGTAAATGAGTTATATTTTCATGTAAGGATTGATTGTATAAGAAAATAGGTAGCAATATTTGAATATTATGACTAAAAAATTTTGTTCGCATCAATTTAGAGTGCCAGCATGTGCTTTTTTTATTCAAAATATTGAATCGTAAACAAAATTCAGTAGTTTTCATACCTCAGACTGACTCATATAATAAAATTATTTGTCCTCATCAACCAAAACTGACTATATAAGCATTTGCTTATGTAAATCTATATAGCCGCATAGTAAATGAGCTATATTTTCATGTAAGGATTGATTGTATAAGAAAATAGGTAGCAATATTTGAATATTATGACTAAAAAAATTTGTTCGCATCAATTTAGAGTGCCAGCATGTCCTTTTTTTATTGAAAATATTGAATCGTAAACAAAATTCAGTAGTTTTCATACATCAGACTGACTCATATACTAAAATTATTTGTCCACAACAACCAAAACTGACCATATAAGCATTCTATTATGTAAATTTATATAGCCGCATAGTAAATGCGTTATATATCAATGTAAAGATAGCAATATTTGAACATTTTAATTGACGAGATGGTACAAATGATCATACTTATATTACACTTTATTGATATCCCTTTCAATATACTGTTCAATTTACGTTTTTTTTTATCATTTGTAAAAACAGAATCTTATCATGTTAATCCAAGGCAAACAAGGTGAATTTCGATTAAAAATTAATGTATTAAATACATCGAGTTATTATAGTTAGGAATTCGAAGAGACAATTATAAACGGGGAACGAAACAACGTAAACCATGATGTTTATATATATCCCATCATATAAAAATATTCTCCCGATGTCTCGGATAACCTTTCTTTCCGTATCGATATTTGCACATGTAACTTTTGAAAGGAAAATATAGAAAATCTGCCAATCAGTAAAGTTAATGGACTTTATGAAAGTGATTTTGTGTAATTTAATATTTCGAATTAAAAGAGTTTTTGAATTGTTCTGGTTTGAAACACATATACGTGAAATATAAAGACTAAAGGTCGCTTTTATAAAATAAATGTGCAAATGAACTTGAATTTTATTTCTAAATTTACCCAATCAGTTAACGCGAAAAGTAAACGTGCGTTTACTTTCAAGTGCACGTAAAAATACACTTGTAAAATCTGTACTAACGCCCGTTTACTTTTAAGTGCACGTAAAAATAAATTTGAAGAATTCTGAAGTAAACGCCCGTTTACTACTGACTAAACGGACACATAGTAAACGCCCGTTTACTAGGGTAGACATTAGAAATTTCCATTTCGACCACGTTAACGTAATTATAGTAAACGTGCGTTTACTAGTGAACGGGAGATTTGAAGTTAACTAACGAAATATGTGCACGCGGCGTTAACTTGCGTTTACTTTATGTAATGCTTGGTCTGCACCCAACTGTATATACGGTTCATAAACACAGTGTTGACATTACTAAATTCATCATTGTCAACTTGTTTCCTATTGAAATTTGCATGACTTTATGAAAAGGAAAATACGAATACTAAAAATCTAGACTGAAAATAAGGCGTAGGTACAGTTTCTAAATTGTAAGCCGACATGACGTAACATGGCGAATCAAAGAATTCAACTTTATTTCTGAATGATATAGACAACGCTGTTGATTAAAATTACTCCGTTCCAGGCCCTTTCGTTTTCCAAATAATTAGTAACATGAGTAATACCCCAAAATTGATAAGTTCCAGGTCGACGGGTTCAAACAGAAAAATTTTGAAAGCAGAGAATAGTTATCAAAGGTACCAGGATTATAATTTAGTACGCCAGACGCGCGTTTCGACTACATAAGACTCATCAGTGACGCTCATATCAAAATATGTATAAAGCCAAACAAGTACAAAGTTGAAGAGCATTGAGGATCCAAAGTCCCAAACAGTTGTGCCAAATACGGCTAAGGTAATCTATGCCTGGGATAAGAAAATCCCTAGTTTTTCAGAAAAATTCAAAATTTTGTAAACAGGAAATTTATAAAAATGACCACATTATTGATATTCATGTCAACACCGAATTGTTGGCTACTGAGCTGGTGATACCCTCGGGGACGAAAAATCCACCAGCAAACTGTTCATCTTATAATCAGCACGATTTTATTAGATAACAATACCATTTATAATAAAGATAAGGCTAACACATAATAAGATACTTTAATTCAGTCACGGATATCGCGGTTGTGTCATAGTTATTTGTATGCATACATGCATATATACAGAACTTAAAATACTTCATCATTTGCTAAAGTATCAATGCTTTATAAGTAAATACCTTTAAAAAACTAAATTTAAGTTTTTTTGTTATTGAAGTGTTCAAATTAATTGCTTGCATGAATATCATGTATTACAAAAAAGGGTTTCTTTAAAATTACAGGGATACTTCGTTAGCATTTTGATATATGACACATGATTATTTTATTATACTCATGATTATTTTCTTAAGATTTGGGTTCATTACACAACATTTACTACGACTTATTGGTTACGGTTCCTTATAGTTATCATTTTTTTTGTATCCTTTATGACTCATGCGTTTCTCAGAACTGCCAAAATACTTGAATTATTAAAAAACAATTCCTACTGTTTTCCAAAATAATTTCCTAAAGTCTTTACAGTACATGTTCGACATCTTGTAACAAAAAAAAATCAAGAGTACTTAGGTTTTTATTTCAAAAAGTTAAAACTAGATACTAGTAATTCTGACATATTCTTAATTCCAGTCCTATTTTTTGTCACTTTTAGATCAGGATCACCACTAGACATACATTTGTCAATCATATTAGATATTTGATTGTCAGTACAGACTTGGTTGTCCTTGAATACTCTTACCTAGTAAATGGCCATCTTGATTTTTTTAGTATATAAAATTTTCTTTCATTCTGTGACCAATATTTTTATTTTTTATATCATTCAAATGAATTTAGCCTCACTTGTAGCAGGTTACATTTTGCATAATTCCTAGTATCATTTTTTAATTATGTAAACACAAATTATTTGTGTGCCCTTTTTCTTCTCTCAAATATAAATATAAGCTGGTGACAAACATGTGATATTTTTCATATATCCTCGTGTAGTACCAAAAGACAGGAAGTATTAATTCTGAATGTGAAGTCATTATTATGATCTTCCTATTTTGTGTAATGCCTAATTGGGGATTGGAAATACTTATCCTAAAAAACAGAATAGTGGTGGATCATTACAATCTTAGTACAAACTGTGAAATTTAGGTCAAAATAAACACTGATGTATCATTTTAAAGAATAAAATTAATGAAATCCGTCAGAAAAGATATCTTAAGTCAGGTTATTTAAAAGATTTAATTAAGAAAATGTATCAACAAATTACCTAGTATTTGTTTTTACACTCGTTTCTTTCAATATTTGTTGTTTTTTACAGATATTCCAGATTCCAAAACCTTTGATCAGACTCTGATGATAACATTACTGAGGAATTTGACTCAAATGAATCCTCCTTCTTGTTGCTTTAACCGTTTATCTAGTGCCATGGAAACATCAGAAGCTGCAGATGTAGCGAGATTAAAACACTACGGGAATTACTTGGCTCATTTGGATGATGGCAAAGTAGAACGTTCTTTCTTCAACACTGCATGGGATGATATAACAAGTGTATGTAATGCTGAAATATCAATTTCCTTTCACTTATTTTAGGCATTCCTGGTGGAACCAATTCAAATTAAAATCAAAGAAAACCAAATTCAAATTAATGCCCCATGAATGCATTTATAAAAAAAAAATTCATATGAGACATTTTTTTCACAAATTTTGTTTTTAATCTATGAAAGAAAATTTTATAAACTTTAAACAAAAATCAAGATGGCCATTTACCATTTCAGAGTAGTCAATGCATGCACAAGAACAACCAAGTATAAGGTCACTGCCATCAAATATAAACCGCCATAAACATATTCTACCAACTGGCAGTCTTGTGTGTACTGACCATCAAATATCTAATAGGGTTGCCAAACTTATGAATAGTTGTGATCCTGATGTCCAATTTAAAAAAACTCCCTCTGATGGAACCGTTGAATATTCATATAAACTAGTATTATCATTTATCAGTTCAACAAATAAACCATACCCAAAAAGCTGATTTCCCAAACCAAATTTTACTGACCATTAATTTACTCCCTAAAGAAAATACAGTTTAGGATTTTTTCTTCTGTTTTCACATCTAATAAAGATATACCAGAACTACAATAATCTTCATTAGTACCAAACAGTCATATGACAAAAAATGTAGACATGATAAAATCCATGCGATGTGATTTGATTGTTAATGAGACATGTATCCACCAGAAACCTAATGACAAAGATTTTATCATATAGATAACCCTTTGGCAATGAAAAGCAAAAACCAAACACAGCTGAAAGGACATAATGTATGACATTTCAACAAAGCCTATCCGAATCATTCTGCAAAGAATCCTCCTCAAAACGATTAATTTCAGATGAAGAACATCAACAAAAGGGCTATGTGTTTGTGGGTTATTTTGCTGTGCATGTACTGATGTTAAATAATTGTACATATAGTACATATCCTTTGTTTTTTCTATTGAAAAAAATGTGTGAACTACGGGAAATATTAATTGAATGACCCTTAAGCTTATTGCGTGTGAATTTTCATTTACAAATTATATTAATATCTTGTAATCAACAAAGCTACCATAACCATCAAAAAAGAATGTAAACGCAAATATTTTTTCAACACGATGACATCTTACAAATTAAATACCTATTACTCACTGTTAATGTAGGAAGGAGGAATTAAACTACATATTATATTAAAATATATATTATCCTGTATTTAACAGGCCATTGAAAGATACGGTGGTATGCAATTGAAGCTGGAGTGTGATCATATGAAAACCAAACCTTTAGAGCAAACCAACCAAAACGTAATAATGGACATCAAATGCTCCAATAGTGAAATAAGGGATATGAGAAAATCTTTGGAAATGATTCAGCAGTCTCATACTGAAATGAAATTAGATCATGAATTACTTGAAGAAAAAAATACCGTTTTGACAAAAGAAATGGAAGAAAGAAAAATATCTCAGAATGAGACAGTACCTAGGAATATTGAAGGTAAACAGTTTGTTTTTCAGTGACTTAGGATACTCCTAATCTTTCAGATTATTAAAAAAGCAGATTTAAGTTTTTTTTCCCCGGCAGGTGATAAATCATTTACTTATTGTTGATATGAAAGTTGAAAACCTGGATAGAGGTTAATATCAGATGTTAATTAAACAGTTTTAAGATGCAAATTTATGTTAGGGGGCAGTACTTGAAGGTCAGGTTGATATCTTGAATATAAATGATATGAGTTTCTTTGGTTTGTACAATGTAACCTCTAAAGATAGTTGATATTCGAATACAACATTTAAAAAAACATTTTACTCTTAACAACTACCATAAAAACCCTAGTTCACGTATCAAATATAAACTAAACGAACTAGCCAAGGAATTTGATTTTGTCCCGGCTGATAAAGCTGTCAATGATATCATTATTGTTTGACGTAAATTTTATATAGATTTTATATACTTCAGTATGTATACCAAAGAAATTTATCCTGTTGAACTTACTTTAAATAAAGCTAATACTAAAAATGACCACTGTCCTTTCCTCGATCTTGATATTTATATCATTGATGGAAAGCTTAATACACAAATTTATGATAAAAAAGATGATTTTTCATTTCCTATCGTTAATTATCCATTTTGGTGGTGACGTTCCCTTGTCACCATCTTATGGTGTTTATAAATATCTCAATTGTACGATTCGCTCGTGTATGTAACAACGTATTAGATTTTAGCGACAGAAATTTATGTATTACTGAAAAATTATTACACCAGGGTTTTCGATATCACAAACTGGTCAAAACATTTAATAAATTTTATCACCGGTATAAGGAAATAATTCGTAAATATAACGCAACATGCAGACATCTTATACGTTCAAGTATTTCACATCCAATTTTTTATGGTAATGTTATTTACAAAGCACAAACATGTCAGTATTTACCTCAAAAGCTTACAAAACCTTTAAACATTAAGAAGGGATATAGTTACTATACTGTTGTCAGGTCATTAAAGATTGCATATTTTGGCTTTAATATTGATTCACTTATGGGGTCTTTGCATCGGAACTAAACACATTTCTTTTTAAAAACAGTTGAAGACGTGACGCGCGTCTGTTGTACTAAATTATATACCTTTGATAACTATTCATATGATGAAGACATAATCTTTCAATCAGTTTAATTGAGGTCTAGAGCTGGCATGTCGGTTAACTGCTGTAGTCTGTTGTTATATTATGTATTATTGTCATTTTATTCATTTTCTTTTGTTACATCTTTTGACATCGGACTCTTTTCTTGTACTGCATTTTAATGTGCGTATTGTTATGCGTTTTCTTCTTTTGCTAGAGGTATGGGGGGGAGGGTTGAGATCTCAAAAACATGTTTAACCCCGTCGCAATTGTGCGTCTGTCCCAAGTCGGGAGCCTCTGACCTTTGTTAGTCTTGTATTAATTTTAATTTTAGTTTCTTGTGAATAATTCGGAGTTAAGTATAACGTCCATTATCACTGTACTAGTATACATATTTTTTAGGGGCCAGCTGAAGGACACCTACGGGTGCGGGAATTCTCGCTACATTGAAGACCCATTGGTGGCCTTCGGCTGTTGTCTGCTCTATGGTCGGGTTGTTGTCGCTTTGACACATTCCCCATTTCCTTTCTCAATCTTATCTGTCAAAAAAAAAAGAAGATGTCAGGTTGAAATCTTTGAAAATTTCGGATTAATTGATACCTTCCATAAATTAACCTCAGGGAACTCAAGTTGATATTTGGGGATGTTTGGTTTTTTCATTTGGAGGTCAAGTTAATAAGTTATTTAACTTTATACTTTTATAGGTCAACGCTGTCATATAAGGTTGAAAGCATGGAATGATAGATGTCACACTTGGAAATCCTGTCGGATATCATTGAATGTCTTCATTCAACACTTCAAAATAAGATTTAATCTTATGATATCGAAATGTAATTGCCTTTTTGATGGAACGTCATAATTTGGGCCCTACTCTCAAAGAACATACAAGAAAGTTATACATATTACTGTCTTTGTCTAGTAACCCTTGTACTATTGTAAAACGTGTTGAATAACCGGTATCAAAAAATATCAATACAATTTGTCCATTTAAATTGAACAATAGGGATTATGAGAGCTTATCAAAAGTTTGTTCAGTCATCCATTGAATAATTATTTACAAAGTTAGTGTGACATGAATTGTATCAGCAACTAAATTATTTGGCATATAATTAATTTTTGATTTATTCATACCTTCATTAACTCATTTTTTTAAATTTATTTTCAAAAGGTGGGGGTCTGGGTGGCCAAGTGGTATACGTAGCTCTACTAGCAAGTCAACACTGTGGCTATGAGTTGGAACCGCGCACATAAAGGTGCGATTTACTCCTATCACATTTGACTAGGATAGTCAGTTTTCATATCGAAGGATGGTCGTGTTATCTCTGTGTACTCTTGACTTCCTCCACAAATAAAAATTTACCGTCACAAAATTGAACAAAACTAGCGCCTACAATCAATCAATAAAACTATTCATAAAATAACCTGTATCTGTATAATTCTATAACTAATATATAGGTCTATATACAGTCCCAATAGTACAATAGGTGTCTCCACGGTACAATATTGAATGCTGAAAAATATTGGGTGATGGTGTACAAAAATTGTGAATAAATATACTAGTGACAATGACTGTTAGTTCTGTAAACTGACAGATCTTCCTATATAAATCTCTTAATATTAGGATCATGTCATGATGATTAACTATGCTCTTTAATATGCAATGTAGAAAAGGGTATTTTTTTATTTTCTATTTATTTTTCAATAGCTATAAATGATCTATCGTATGTTTGTTCGCATTCTATTAAATGTGTATTCACCAAATTTTAGTTAAACATAATCATGTAATCCCCAAGGGTGACTGGGGAATAGAAATATGGTCACTTCCCGACAGGCAGTAACACGCTTGCCGGAGTGGGGCGTCCGTTTGGCTGTGCGGGATGAATCAAGTTAGCAGTCACGTCCGGTCAGAATGGGGACGTTAAATCCGATGCCTCGTGTAAAGGGAGTGCAACAGTCTTTGCACGTTAAGAACCCTTGGAACAACTCCTTGAGGGGTCCGTAGGTGGCCTGTTGGAAGGCAAAATTTCTGTTCCTATCCAATATTCACTTACTTTTCAGTGGCAGTCCAAATTCCTCCGACCGTCATCCCAAATGGTCTCTCTTGTGACAAGACCTACTTATTGTATTTATTGTAAACTTGTTCGTTATCGTCCTCAACATGCATGAAATATTTGCCACTGGACGTTAAGCAACCAACAATCAATCAATCATAATCATGTATAGCATACCTTGTGTACTTTTTTATTTGTAGTGGGAGATAATTCTTACAAATTGCATAATCTAAAGTGGGTGGGTACCATTTTTTGTTGTTGGCGTATTAGACATATTTATTGAAATGATACAACGGAATACCTTTGATATCTATCCATTGCTTTATGGATAACATATGTGTTACTAAAATTTAACAGTTATCATAAATAAAAATTAAAATAAGCATCATTTTTTATAAATTTCCTGTTTACAAAACTTTAAATTTTTCGAAAAAAAACTAAGGATTTTCTTATTCTAGGCATAGATTACCTAAGCTGTATTTTGCAGAACTTTTTGGAATTTATAAATATTTTGATATGAGCGTCACTGATGAGTCTGATGAAAACGAAACGCGCGTCTGACGTACTAAATTATAATTGTGGTACCTTTGATAACTATTAACACCATTGGGTCGATGCCACTGCTGGTGGACGTTTTGTCCCCGATGGTATCACCAGCCCAGTAGTCAACACTTCGGTGTTGACATGAATATCAATAATGTGGTCATTTTTACAAAACATTGAATTTTTCGAAAAACTAAGGATTTTCTTATCCCAGGCATAGATTACCTAAGGCGTATTTGGCACAACTTTTGGGAATTTCGGATCCTCAGTGCTCTTCAACTTTGTAATTGTTTAGCTTTATAAATATTGATAGATGAGGGAATCACGCTAGCTATCAGTCATTTGAATATGGTCTGTCACGGAATGATAAAATATTCGGGTTAGTATATAATCAAGTGAAACTAGAGGTAGTTAAATGACCATCTGTTGATAAGCTCTCATAGTTTTTCAATTTATATCGACAAATTGTATTTTCTATTGGTAAAGCAATAGGTATTACAATAGCAAAAGGATAGGGAGAGAAAATTAGTTCCTACGCATTGGTGTTACTTTTAACATATGTAGAATATTTGGGTTATTTTGATATCAAATGAATGACTGGTTATCTTTGTAGAATACTTTTTGACTTACAATTTAAAACAAAGGAAATAGTGTATGAAATTAAATAAGGAGGGTACTTTTTGTCTGTTTCTCAGATCTGAAGTATCTGTTTTAGTTCTTTCAAAAGTCTAGGAACTAAGATATTTCTTAGATACAAATATCTTGTCTTAAGGAGGGATAAATCCTACTTTGTAAAAAATCACTCCGATTCAAACCAAAAATTCTCAGAAACAGACATTATCAAGATGCTTGTTTTCTTGATTGACAACATATTTGTTACGTTTGGAGGACGTTTTTTTTAAACAGACTGAATTCAAATGAAAACCAATTGGGTCCCTCCTCTTGCCGACTTGTTTCTTTATTTCTATGAGTAGAAATACTTCATACAGGAAGTTCTAAGGGAGAAAGATAAGAACTTAGTAATATCCTTAAACTATACTTTCCGCTATACAGATGATGTTTTCTTACTAAATAATTCAAAATTTTGTGACTATGTTCAACGAACTTGTCCACTCGAACTAGAGATAAAGGATACTACAGATACAATAAGGTCTGCATAATATGTTGACTTACATCTAGATATTGACAATGAGGGTCGGTTGAAAACAACATTTTAGGACAAAAGAGATGATTTCAGCTTCCCAATTGAGAAATTGCCATTGCTATGTAGCAACTTTCCAGTAGCGCCTGCATACAGAGTATGTCTTCTTATTAATACAATATTCCCGGGCTTGTATTTCCTATCATGATTTCCTTAAAAGATGGTTACTGCTTACAAGGAAGCTATTAAACCAAGAGTTCCAAATAGTGAAGTTGAAATCATCCCTTCGTAAATATTACGGACGCCATCACAAGTTGGTTGATCGTTACGGAATAACCGTTTCACAGATGATATCGGATATGTTCCTTATGTCGTAACTTCTATCTCTTTTCACAAATAGCTCCTACCGATTAGACTATTTACCGGATTTGTTGCTTAGTCTTAAGTTTTCTATGTTGTGTCTTTTGTACATTTATTTGTCTTTTTGTTTTTTGTTTGTTTTAGCCATGGCGTTGTCAGTTTATTTTTGTTCTATGAGTTTGACTGTCCCTTTGGTATTTTTAACCCCTCCTTTATCTCTTATGTGTATTTAAAGGTATGTTGATTTTTTTCCAAATCCAAATTCAGAACTGTATTAAGCTTGAATATTGTGTCAAGTTTTAGCTTCTTCTTCTCTTGTAGGTTCACCGCATCAAAAACATGTGTTTTTAGTTTGCCATTTGTGGGCATTATGTTTTCTAGTATGTGCGTCAGATCGCTCGTCCGGCTATTGTCCGTCTGTTTATTCGTCCGTTTGTCTGTTCTGCTTAATACTCAAGTTTCAGCATAAGGTAGTTTTTGATGAAATTGAAGTCAGATCAACTTTAAACTTATTACGTATGTTCCCTACGCTATGATCTTTTTAATTTGTATGCTAAATTAAAGTTTTAACTACAATGTCACGGTCTACTGAACAGAGAAAAGGAAAGGGCAAATGTGCCATCCGTGTACTATGGACACATTCTGGTTTTTAAAATAATTTAATTTATCTTTTTTATATAGTTTTAAACATTGATAAATAAAGGGTTATTAGACAAAAAGGAGAGATAACATGTATTTACACTGCACATATCCGTATGACAAGAAATTATAAAACATTATTGATAAGATATAATCCTTGTGATAAATCTTTTTTAATCAAAATTATTTAACTTTATAGGAACGACCATGAAGCATGCAACTTAAAAAAATAGTATGATCCCAAATGTGATGAAAAGGCTGTTCTGGTTAAGAATATGATTAAAAAATAATTTGATACATAGCATCGAAAAACTGATTAATATTGTGCATTGGAAAAAATATACCTGGAGAATAGTAATATGGTCACCTTAGGTCTTCATTCGATAAGCGGGGTTCATTATCACTGAACTAGTGTATATATTTGTTTGGGGGCCAGCTGAAGGATGCCTCCGGGTGCGGGAATTTCTTGCTGCATTGAAGACCTATTGTTGACCTTCTGCTGGTGTTTGTTCTATGGTTGGGTTGTTTTCTCTTTGGCACAATCACCATTTTCATTCTCAATTTTAGTCAGACACGCTAATTTACGTCTTCTTCTGATAGGCAATAAAACCCTAATTGAAGTTGGGCGTCTGTTTGGCTATGCTAGATGACAAGTACGCCGCAGCGTCTGGTCAGAATGTAGCATGCTCTATGCAAGCTTAAAACTATTGTAATTAATCACTTTTTACGCGGTCATTAGTTGCCTGTAGCAATGATTAATCCCATATTTAATATACCCTTATTTTCCAGTGGCAGTTAAAAAATATCTGACCCTCATCCTAGACATGCCTAAGTGTTTATTCTTAGTTTGTTCTCTTCCGTGACAAACTGAAATATTTGCCATTTGACTTTATGCAACCATTTGTCTCATAATGGACGAGAATTGGTTATCAAGTGATAGAACAGTTTTTACATTGTCATTGCTTGGCCTTTTATAGCTGACTTTGCGGTATACTCACACTTGTTGAAGGCCATTCGGTAACCTATAGTTGTTTATTTCTGTGTTAAATGGTTTCTTGTGGAGTTGTCTCATTGCCAATTACACCACATCTTCTTTTTTATATATATTACGTAAGGGAACAAAAAAAAAATGTAATGTTTCCATTTATAAGACATAACTCTAGAACGATTAGAGTGACGCTACTAAAATTCAAACGTGGTCTGAATTTGTGGTAATAAGCATTGTGTATAAGTTTGATAATATTTAGTTCAGGCAAACTTAAGTAAGGGAACGGAAACTAAACATTTTCCATTTTATTCATCTAAAAAGAGGCATTACTATAGAACAGTTAAAGTGACTCAGCCAAAATCAAACCTGATCGGTGTTTGGTGGTTATAAGCATAGTGTATACGTATCCTAATATTTAGTGGAGGCAAATTCAAGTTTGCCTCCAGGGAAACAAATTTTGGGACGTACGTACGGACAAACGTACAGACGGACAAGGTTAAAACTTAATGCCCCCTTAGTTTCTGTTCTTTAACTTGAGATTTCCTTAACCAAATATTTTGAAACTAATACACAATGCTTATTATCACAAAATGCAGATCAAGTGTGAATTTTGGTGGCGTTACTCTAACCGTTTTAGAGTTATGCCCTTTTATAAATGGAAAAATTGCTAAATTTTTAGTTTCCGTTTTCTAACTTGAGTTTGCCTCAATCAAATTTTATGAAACTTTGTATACAAAATGTTGTTTACCACTAAATACAGATCTAGCTTGAATGTTGGTACCGTCACTTTTACCGTTCTAGAGTTATGCCCCTTTATAAATAGAAAAATTACAATTTTTTTAGTTTCCATTTCGTAACTTAAGTTTGCCTCAACTAAATATTATGAAACTTATACACAATGCTTATTAGCACGATATACAGATCAAGTTTGAATTTGGTGGCGTTGCTCAACCCGTTCTAGAGTTATGCCCCTTTATAAATGGAAAAAATGCAAACATTTTAGTTTCCATTCTCTAACTTAAGTTTGATCAACCAAATGTTATGAAACTTATGCAAATTGATTATCACTACAAAGCACACATCAAGTTTGAATTATTGGCGGTGTCACTTTAACTGTTCTAGAGTTATGCCCCTTTATAAATGGAATAATTGCAAAATTTTGAGTTTGCGTTCTGTAAGTTGAGTTTGCCTCAAACAAATTTTATGAAACTTGTACACAAGGCTTATAACCACAAAACACATATCAAGTTTGAATTTTGGTGGCCTCACTTTAACCGTTCTAGAGTTATGCACTTCATCAATGGAAAACAATGCAAATTTTTAGTTTCCATTCTCTAACTTAAGTTGACTCAACCAAATGTTATGACACTTATGCACAATACTTATTTGTTACAAAACTCAGATCAATAACAAATTTAAGTTCAAATTTGGATAGCGTCACTTTTACCGTTCTTCAGTTATATCCCTTTATAAGTATATGATATGCCAGCGGGGACATCATCTGTGTCCACATGTGAACACATTCCACATTTATTTTTTTAGATTTTTATTTTTCAAATCATAATGTGTTATATCTGTTTATTTTTTCATCAGGGATAATGTATTAGTTAGGGTCTGTGAAAAAAAATTAAAGGAATATTTTTTCTATCTGAAAATTGAAAAATAGGGTCAGCAGATGCATAAACCAGCATTGTTATATGTTTTTAAAATGATATTTTTTTTATTTTTTTCATTGATATCCAAGTAAATATGGTAAATAACATGATCATTCAGTTCACTAAATCTTTGCAATTTGTATATTTTGTTTCCCACAGACATCACAGATGCTGTTATTTTGCATGCAGACGATGATAGACAATCAGCTTTAGATTTTAGCAGTAATATGGAGGCAGAATTTCCAGAACTAGAACTTGATTTAAAGATACCTGATCAGTTACTCAAAAGAGGTAAGTTTGCATCAGCATCACTGCTTTTTGAAACTTGCATATTCATGTTTGTGTTTTTGACAAAACAAATTGCAAATGATGAGCTACCATGATTTTTGAATAATATCGCATTGGTGGAGACCATACCATATAATGATAAAATCTGCCGGTTAATTCCAGTTCTCATAGACGAAGACTGTTGCTTCCAGAGTTAGCTCCCCGATTCTTTTAAAGTAGAATATTTGGAGGGCAAATCACGAGGCATAAGAGATCGACTATTTACAAATAGTTTTGAGAAATTGGTGTTAAGTGGTACATTGTAGAAAAAATTGCTTGACAAGCAAATATATATATTGTTGATGGTAAAGTATAAACAGCGAATATGTTAATTTATTTATTATATGATATTTGGAACTATTAATTTTATTTGATTATAATTTGAAAATAGATATACATAGTGTTACATCATATCTAATTTAAGAAATTAATCATAATTATCTTATTTAATAGTATTATGATAAACCATATTTCTGTTGAAAGGGAAATAACTCAAAGTAACTCCATGAACCGGTTATGATAAAATCAAAATTTCTTTAAATTTTTTTTTTAGGTCATGTGTGTTATAAAAGTAGATGTCACTGTTATTTGATATTTTATTTTTGTTGTGTGTGTGTCAATATTTATTTTTTTACCACAATTAACCGTTTTAAATGTATGCCCCTTTATAAATGGAAAAATTGCTAAATTTTTAGTTTCCATTCTCTAACTTAAGTTGACTCAACCAAATGTTATGAAACTTATGCACAATACTTATTTGTTACAAAACTCAGATCAATAACAAATTTAAGTTCAAATTTGGATAGCGTCACTTTTACCGTTCTTCAGTTATATCCCTTTATAAGTATATGATATGCCAGCGGGGACATCATCTGTGTCCACATGTGAACACATTCCACATTTATTTTTTTAGATTTTTATTTTTCAAATCATAATGTGTTATATCTGTTTATTTATTCATCAGGGATAATGTATTAGTTAGGGTCTGTGAAAAAAAAATTAAAGGAATATTTTTTTCTATCTGAAAATTGAAAAATAGGGTCAGCAGATGCATAAACCAGCATTGTTATATGTTTTTAAAATGAAATTTTTTTTATTTTTTTCATTGATATCCAAGTAAATATGGTAAATAACATGATCATTCAGTTCACTAAATCTTTGCAATTTGTATATTTTGTTTCCCACAGACATCACAGATGCTGTTATTTTGCATGCAGACGATGATAGACAATCAGCTTTAGATTTTAGCAGTAATATGGAGGCAGAATTTCCAGAACTAGAACTTGATTTAAAGATACCTGATCAGTTACTCGAAAGAGGTAAGTTTGCATCAGCATCACTGCTTTTTGAAACTTGCATATTCATGTTTGTGTTTTTGACAAAACAAATTGCAAATGATGAGCTACCATGATTTTTGAATAATATCGCATTGGTGGAGACCATACCATATAATGATAAAATCTGCAGGTTAATTCCAGTTCTCATAGACGAAGACTGTTGCTTCCAGAGTTAGCTCCCCGATTCTTTTAAAGTAGAATATTTGGAGGGCAAATCACGAGGCATAAGAGATCGACTATTTACAAATAGTTTTGAGAAATTGGTGTTAAGTGGTAGAAAAAATTGCTTGACAAGCAAATATATATATTGTTGATGGTAAAGTATAAACAGCGAATATGTTAATTTATTTATTATATGATATTTGGAACTATTAATTTTATTTGATTATAATTTGAAAATAGATATACATAGTGTTACATCATATCTAATTAAAGAAATTAATCATAATTATCTTATTTAATAGTATTATGATAAACCATATTTCTGTTGAAAGGGAAATAACTCAAAGTAACTCCATGAACCGGTTATGATAAAATCAAAATTTCTTTAATTTTTTTTTTTTTTAGGTCATGTGTGTTATTAAAGTAGATGTCACTGTTATTTGATATTTTATTTTTGTTGTGTGTGTGTCAATATTTAATTTTTTTACCACAATTAACCGTTTTAAATGTACGCCCCTTTATAAATGGAAAAATTGCTAAATTTTTAGTTTCCATTCTCTAACTTAAGTTGACTCAACCAAATGTTATGAAACTTATACACAATGCTTATTGTTACAAAACACAGATCAATAACAAATTCAGTTTCAAATTTGATAGCGTCACTTTTACCGTTCTTCAGTTCTCTCCTTTTATAAGTATATGATATGCAAACAGGGGCATCATCTGTTTCCACATGTGGACACATTCCACATTAATTTTTAGATTTTTATTTTTCAAATCATAATGTGTTAATATCTGTTAATGTGTAATGCATTTAATTTCATGCAAATGCTGCTATTCAGATATTTGAATTTATTCATCAGGGATAATGTATTAGTTAGGGTCTGTGAAAAAAAAATGAAAGGAATATTTTTTTCTATCTAAAAATTGAAAAAATAGGATCAGCAGATACGTAATCAGCAAATTAAAAAACAATGTTATATGTTTTTAAAAGGATATTTTTTTTATTTTTTTTATTGATATCCAAGTAAATATGGTAAATGACATGATCATTCAGTTCATTAAATCTTTGCAATATGTATATTTTGTTTCCCACAGTCATCACAGATGCTGTTATTTTGCATGCAGAAGATGATAGACAATCACCTTTAGATTTTATCAGAAATATGGAGCCAGAATTTCCAGAACTAGAACTTGATTTAAAGATACTTGATCAGTTACTCGATAGAAGTAAGTTTGCATCAGCATCACTGCTTTTTGAAACTTCCATATTCATGTTTGTGTTTTTGACAAAACAAATTGCAAATGATGAGCTACCATGATTTTTGAATAATATTGCATTGGTGGAGACCATACCATTTAATGATAAAATCTGCAGGTTAATTCCAGTTCTCATAGACGAAGACTGTTGTCTTCCAGAGTTAGCTCCCCGATTCTTTTAAAGTAGAATATTTGGAGGACAAATCACGAGGCATAAGAGATCGACTATTTATAAATAGTTTTGAGAAAGTGGTAGAAAAAATTGCTTGACAAGCAAATATATATATTGTTGATGGTAAAATATAAACAGCAAATATATATATATATATTATGTATTTATTATGATATTTGGAACTATTAATTTTATTTGATTATAATTTGAAAAATAGATATACATAGTGTCACATCATATCTATTTTAAGAAATTAATCATAATTATCTTATTTAATAGTATTATGATAAACCATATTTCTGTTGAAAGGGAAAAAACTCAAAGTAACTCCATGAACCGGTTATGAAAAATTCAAAATTTCTTTAAAACTATTTTTGTAGGTCATGTATGTTATGAAAGTAGATGTCACTGTTATATAATATTTTATTTTTGTTGTGTGTGTCAATATTTAATCTTTTACCACAATTTGGAACAACTTAAAAACTGGGCCCAAAATCAGAAATAGACAATATAAGCTTACTTTTTTAAGGAGTTAATTTCATCAACAAAAATTATATATAACATTTAGAATTTTTTTTTTTACTGAATACCAAAAAAAAAATGACAATAGAATTATACAAACAATTAACCAAAGAAAAGAAAAAAGAATCAAAAATGTTATTTATCATTAATAACACATTATTTTCCTTTAAATACCTTTACACGCACTATGAATGCGTTATCTCTAGCTAGGGATTAAATTGAAGTTCACATCAATACAGATTCAATGACTTCGAATTATTCACTTGCAAGTGAATAATTCATCATCAATGTTTCTTAGCTTATTTTGACAAAATTGAACCATACTGGCTGCTAAAAGCAAATTATTATTTGACTATTTCACTTTCATTAATGATTGAACAAAAAATATCATAATTCATTATTTTTATATTATCTCGTAGCTAGTGCCCCTTTAAGGATTGTTGGCCTTTAAAGACAATTTTTCACACTTATTTCGTCTATTTTGCTTGCCTTACTTTAAAAAATCATAACAGCTTTGAAACTGATGAATTTGTTTGATTCAAACTTGGGCTAAATAAGTTTCAGAGTATCTAGTTTAAATTTTGTATTTTATTTACTTGCACGTCAAGAAACATAGCCACCATGGCTGTAATGGAACAAAGGGGTAAAATGTATTTTTTTGGCTTTTGAAGAAAATATAACAGATATAAAGAATATTTAAATGGCATTGTTAAGCAACTCATTAATAAATACTGAAAAGCAAAAATAATCATTGGTGAACGATTTTCAGCAAAAAGGTTACAGGTGAGCGATTCAGGGTCTTCAGAGCCTCTTGTTTATAATACAATCACTAAATTGAAGTTTGTCCTTTGGCATTATAAGTGAGGATTTCTGGCGAAGTTTGACTTTAAATAATCCAATGCACAATATCTGCTATGTCGTTTATTGAAAAAAATTTAAAAAAAATTCTTGATCTCGTCCAATTGAAAATGTCTGAAAGCGATGATTCTTTAATTTTAACCGGATTTTCGAAGTAAAAATCGATTGTTGATTTGGGGATGTATGGTGGAAAGCTACCAAACAGTGTCCGTTACATGAAAACGCTTTGAAGAATGTTATCAAATTAAGATATGCTGTTTCCTGAGACTAAATTAAGGTCAAGTTCAATTTTCAGGATTTCAGTTATAGCCCTTTCCAAAAATTTAAATTTTTCAATATTTTTTTAGGCTATTAGTTTTCTCGTTTGAATTGTTTTACATTTGGCATTGCGGGGCCTTTTTATGCTGACTATGCAGTATGAGCTTTTCTCATTGCTGAAGGCTGTACAGTGACTTATAGTAACTGTTGTTAATTTCTGTATTATTTGGTCTCTTTTGGAGAGTTGTCTCATTGGCAATCACACCATTTCTTCTTTTTTTTAATCAATTTTTGTACAAAGGGAAATAATTAACTTTTTTAAAGTTTTTAATTTTTGTTGGGTGTGTTGATTTTAATTTTTACTTGGTCCTGTTTTGGCTTCCAGATTTGCAAATTTATTTAAAGTTACAATTGTATAGTCTGTTGCAACTTAGGTGTATAGTTCATTAGTGTTTCTTTACTCGGGTATCTTTTATTTTGTACTTCCATTTTCATTTGTATAAAAGACTAATAAATAAATTAAATATTTTTATGCCCCTGTCGTAGCGGAGAGGGCATTAAGTTTTACCCTTGTCCGTACGGTCGTACGTCCGTCCGTCCCATAATGAGTATATAGTTATTCCGCATAACTCCTCTTACAGTTTGAATCCTAGGAAGTTTTCACTTTGCTGGCTGTTTGTACATATATTACAGGTGTGAATGTGGCCAGGGTTTTGATTTTTATTTGTAATTGCTCTTTTGGGAGATAGTTGAACTTTGTCATTTTTTGGAGTATATACTTGCATAAGGAAATAAGGAAATGTTGGGACTTTCAAATCAAGCAGCTTAAAGTTTGTGAATTCTCAGGATACTAGTATCTCTCAAAACTCATCTATCCTAACAAATGAGGAAACCTTATTGTGTGTGTCGCTTCTATTACTTTCACCATACATTAATTATCATGTCTCTGTGTCCTATAGGTACCATGCATAGTCGCATTTGTCATCATCCCTTATGATAATTCCGTTTGAGTTATTTTGTGAGAAAAACAAAAATAAAGGATATTGTTCCCGTCATCGGAATGACTTTTAAGACAGACAGGACAGTCTGCTGGCCACGTTATTACCGGTGACGTCAACATTGTTAATAACACTTCTCTACGAAATGTGTTATCGAAAAGTCCGAAATATGGTGAGCCTAAATCCATCAATTGAATAACTTTTAAAATTTTGATGGATTCATTCGAGGATTATGCCAGGCAATGGGCTAAGCGCGAGAAGGAAGACGTAGACACTCTTTACGAATGGATTAAGGCGGTGAGGTCGTTGGTACAAATCAGAATTAAGAAACTGAATGGGTCTATCAATGCCCATGCTACGTCAATCTTTAAAGACCCAAATGTTGCAAAACACTTCTCCTACCTCCATGACAAATATGTTGTTGTCACCGCAGATAAAGCCCCAAACAACATCGTTTTTGTGTCTTGGAAACTCAACATATACCCTCACGACACTTACCAAAGAGAAAATCCAGGATAATCATAGGTCTGTTCTATGTTCCATTGGAATTTCAACCAAAGATGAAGAACTGGATCTTCCATCACTGTATTGGATACGTAAACTACAGAAGTGTCCTTTCACACAACGGTATATTGCTGGGTCTTCCAAGTGCTCCACGAAACCTCTTTTTAAATTATTAACATCTATTTTATCAGCAATCAAAGACGGGCTTCAAAGTTATTGTGAAACTGCCTATTCTAGAGGTGGCGTGAATCAGATGTGGGTACTTAAAAATTCCAAAGATCTTTTAGAGTACATACAATCTAACTCTCTTTCATCTTGTAACAGTATTAAAACATTTGAATTTTCTACTCTTCACACAAGTATTCCACATTCCAAACTAAAAGACAAATTGAAAGACTTGGTATTGCTTTGCTTCATAAAAAAGAATGACCAACGTAGATACAAGTATCTTGTGTTAGGGAGGGATAAATCCTACTTTGTAAAGGATCACTCTGATTCAAACAAAGAATTCTCTGAAACTGATATTATCAAGATGCTTGATTTGATGATTGACAACATATTTGGTACGTTCAGAGGACGTGTTTTTCAACAGACTGTCGGCATTCCAATGGGAACAAACTGCGCCCCTCTACTTTACGACTTGTTTCTTTATTATCATGAGGCTGACTTCATACAGTAGCTTCTTAAGAAGAAGGTCAAGAAGTTAGCAATATCCTTTAACTCTACCTTCCGCTATAAAGATGATGTTCTTTCACTAAATAATTCAAAATTTGGTGACTATGTGGAAAGCATGTATCCCATCGAACTAGAGATAAAGGATACTACAGATACACTTACATCTAGAAATTGACAATGAGGGTCGGTTCAAAACTAAACTGAACGACAAAAGAGATGATTTCAGCTTTTCAATCATGAACTTCCCATTTCTAAGTAGCAACATTTCAGCAGCACCTCCATACGGGGTATATATCTCCCAATTGATACGATATTCCCGTGTTTGCATTTCCTATCATGATTTTCTTGATAGAGGGTTGCTGCTCACTTGGAAGCTATTAAACCAAGAGTTCCAAATAGTGATGTTGAAATCATCCCTTCGTAAATTTTACGGACGCCATCACGGTTGGTTGACCGTTATGGAATTTGTTATCACATAAGCAACATGACGGGTGCCACATGTGGAGCAGGATCTGCTTACCCTTCCGGAGCACCTGATATCGACCCTAGTTTTTGGTGCGGTTCGTGTTGTTTATTCTTTAGTTTTCTATGTTGTATCATGTGTACTATTGTTTGTCTGTTTGTCTTTTTCCTTTAAAGCCATGGCGTTGTCATTTTATTTTAGATTTATGAGTTTGACTGTCCCTTTGGTTTCTTTCGTCCTTCTTTTGAAATTAGGGAGCTTCCATTTGAAATTTGGGCTATTCCCTCACAAACTGAACCAAACAACAATGTGTAATCCTATATTATATAGGACTCTAAAGTGCGATGGGGACGCTAAAGTACGAAAGTATAGGCGTAAGAAACGTAGTTGTATTATGACGTTAAAAGTCGTGTATACAAACTTCAAATGAACACATCGGAAGACAAATTATAAACATTTGATTATGAACTTTTAAACCAATTGTCTATGACTTAATTAAATCAAACTATAACCGTGATTTGTCGGCTAAAGCAAAGGTGTTTTATTTTGGTAGCTGGAAGAAGACCTTGTATCCTGCAGTCGACTGTTTTACTTTAGGCTATGTATATACAAGTAGTATTCACATACATATCCTGTATCCTGCTTTTATTGGAAGCAAACGTTTACATTTGAATCATTGTTTATGTTGCAGTTTACTTTACGGTACCCGTTAGAATATTGTCGATATTATTGAAAAGTAACGTCGGCAAAATAAATTTAGCTTCATGTGTTCATGCGTAAATTATAAATTGTCGGCTAAAACATTTGTACATTACATGAAAATATAACATGGATGTGGAGTCGCTACAAAAAAAGAGAAAATGAAGCTCGGCGATCATCGCCTTTCTCTCTCATTTAAATGAAAGCTAAATTTTACATATTCCGACAATAATCAAATTTTATATTTGTAATTTACAAGGACGATTGTAATTAGGATAGGTGTTCCCATAAGTGATAGACTACAATGTGTGAACGACAAGCTACCCAATTATCACAATATGTAACACGCCTGAATTGTTAAAAATTCATTTCAAAGAGATATAGTATTTTGTGACATCTAAATTACCTTTTTAGCAACTATAACTTGGTCGGTCTTTTAGTATCATTCACTTAAGACTACTGTTAAATTATAATGCCTATCACATATGGTATACCTTATAATACTATATTTTGCAAACGGACTATTTTTACATTGAATGTATTATGTTCTTTAACGTTTTTCAAAGCCCTCGAACCTTACCCTATTAGTCCATCGCATTTTAGCGTGATATACCATCGTACTTTAGCCAACAAACAATCATCACACTTTAGCATGAGACAACATCTTACTTTAACGTAAACCACCGCACTTTAGCGTGACCTTCACATTTGAGAATACCATCGCACTTTATAATCCTACATATATAACCAAATGACCTTTTTATACATCCATTACGCATATAGAAATGTGTTTTCAGTTACCGGACCAACTCTATCTTGGGCAAACCAACTTAAAATTAAATTCCCGCGATTTTGCTGTTGTGTTCTAGTACATTCTAAACAAACTTCAATATAGCTTGGGGATGTTGTCTCAAGATCATTCATCCAAATAATAAAACTACTGAAAATATTACTGAAATATTAGATTTACTTGTAGTGTAAGAAAAGCATACTATCCCAAAAATGTCCCATAAATAACTGTTCAACTCTAAGAGATAAGATAAATGCTGCTCCATTTAAAGATGTGATGATCTGATAGAAGGCACTTACAAAATGGTGTAGCCACCCATAAAGGCATATGAAAAAACGCACTTATATTTTCAATTTATTTAAAATCCGTCCATAGTTGCAATTTTAAAGTGACTTGTCAGGGTCTAATATATGTTTTAAAGGGACAACCCTTAGCAGTTGCAACTATGAGTAGGACCTCACATTCCCCTTAAAAAAGAGTGAAAAAAATACCAAACAGATACAGAACAGTTTACATTATGTGCACTGTAAAAAAAAAAATACATAGCATTTAATGGAAATTATACTATACCCAAATTACAGACATTTTCAGATATGCTTAATTAAACCACTTTAATCTACCTGAATAAGTAAGGATTTATGGCAATATATATTTGAAACATAACTTTACTTGTAGTTTAGTTGCATACTAGTATCATTCTAATATATATTTTATATTTTAAAAGAACATTTTTTCAGTATGAAAATATGGAAATGTGCTATGTGTCATAGAGATAACTGTTAGATTCATTCATAGCATTTGTTCTTTCATTTTGATTATTTTTGAATTTGCTTTATTTGAACTATAAATAAATAGTGAATCATTCTGTTTCAGTAGTTGGTCAGCGCAACTGCCGAAAATTAACAGATATGGCGATGATGGATGATGGTAGACTGGTGATGTGTATACAGAACCAGCACAAACTACTGATCTGTAATACAGATGGATCACAGGTAGACAGTTTAGATGTACAGGGTAAACCATGGTGTGTTACAGCATTCATCAACTCTACAGTAGCTGTAACACTGGAGGGTAGTGAGTGTATAGATATGTATGACATAAACAATAAACTCAAACTTAAATCAATATCAGTACCAGGAATGTTGTCGCGGAGTGGCATTACAACTATAAACAACAAGTTAGTTGTGCATATTAACAAGACAATACTTATCATAGATCATCAGACAGGAGAGCTGGTACAGACCATAGAGACTGACTGTTACCCTGGCAGGTTACATGGTTCTGGTGACAGAATATTTTACTGTGGTGACCTCTTTAACAACAACAACAATAATCTGAACTGGTACAGTTATACTGATGACAGACATCACACCCTAACATTACAATCACAACCCATGAGGATGACTACACTACAAGATGGCAGTATGTATGTGGTTTGTGAGGATGGATCAGTACAAAATGTGTCATCTAATGGTAAACAGTATAAACATGTTACAACAAAGGAACTATAAAACATAGAAGTTGCTTTCCTGTCAAATAATTCAAAGCAAAAATATGCAAGTAAAAAGTCAGACCTTAGCAGTCATATATAATAAATAATAGTTTTCAATTATCATGTTAATGTTTCATAAATGTAGAAGTGCTTAAGATGGAATAAGAGATTAAATATGTGCATGCATGGATGGATGACAGAACAAGATTCATCATTATACATAGACATAAATATGATAGGGGAAATTGATAAATATTCTATGAGTCTACTATTGTTGCCTTTCTATATCTATGGAACTGTCAAAAGAGATGTATGAACCTTCTCCTTTTACAAAAAACATATAAATTAATATTTTGTTTACTAAAAGACATTAAAAAGTGCTTGTTCAGTTTTCAGTATATGCATGTATGAGAAAAAGGTCATATACATCATTTGTATATTATATTTGTATTTTTTACAAAACTAAGATTCAAAATCCCAAGAACAAAGGTTACCTTGGGTGGATTTTGGCTTTTCACTATCTATAAGCTTTGTCTAACATTTTATGATTTTGTTTTGTAAATATCTGTTACCTTATGACCGTTTTCCAGATGCAAGTATTGTGCTCAGGGTGCAAGTGGTCACATTATCGCTTACGGATTGGTAACGCTGGAGCTTCTTATGAACTTTCAGTACAACAGGGACAATCCACCAACTTCTCAATACCGGCTGGATTCATATGATACGTTTTTGTTTATAATTTTCTTTTTCATAGAATTGACATGTAGTTCAGTTGTTGTCGTTTCTTTTATGTGCCATAATTGTTTTTCATGAACTTTTTTATTATAAACTCGTCGTGCGTTTCTAGTATTGTATAAACCAGGATATAAGGCTTGTCCATCAACATTCATCCTACTTCTAGGACTTTTACAAATTCTATCGGAATGACAAAAAAAACCTATTAAGTCCTTGATGATTCCTGGTATTGGGACTAACGAAAACATATAATCTTTATTACAAATTGAACCAAACAAAAAAGGAAAATATGTGGGACTGAAATAACCAATTGTTTTTCAAATGTATATTAACATGAAGATACAGTGTTCTAGCCAGGATTTGAAAATGACAGGGTGGTAGTCAGAAAAAGAGCAATTGTATGCGTAAATGTCATTGAAAAACGACAATTATTTAAAACTCAATTAGCATATAACGCTGGCAAAAATCAAATTTCAGTTAAAAAAGATTAATAAGTTTCGATTCTATTGGCACAATTTTTTTTGTTTGACTTTTGAAATCTGAGGTCCTTAGAAAAGACTTATTACGCGTAAACACTCTTTAATAGCAGCCGAATTTTAGTATTTGGGGATAATTAGTTACATTTAAGATATACAGTTTAAAAGTTGATGTTTTTCTCCAATCAATACTAATTTACTTCTTGAACTGTCGAAATGATACATTTGTTAATTCAATGCACTTGAAATATGAATTCATGGAAGTAAAGATGAAGAAGAATAATTTTCAAATAATTTATTTTTTAAGTGTTTTCAGCTTTAAAAAAATAAGAGTATTATTCTGGTAGGCATTTGCATTCAATTAGTTACGTTATTACGAAAAAGAAAACAGATTTGAGGAATATATGGTGAAAAGTGATTAACATGGGGAAGTAACTCAAACTTTTGTGTCAAACATTTAGTTTTTACCTTGCAAGGTCCTAATATCTATCACACAGTTTGCATCTGACCTTGGCTTTAATTCATTGATCAGTGAACAATGACTTATTTCGTGCTCAAGTCCATACATCAGATACTTGAAGCAATTGTTCTACTATATTTAGTGTATGAAATGATTGTAAGGTTTACATGTCTAACTGGCAGATGTCATGTGACCTTGACATCATTTTCATAGTTTAGCGATCAAAGTTAAGTGTTTGTGTTTCGGTTATTTTTTTTATCTATTACTATATTTTATATGTCAACTATATTTACATGGAGTAAATGGAGTATGGAAATATTTTATAATAAACTGTCAGTCTGTTAGGTTCTATTTAACCTTGACCTCATACTTTAAGCCATAGGTCAACTATATATAATGCATACATTGATTGTAAGATGTACATGTATGTCTGACCTTGACCTCATTTCCATGGTTCATTGGTCAATGTTGAGTTTTCTTAGTTAAGTCTGTTTCTTAGAAACTATAAGCAATAGGTAAATAAATTAGTGTATTGAATGATTGTAAGGTGTCCATGTATTTCACATTTGACACGCGTAGTTGAGATGACCAATGATAATCTGTTTATCGCTAATTTATCTAGCTCATAAGTATTGCCACGTGCCTCCTTAGTTATTATTTAGCGATAATTTTCGATCTCAAACGAGTAGCATTATAAGAAAAAATATCACAAAAAAATTGAAGAGAAAATGCACAAAATAGCGATAAATGCTATTATTGTTAAGAGTTTTGCCGATTTTACTGTTGTAGGAAGATTTGTTGCAGTTTTATAAGATGTTTTATCATACAAATATATGATAATGTTGTATACGGATGAACTACTATTTAAAAAAAAACATGTGTTTGTGCTCTTGTTGTAAATATGTTTGGGCTTTGATATAAATATGTCTGTACTCGTGTTGTAAGTATGTGTTCTTATTGTAAATATGGTGGTACTATTGTTGTTAAGAACCAAGCTTTTATTGTAAATATTAGTATACTGTAAATATATGATGTTTTATTGTGAATTAAACATATCTTTTTATTCTAACTTCATGTTGAAAAAATCTAAAGAATTAAACGTCCTAGCCGATTTGAAGGAATGTCAAATAAGATCTTGTCAACTCTTTGATTGAAACACCTTCTGATGGAAGAAACTGGAAAGATAAGGAAATCGATTGATTGTTGTCGAGCCTCGAAATAGGAATAGTAATCTAGAGACAGCGTTAGTTCACTTTATATTTAAGAAGGTGGAATACCTGCCGTGGATGCTTCATACTTTGTATATGGATGTCTTATGTTACGACATTTCCGTCTGTCATTATGTTCATTGTCCTAGATCTCATTTTCTTATTTCTGTGACCTCTTGAAAAAAAGTTAAGATTTTTTGTAATATTATTTTAATTTTTTTATGATTAATAGGAAAACTATATTTAGTATGTGCGTAACCTCTAGAGTAATATTATTTGACCTTGGCCTCATTTCATGACTCAGAGAACAAGGTTGAGTTATGGTGGTCACTTCTATATATCATATATTATAACCAATAGGACTTCTATATTTTGTGTATGGAATGGATGTAAGGTGTAAATGTCCAACTGACAGGTGTCTTGTTACTTTAACCTCATTTTCATGGTTCAGTGAACAAAGATAAGTTTAGTTTTTGTCTTTTTTTCTGATATTTATATATTTGGTGTATGGAAATATTTTATGATGTAATGTACGTCTTGCAGGTTTTTTTTTTACCTTTACCTCATCTTCATGGTTCATTGTTCAAGTTTAAGTTTTCATGGTAACGTTTGTTTCTAAGATATTATGAACAATAGGTCAACTATATTTAATGCATATATTGATTGTCAGGTGTACTTGTCTGTCTGGCATGATTCATCTTACCTTGACCTCAATTTCATGGATCATTGGTAAATGTTTTTTTTAAACTATCATCAATAAGTCACTTATATTTGGTGTATTGATTGATTGTACGATGTACGTGTATTTAATTTTTGGTTTATCTTACCTTGGCCTCTTTTTCTTGGATCATGTTAAATATATGTGATAATTTTATCAAAGCTTAAATTTAAGACTATCAACATATAATCAATGATTACTAAAGAAGGCGAGACATTTCAGCGTGTGCACTCTTGTTGAGTCATTAGGTCGATGTACACATTTGACCAAAAACCAAACTGTATAGTAAAAACAGAGGATTACATAGGGAATGAGTGCATCTATTTTTATGGGTGTGTAAAGTAGGTATATTATTATACAATGAAGTAATGCAAATAATAAGGTGAACTTATTAAGGAAAGTATAAAAAAAAAATGTTCTTTCCCGTTCTGTTACCTACGTTTGCCTCAACCAAATGTTATGAAACAAAAATGCTTATCACCACAAAACACAAATTAAGTTTTATTTTGATAACGTCACGTTAACCTTTCTAGAGTAAAGTCCCTTTATAAACTGATAAAATGCTAATTTTTAGCTTACCTTTCCAAAAGGAAATGTGAGCTTTTGACATCACTTGGCGTCCGTCGTCATCCGTCCGTCGTCGTCGTCGTCGTAAACTATTTCAAAGATCTTCTCCTCTGAAACTACTGAACCAATTCCAACCAAACTTCATCTGATTGATTCCTAGGGTATTTAGAATAAAGTTTGTGTTTTGATTCCCATTTCATCAAAAAACATGGCCGCCATGGCTAAAAATAGAACATAGGGGTAAAATGCAGTTTTAGCTTATCACTCGAAAACCAAAGCATTAAGGGCAAATCTGACGGGGTAAAATTGTATATCAGGTCAAGATCTATCTGCCCTGAAATTTTCAGATGACTCGGACAACCCGTTGTTAGGTTGCTGCCCCTGAATTTGTAATTTTAAGGAAATTTTGCTGTTTTTGGTTAATATCATGAATATTATTATAGATAGAGATAAAGGGTAAACAGCAAAAATGTTCAGCAAAGTAACATTTACAAATAAGTCAACATGACCGAAATGGTCAGTTGACCCCTTTAGAAGTTATGGCCCTTTATGGTCAATTTTTAACCATTTTCCGTAAATCTTTTACAAAAATCTTCTCCTCTGAAACTACTGGGCCAAATTTAACCAAACATGGCCAAAATCATTATTAGGGTATCTAGTTTAGAAATTGTGTCCGGTGACCCGGCTAACCAACCAAGATGGCCGCCATGGCTAAAAATAGAACAAAGGGGTAAAATGCAGTTTTTAGCTTATAATTAAAAAACCAAAGCATTTAGAGCAAATCTGACGGGGGTAAAATTGTTTATCAGGTCAAGATCTATCTGTCCTTAAATTTTCAGATGAATCGGACAACACATTGTTGGGTTGCCGCCCCTGAATTGGTAATTTTAAGGAAATTTTGCTGTTTTTGGTTATATTATCTTGAATATTATTATAGATGTAGATAAACTGTAAACAGCAATAATTTATGCTTGGGGTATACAATGTTTTTTTATACTTTAAATTATATTATGAACACGAGACAAACGAGACATTTCAGTGTGTCCACTCTTGTTTTTGCTTTTGAAGAAGATATGACAGAATCGAAAAACCATTTATATAAATTGAAAACCCAAAATAATCATTCATGGAAGATTTAAGCAAAAAATTTAAGGCGAGCGATTCAGGCTCTTGAGAGCCTCTTGTTTTGTTTCTGTTCTGTTACTTATGTTTGCCTCAACTGAATTTTATGAAACTTATAAAAAAGGCTTACTACCACAAAACTCATATTAGGAACAAATTTAGGTAGCGTCACTTTTACTGTTCTTAATTTATGTTCCTTTATAACCTTTTTGCAAGCAGCGGCATCATCTGCGTTCGATGGACACCTTACCCATCTATTTTAAATCGACTTACTCCGGATCGTGATTATTACAGAATATGACTCATTCAACAAACAAACAAAAGCACCAGCTGAACAGGTACTGCTGACCATTTTTGAGCACATGAGATCATCACTGTTTTAAAGGTATTCAATGGGTCAACTACATTTGGTGTATGGAAATATTTTACGAATCATGTGTCAATCTTGCACGTTTCGTTTGGTTTTGACAACATTTTCATTGTCATTGCTCAATGTTGTTTTTGTTTTGTCTGATTTTCTTATAAAATAATAGATAGGTCAACTATATTTGGTGTATGGCATGATTGTAAGGTGTATATGTCTGTCTGGCAATTTTTATCTGACCATGACCTTACTTTCATGGTTTATTTGGCAATCGTTAGTTTTCCTGGTTAAGTTTTTTTCTTTGAAACTATATGCAATAGGTCAACTACATTTAAAGCAAGTTATGATTATTAGGTGTAGATGTTTGTCTGGAAGGGTTTATCTGACCTTGACCTCATTTTCATGTTACACTTTCCTGGTTAAATTGGTTTCTTATATTCTTTGAGCATTAGGTCAACTGTAATTAAAGACAATGTTTAAGTAAAGAAGGCGACACATTTGAGTGTGTGCACTCTTGTAATATTTTGCAGTATTTTGTGTAGTGATATCCCGCCAGTTAAAGCTTTCGCATGCTTTGAAAATGTTTGTTTGCTTTTAGACTGTTTCTGGTGTTGAACATCGTGTGGTTTACCTGATAACAATAGATGATTTCAAGGATTGATTTAAACTTGTTAATTACTATGGTTTACTTAACAAAATGTTATGCAATATTGATGGTCAATCTGGCTCCCCCACTTTTACTCCTTCTGCAAGTCTGTTATTCGATTCATGTACACTTACTATTTTCAACTTACGTTTGCTTTTAAAAAATGGACGAACGATACCAAAGGGACAGTCAAACTCATATATCTAAAATAAACTGACAACGCCATGGCTAAAAATGAAAAAGACAAACAAACAATAGTACACATGACACAACATAGAAAACTAAAGAATAAACAACACGAACCCCACCAAAAACTAGGGGTGATCTCAGGTGCTCCGGAAGGGTAAGCATATCCTGCTCCACATGTGGCACCCGTCGTGTTGCTTATGTGATAACAAATCCGGTAAAATAGTCTAATTCGGTAGGTCACATTCATGAAAGGAAAGGGGATTGTAGTTACGACTTAAGGAACATATCCGATATCATTTGTGAAACGGTTATTCCATAACGGCCAACTCGTGATGGCGTCCGTGAAATTTACGAAGGGACGATTTCAACTTCACCATTTGGAACTCTTGGTTTAATAGCTTCCTTGTGAGCAGCAACCCTCTATCAAGAAAATCATGATAGGAAATGCAAGCACGGGAATATCGTATCAATTTGGAGATATATACTCCGTATGCAGGTGCTGCTGGAATGTTGCTACTTAGAAATGGAAAGTTCACAATTGGAAAGCTGAAATCATCTCTTTTGTCGTAAAGTTTGGTTTTCAACCGACCCTCATTGTCAATTTCTAGATGTAAGTCAAGATATGAGGCCGACTTAACTGTATCTGTAGTATCCTTCATCTCTAGTTCGATGGGATAGATGCGTTCCACATAGTCACCAAATTTGGAATTATTAGTGAAAGAACATCATCTATATAGCGGAAAGTAGAGTTAAAGGATATTGCTAACTTTTTATCTTTCTTCCTAAGAGGTTCCTGCATGAAGTCAGCCTCATAATAATAAAGAAACAAGTCGGCAACTTTAACTTGAACTGTAACGTTAACTGGCATAATATCCCACAAGGGTACTAGAACTAAGCCATAATTAACTTGGATGGAACATTATCAAATAACCAATGAATAAGCATTATAATGGAAATTCATTCATTATACACCGAAAAGGAACATAATCATAATGATATAACCTCTAAATGTCCAGTTCAATATTTAGAGTTGCAAACCAGTTACGTTTAAGAGCCAATCTGCCAGAAAACCATGCAAAACCGTCCGAATGCCACTTTTGCCAAATGAGTTCATATTTGGCACATTGGTGCACCTTAGTAATGTAATTAACCACACAAATTTTTTTGGGAAAATTTTGAACCGATCTTGATTTTTTGGGGGCGCCATTTTTTAAGAGCTGAAAATGCTCAAAAACAGCAAAAATAAGCCTTTTTTGGCATATTTCGATGGTTTAAATAAAAAAATATGGCAACATTTATAATTTTTTGATAGTTGTTCCTAGTAATACATCACTTCAAGTGTAAGAATGCATAGAAATAACAATGCTGTCTATAAAGTGTATGTATAATCTAACTGTTTCAATATGTCTTATTTAGCCTCATGTCCAAAATGGCTGATTTTCGTCATCTTTCAGAGCCAAAATACTCCAAGACCCGTTTATTATTGTAAAACAACAAATCTACTTGCAAAGTATAACTATATATACCCAATCAAAAAAAATATTAAGCTCGGCAAATAATGTTGGTGTCTAGTATATGCCACAACAAAATGGGGTAGCCTGCATATTCTAATTTTCTCAAGTTTGCCGTCTAATTTTTAACATCTGACATATGATAGGATCTGGACTTATAGATAAGTATAACAACAAATGGAAAAGAATAAATTATGTTGCATTTAATACATTAAGAAAATAATCATACATAAATACAATTTATTCATTACAAATCTAGAGGCTCCCAGGAGCCGATATAGCTTGAATTGACAAATTGTGCACCTCAAAACGATAAAAAAAACACATATTTCAAAAGCGATAAATTTAAAATAAAAGGTTAAACAATTCAGAATAAGTTCAGACTGTAAAAATAAGTTTTTCTGACCATTTTTGCAGTTTATTCTTATATTATATTGATATAGCTGTCAGATATTGGCAGAAAACTATGAAAATTTGTAAATTTACACACTTCAGGGACAATAGCTCATAGATGTTACCTCCCAATTTTTCAGAAAAATTTTGGGTAGTTAGATCTTGTCATTTTGATAGTTTTTACAATATATATACATATATGTATGATACTTCTTCTAATGTTATCATAATAATGGTTTAAAACAGAAAACTGTAAACAGTTGCAATATAGAGATGACACTAAGAGATGGACTTTTTTTATGGCCCTTTGAGCCTAGTATGCTAACAAGGTAATATTTGCCAGGTACCTATATATCTATGTTGCTGCAATGTGGTCAATACAAACATGAAAATCATAAATGCATCTACTGCAATGTGGTCAATACAAACATGATAATCATAAATGCATCTAAAATTAGATGTGTCAAAGCGACACGAATGCCCCCCCCCCCCCCCCCCCCCAGTCTCAATAATTTGAAAATCTGCAATTTCAATACATGTGGACACATACATGATGGTTGTCTCACATATAAAAAAAATCAGCTCTAAATCTGGAGCCATATGGAAAAATGTCCATATATTATAACTGTGATTTTCAACAATTTTCAAAGTTGTAAACCCTTAATTCTGCCACAAATGTCACAGCAGAACGAAACTTAAACTTGATCTGTAACTCGTCATGGTTAACTCACATACCAAAAATCAGCTCAATATTCGAAAGCATTTAGAAAAAAGGTCCATATAACTGTGATTTTCAAAAATTTATCAAAGTCCAAAGCCAGAAATTACAGCAAAAATTAGCGTAGCAGGACGAACCTAAGACTTGATCTTTAACTCATCATGAGTAACCCACATACCAAAATCAGCCAAATATCTGAAAGCATTTAGACAAAAAGTGTGTATAACTGTGATTTTCAACAATTTATCAAAGTCCATAGCCCGTAATTTCAACCAAAATTAGCGGAGCGGAACAAAACTTAATCTTGATCTGTAACTCATCATGGTCAACTTACATACCAAAAATCAGGCCAATATCTGAAGGCATTAAGAAAAAAAACTCTGCATAATGGTTTGTTTCGGAATGACGGAATGATGGAATTATGGAATTACGGAATTTCGGACAAGGGTAAAACTATAGAGCACCGCCATAAAAATCCAATAACTAGACGAAAAACAAATCACTTAGTCTATATATACATGTACTAGTGCAAAATTTATAAAGAATTTTGAATGAAATTGGATAGCTGTTAAGATTACTGTCATGACTGTACCTATGAGGCTCTTAGTAACATCACATCCTGAGAAAAAACAAAATTAATATATATCATATGAAACTTCAAATTTCAATAAAGTTAAATGTGTTTTTTATACTTGAACAGCAAGAACAATAAAATCAAGTGTACATTAACTTTCTTGTAAAAGAAAATCCATAACATTAAAATATTCATAAATGATGAACTATTATTTTTTGACACATCATCCCATGTAAGATTTAAGTGGTGTTTTAAAGATGCAAAGTTTCTGTTGCTTGTTTGGTTGGTTGAAATTGTTTCTGTCAGCAGCATTAACAGTCTTCCAATCTGATGTTGACTGCTGTAAAAGTTCAGTTAACTGTGAGTCTAGATCTGAAAACCACAAAACATACATATATAGATCAGACTGTTAGCTTTCATATTTTTTCTTTTTTTTAATTTTTGGCCTTTTATGGCTGCATAGATATGCAGTTTTGGTCTTGTGCATTGCTGAAGGAGATATGGCATATGAAGACCTATAGCTTTACTTGTATGTCATTTGTTCTCATTGGCAATCATATCACATTTTATTTCATATTTCTAATGTTCATATACATGTATACCACTGACAGGAAATAAAGATGACAACTTTTTTTTTTGCCATCCTTGGTGGCCATCTTGAAAATGTTTGACATCAGATAGTCATCCATATATTGTACTAATCTTTTCATTAAAGTTTCATTTAAAAAGATAACACCAGTTATGTCAGTAAAGGACAAATTTTGTGGAAGATGAAATAAAAATGCAAGTTTGAACAAAACATTCAAGCATGAAACAGCTCTGAATTTGTAATGGGATTAAATATTTGAAAAAGAATATGGTTTCTAACACAGAATAAATATGGTACATGTATAAAGATATAGTTTAATAGATTCAGCATAAAATCAAATTAAGGTGGCTTGTGGGTACAAAAATTTCAGCAAAAAAATAAACCTTTATTCTTTCATTACAAAATTTATTCATTACACTATTAGTTATTACTTTGATATGGTACAAAAATAAACCTAAAAAGTTGATTCGGTTTGGCCCCAGATGACTTTTAAAATGTTTATATCATTGAAAAGCTCCACATTATCTCCCTTTGGTGCAAAAATGCCATTTTTTGGCATTAAATTTGAAATATTTTTTGTAACTCATCGGTGACCTATATTTTTTATTATTGTTTTCAAGTAAGCTGTACATAAACTAAATAATTGTAAAATTTAAGCGATTTCTGTAATTAGGTTATTTTTTTAATTCGATATTACCGGTACCTTTATTTCTCCTATTAGTTCAACAGAAAAAAAGGACATTAACAAAAATGTAGGCTTCTTCCAGAGGCAGATTTTGAGCTTAAATGAACGGTGACCCCATTTTTTTATTTCATTTTTCTTTTAAGTATATGATAAAGTTGATTTATAAAAAAATATAGCGAAATTCTATATTAGAAAAAAAAATTGATTTAAACCCAGGAGCCCCCTTAAGATTTCAAATTAAGTTAAATATTGGACCCTTTGAACTTCAAGACAATGTAAATAAATTTCAAAACATTGCCAAACAAGAATGTGTCCATAGTACACGGATGCCCCACTCGCACTATTATTTTCTGTGTTTAGTGGACCGTGAAATTGGGGTAAAAACTCTTATTTGTCATTTGAATTAGAAAGATCATATCATAGGGCACATGTGTACTGAGTGTCAAGTTTATTGGACTTCAACTTCATCAAAAACTACCTTGACTAAAAACTTTAACCTGAAGCGGGACAAACAGACGGAAGGACAGACCGACGACAGACGGAAGGACGAACAGACGCACAGACCAGAAAACATAATGCCCCTCTACTAACGTAGGTGAGGCATTAAAACTAAATACAGGTTGGATTCAGCATCTATATAAATTTATTGTTAAAATCAAACACAGTTAACATGGTTAAATTGTGGACCCTGACCTGTTTTAACCAACCTGAAAACTAGGACCGAAATCATAAATCTAAGTTAAAGTACATATTTACAAATGCATATTCAGGATATTTGATTATTTCTGTATATCAAAAAAACCCTAAATATAATAGAGTTCAATTTCTGTTAAAATTAAACTAAGTTAAAATTTGGATCCTTTGGACCTTAAATGTGGATAAATTCAAAACCAGACCAAAATTAAAAATCTAAATATTTAACTTTGGCATTTTGTTTACGAAAGAACCTCTAAAATTCAATTTTGGTAGAGATTTTTTTTTTGGGAACCATTTTTGAAATCATCGTGAAACAATTTAAAATGGGGTCATTGCAACATCTTAAATTTAAATTCAATGTTCAATTTAGCATATTAATTTGTTCTTGTCCTAAACCATTTGTGTAAACATGCATGAACTATTTGCCACTGGACATAAGAAACCAACAACCAATCAATTAATCTAACAGGTGAATTATCTTCAAAAGTATCAATAAAAATCTCCCCCTTTTTTAAATTTAAAATGGAATGTTCATTAGTCATTGTTAGTTATTGAATGGAAAATATAGGAGCCGCCCTACATAGTACTATTGTTCAATGGGAAAACCAAGTTAACAAAGTCATGTTCAATAAAACTGATGTATAACATGTATAATTATTATATAGGTGATTACATATACTTTGTATGATTGCCATATTCTACAAACAGTTAAATTAATATATAAGTTAATAATATCTTACCAGTATCTTGTTCTATACATGTATTTATTTTGACCTGGCTATTGTCACTTTCACAAAAAAATCATCAGCATTGCTTGCATCAGTTATAGCCCTACAAACATGACAAATGAAAAGTGTTAAACTATAAAATAATTCTTCAATTTTGTATCACAGGAAATGTAGGGTAGTGTAGCATCACTGTGCATGTATTTTTTTAATTTCTTTTAAAAAGGGCTCTATAAATAATCTACACACATTACATGTACATACATATACATCAATGTACATGTAAGGTCCTAAAATAGAACTTTACAAAAGTTTGCAATGCTTTTGATTTTTTAGTCTCCATGGCCTACATTGTATAATAGATCATTAAATCTTGTTTAATTTTATTTATGAAATGTGTGCATTTCATAAATAAAATTAAACAAGATTATTCTCTAGATAAAGTTGTTTAGTGTTTCATGTACAGTATGTTGTATGTAAAACATGTTTTAGAATGAGGCTTTACCACGAGATAAAAGCTTTCTTAGTAAACAAAGAGCTGAACATGTACAACTTCCATTAAAAACTTAAAATATAAATTAGGGTAAGGTAATAAAAACATATTGTCCTGCTTAATGTTGAACATGTTGAAATAAATTTTGATTATTATCATGCTTATGGTCTATAATTTTTTTTTTAAATTAATATACATGTATATTGTACCCTGGTTAATAGCTTAACAATTTAAATTCTGTCCTTAGCTGACAAGGACATAAATATTTTGACCATTCTAACCCTCCCCCTTTCTTTTTTATAATCAAATGGTCCCAAGACTCATGCCATGTACATTTATATATTAAAGGGATATACTGTAAATTAAAAAAAAAAATTGCGTGGATTTATTATTGCGATTTTATAATTTAAGACTTAAATGTGATTTTAACATTTGCGATATTCAGAAATATCCTGTTTGATTCATATAAAAAAATCTCAAAATGTTAGTTTTAATTATTGCAATTATAATAACCCTTTCGCATTTTACACAATAATAAAAACATTGCGATAATATCTGAATTTACAGTATATTATTTGTTTGCACTTGGCTATAGGAAATAAATAAGATGTCCTAGAAACAGGTCAGGTGTACAAGAATATTCACATGCCCTTTCAACCCCCTCCCCCTTTTTTTAATCTGGCTAATGTATCAAATGTTGGTCCCCTAATTTCAGATTGACTATATAAGGAACTAATGAAAATTGATTGTTAGAGTTGTACCTGTTTCTAGTGGAATAACTCGTCCTGTATCTGTGTATACAGCCTGTCACGAAATGGTGAAGATCCTTGGTCAGCTTTGGCTTTGCTCGAAGACGATTGGACGGGATGTTGACATCTTGCTTGACTATAATGTCAATGAATTCAATAAAAGTCCCTGTACTTCAAGCTAATCTAACATGTCTAAGACGAGATGATATAACAACCATAGGAAAATAAACCACTCTTCCTCTTATATAAAATAAGGAGTCCTGTTGGAAATTCTACACCCTAGTTTTCAGTATTTTTCAGACTTCAATACAACGGTAGAGAGAGAGTGTCTTATTTATTTATAATGCGCCAGACAGTTAATTATGGTCATGATTGGAAGATTCCTGCATTGCCATTGGGCTATTCCAGAAATAAACCATCCCCCCCCTATGGAAGACATCAGTTGTGAAAAAAAAAATCCATGGAAATATTTTTCACCATTGCCAAAATTTTCCGGAATTCCAGCATTTGAAATCATAATTGTACTTAAAAATACTGGATTTTTTTTCATGATGCTGTCAATATGTCTGGAAATTTGAGTGTAAGGTCAGAAGCAATACCTATGGAAGACATCAGTTTTGAATTTTTTGTCTGGAAATTATCTGTTTCTGTCTAAATATACAAAAAAATCCTGGAATTCATTAAGTAATACATGTACATGTATATGCAGTCGTAACCAAGAGAAGCATCTCTAAAACTTTAGCACGAACATATTCCTGACTAAAAACTACTTTTTGTAGGTTTACCAGAGTATACATGACGTACACCATTATTTCAAGCACATACCCCACCCTTTTCATTTCATATTTTTACTTAATTTAATAAATGAATATCTGTCTCAAAAGCATATAATTTTTTTTATAATTAATATAATAATCCTGTAGTATATTAAACAATTAAAAGTTACATTGGAATTTCCTATAAACACATCAGAATTTCTTTTAAGGATTGTAATGTAGTGTTTCTTTATTACATATTATCAGAGATATATAATTGTATAATATATGTCTGATATTATTAATGTGAAAATGACAAAATAATGAGATTTAATAAAAGCACAAACAGCAAATTAATAGCTGGTAAGAATGCATGGGAAAATTTATTAAGAGATAATTGATTTGACCACACTATTGGAAACACTTACAAACATCACAAGAGTAATATGACATCTAATTAGTTTCAGACACTTGTGATATAAACAGACAAGTTGAAAACTTGACCTTCATCTAAATGTTCAGATTTTATCATGATAAATGTAATGAAGCTTGAAATAGTGACCATGGTCACCAGCTCATCCCTACCACTTAATAAAATTGAATTTCCTGTTTGAAAATGCAAGTTATTCAACAACACTACCTAAAGTTCACTTATGAATGCATTAATCATCCATAACATTTCTAGACCTTTAAGTCTTCCAAGACAAACACATGAAAATACTGGTGTTTAAGATATGACATGCTATAAAAAAACACAGAAAAATTCCAATATCTTCATAAAAACTCAAACCACCCCATTTGGAACTTTAAATCCTATATTAAAGGCAAAGTTATTCATAACTTAGAAACACAAACCAGAAAAAAAGACTTTTATTAACTGAAATTGGTAAAACAAATTATATCAAATTATAGTCAAATTACAAGACAGACAAGATAAAATAAAGAAAAAGAACCAAGTTGAAAATCGATGCAATGTATCAATCATTATATATTATCATCCTCAAGCAGATAAACTTCAAAAGGTATGCAGGAAATACTGGCATCTTATTAAAACAGATTCTTCCATAGGTGCTATATCCTATTAAAACCTATTCATACTTTTCAAAAGAAATAGAACATTGGTGAATTAGTGAAATGAGCTATAAAATAGTTTGTATGAACATCTCAGCTGCTACAAAATTTCTCACTGTGCAGAACTAATTAATGGCCATTGTCATGAAAACCACACATGTAAACAGATATTCTTATATGACAAAATTTAATTCAACATTTATTGAAATACTAAGGTTGAAATAGTAAGAAAATCAGAAATTCAAAATTCAAATTAACAAATTTTATTAAGATTATGAGAAAAAAATTAAAACAGTAATAAAATAAAAATGAAAAACAGAACGGGTGGTCTCTGCCAAAAGTCTCCCTTTTAATAATTAAAACATTTCTTGAAAAAAAACATTGCTACACAGTACAGTATCAAAGAAAGGCCATAGAAATGATTTGCACTAAAAATTATAGGTGGATAAATTTCTATAAAATTATCCCTAAATACAGAAAATAATCATGCGAGTGCCTGGGACACATTTACTTGTTTTACTGAATGGAAAAATAATCACCGTTCTACGCATTGTGCTGTAAATTGGTCAGAAGAAGTTATTAAGGTTCATTCTTTCATTCGCTGCAGAAACTATAAATCTTTAGATCAAAAGTTGCAAATAATACATGTACTAGTTTTCTGTTAACTTATAGGATCACCAGCTGATTACAAATGATTTAGATGAAATATTGCTCATACTTCTATTTTTGTACTATTGAATATCAATCATGTCAACTATTAAATAATGTGATCTGTTGAATTAAAATGTTGCTATTTAGCTTAGTGGTAGCTCTTTAAGCTGGGGTCACACATTCACAATTTTTCTGCCGTCCTTGACAGGACCATTCCCGATTAAAAGTTATTAAAAGTCTGATCAATGGGCTGAGTTTCCCCGAATGTTACGGGACGCACCTTACTGTCGGGGTGCTTTGCCGAACTATCCGGACCCTTCCCGACCAGTAGGAATCTGTTACGAACTAAAACTACTGCGTTCAAACAATAATAGGACATTCCTCTCAGACCAGATAATTAAGGATACTAATCCGACTTTTTCACTTTTCGTGTCGTATCGCTGTCTGATTTCAAACGGGAGCAATAATCGGCAATGTGTGAACCCCGCATTAAGGTGGCGACCTCCCCTTAAATACCAATCTGCGATATGACCCTGTTTATCTCCTGGATATAAATTATTATATCTTTACAATAAAAATAAAATCAAAATTTGCTCCCTTTTCTTTCTCTTGATTTAAAAAGTTTTTGTCTAATTTTTTTAAGTTTTGTAAAATTTCATGATATTCAAAATCTTTCACTTTGATATCTAAAGATTGACTGCTAAATAATTATTGATAAGTATACTATGGAAGAATAAGAATGGACAAAAGAAATCTAATTTTACTCTACATGTCAGGTATTTATATATATAGAGTAAGAAGAATCTTCTTATAAAGTTCCCTGATATTGCTTAAAGGTTTGAGGGAGTAATTGCTATTTTGTTAACTTCAACCCTAGGCTGTATCTAAATGTTTATTGAACAAAAATAAGGGCTTTTAAGTGCCCAAGTGTTCTAAGTATTCTAACACTATATCATTGGCTCATTGCATAGGCGGATCCAGATAAAGGGACCCCCCTTTTGTGAGAAAAATTAGGTTGATTATAAAAGAAATCACTGAAGCTTGACTGGAGCAGCCCAATCCCTTAGGTCAGTTAAGTCAGTCAGTGCCCCCCCCCCTTTTACCATAAGTTCTGGATCCGCCACCACATTGGCCTGTCAACTATGACATGTGTGTGAGGCTTTAATACTACACAAGGCAGTGCCCTAAACTTCAATCATAAGATTCATAATTGACTAGGATTTAGACTTAGCTTTCCAACGTAAGGTCATGGTTTCTTTCAATTTTAGCATCACATATAGGACATATAGTGACAGCTGTGGGTGAAACAAACAAATTTTTTTTCTCAGGGTCAAAAACAAATTATTTCTTTCGAAAACTGGAAACACTTTTTTTTCCCCAAAAAAACCTGAAAATCAAATGGTTGCTGCCTTACGAATGTCAGTTATCTTTTTGTGAAATAATTTTTTTTTTCAACTTTTAAAATTTTCAAAACTCTCTTCTTTTTAAAAAACAAACATCAGTCATTTCTTATTCGTATCCATTTTCCTTATCTTTAGCTATATGCTTTTTATGTGAAAATAAACCATGCCTTGCATAAAAACTTTTAATTTAAAAAAAAAAGGGGGGGGATCTTCTGAATGTAAAATCAAAAGTCAGTAGACAGTTTTCCACTGATTCTGATAGCAATCTATTTATATTTATTTGTATCACTATTTTGCAATGCATACATAGTCCACAGCTGGTCATTTCTGGTCAGTCTTCTACAATATTGGGGTAATTACACAATTTCCTGCTGTAAAGACAAACAAGTGTGTTTGAATAAATGATGTATCAATTATCTGTTAATTGGTAAATGTTATGGCTATTTAGCTGAAGTGACCTAAAATCTGGCATTTGTTAATAATATTAATTTATAGGACAAACCCTAAATTTCAGAAAATTTAAGATATCAAATTAAATTGCACAATTTATTGGTGTTAATTAATCCTTATATATGAAAAAGGTGAAAAATACAGATTTTAATATATAACTTGGTTGAAATAATCAGCTTCTTGATTACATCACAAGTGTCTGAAGCTACATTTAATCATATATCAAGATATATATTTTTGATGTTTTAACAAAGGTCAGTCATTAAGGTATGAAAAATTTATCAAACCATGGAAATATTATATTCAACATATAATACTTCCATGATCAAACCAAATTTTCTCTGTTTTTATCTTTCCATGGGATATAATTTTCCACTAGTAGTCATAGATGCTATTAATCCAATTATTGTGACTTTTGCACCCAATAAACATTCAATAGTTTGTATATACATTGTATTTGAAACAATTCAAGCTAAAAATTATATACATGCAAGTTGCACTTCTTATATAATTTTTAGCTTGAATTGTTTCAAATACAAATGTTGCACTTCTGTAAATTATTAAAAACAATGCAATTTCGCATAGGTACATGTATTACGGGTACATTTACAGCTCAAACTGTGCGCTCTTTTACTATGAAGTTTCCTAAATATTTAATTATATACTAAAATGGAAAGTTGTTGAGATGTACTACTATTTTATTCAAAGGTCAAAACAAAGGGCTGTGCAGCATATACTTTTAACATTTATGTACATGCAAGAACTAAGATTTTAATCTAATTTATACTTAATTCCGTAGTATCCCTACCCCACCCATCATATCTTAGAACCAGTACATACACAATACAAAATATCTATGAATTATATATCCCCCCCAAAAGAGACAGTCTGTGAAAAAGCTGTATTTACAAAGTGCAACCTATAAAATGAATAAAACAATATTTCTAATGTAAATTTAAACTAGACTTATCACTGTATCAAAGTTTTGTCTCCTCCCCCATTATTTTGAAGTCTTTTAAGAGATATACATACAAAGAACTCTCGTGTTTTATATGTCTGGAAATAATGATTTGCAAAGAAATCTGTTCTGGAAATTCTTAACGACTACCAGTAAATATTGTGTGGAAATTACTCTACCCTTTTGAAAATTCATGGAATTTCTTGTGCACCAATAGACAAGAAGTTTGGAAATTTTTTGTGGAGGTTGGAAATTTGTCTGGAATTTTAGAAAAAATCGAGGAAAAAAAGTCTGGAATTCCAATGTCTTCCATAGGGGGGGATGGATTATTTCTGGAATAGCCCATTGGCAGTAATTATTCTTTTTGGAAATGCTATTTCTGTCTTTAGTGCATTCAGATATCTTAAATAGTTTGTAATATGTAGATTCATAATGCTGGGATAGCCCAAATACTCCTCATAGATTATTAAAGTCGCAAACTTCGCTGTAATTTTAGTCTACCAAATCCATCACTGGGAGCTGACATGTTTGAGATTTTACCCAAGGGAGATAAGTCAATGGAAGAGCATAAAAGATGGGGAACCACTAATGACAGGACGATTGCCCGGATAGTGACAGGACGGTTGACCGGACGACATATAAATAGTCATAACTTTTTTGTTATCCGATAGATTTGTTTAATATTTGTAAACCTGAAAGATATTAAACTATATTTTATGAATAGATATATTTTATGAATATAAAAAAAAAGAGGAAAAATAATTATTTTTGAGCAAAAAAAGTTGACCGGACGGTATTCACACTCGCCAATATATGCTAAATATATATTCAACTGGTTGACGACAAGTGTTAATATCTCTTTTGTTTTACAATATTTGTCCATGAAACTCAGGAATCTGTGAGATTTATAAATATATTATACGAAAATATAAACTTGATTGCAAAAAAACGTGTTTTTCTCAAAAAAAAGTTGACCGGACGGTATCCACCCTCGCCGATATACGCTATATATATATTGAAATGGTCGACGACAAGTGTTAATATCTCTTTTGTTTTACAATATTTGTCCATGAAAATCAGGAACCTGTGAGATTGAATAGTATATTACACGAAAATATAAACTTTAAAGTAAAAAAGAAAAAAAATCTGCAAAAAAAGTTGACCGGACGGTATTCACCCTCGCCGATGTACGCGTTGATTATATTGAACTGAGCGACAAAAAATGTAAATATTTTCTTTTGTAAACAATATTTTTTCATAAAACTGAGATATGTGCGAGATGAATAAATATATGATATGAAAATATAAACTCTATGATAAAAAAAACATTTTTCTTTAAAAAAAAGTTGACCGGACAGCTAACATTCGCCGATATATGCCTTAATAATAATAAATTGATTGACATAAGTGTTAATATTATTTTTTTTACCATATCTGTCCCTGAAATTTATGAACATTGGAGATGAATAAATATATTATACGAAAAATTGAACTATATATTTAAATAATAAAAAACTTAAAAAAAATAATAGCAATATTTAGTAGTAGTATAATAGGGATAAGAAAACAGTAGAGCAGGTAGAGCAGGTAGAGCAAAGTAAACATTGTGCTAGTGATGGTGGAATGTTTGGTCCACGTATCATACTTTTGACCAAGGTAAAGCAACATTGGTTGGTAACCAGGGTATGTTTGTCGTCCATTTTGTTTTTCCACGTTTCAAGGTAAAGCAACATTGGTGGGTAACCAGGGATATGTTTGTCGTCCATTTTGTTTTCCACGTTGTAAGGTAAAGCAACATTGGTTGGTAACCAGGGTACGTGTGTCACCCATGTTGTCCACATTGCAGAATTTTGTGTTGTTCTTTGCTTGTCTAAATTTTTATTTGCTTGGAGTTAACCAATATGCGAGAGAGATGGTTGTTGACAAGGGGTTGGCTCCATTTTCTTTCCACAGCACACAAACTACAGAAGCTTGAGAAGAGATAAAACAAAGATTGAAGAAAATAAATTATTTTTATTATCAAAAACTTATATACATTATGTATACATCACATTTGGTGTAGATCACCATTATTGCAAACACTGATTGAGTATTTTTAGTATAAAAAATAACAATATATGTATAGTATATAAAAACTTGTATTAAAACCGGTATTTGAGCATACAACCCTGAGTTTGTTTCTAATATATATAAAATTTTATAAAGCTTCTAAAACAAATGGTTTTTTGAACAAGAATGTATTTCTAAAAAGAGACATGTAAGGGATTACATATACTAATATGATTAACTAGATGATCTTAGTTTTTAAAAAATGACTACAATATAAAAAGTAACTTGATGGAATGTGATAGAAGATAAATTATGTTATAAAATAAAAATATAACCCACATGGTTTCCATGTTTAAAATGAAATCATGCATGAAGCAAACATTAAAAGATTGAATGTTGCACTAAAGTAACAAAATATAGATAAAATATATATACAGGTATCATGGTTTGATTAACAACCGTAAATGCTTATCTTTTCAATATAAGAATACACAGCACCAAAACTATAGTATAAGCACTACTCTCTTTATAAAACTTATCTTTATAGGGGAATCTGACAGAATGCATAGCACCAAAACTATAGTATAAGCACTACTCTCTTTATAAAACTTATCTTTATAGGGAAATCTGACAGAATGCATAGCACCATAAGAATACACAACACCAAAACTATAGTATAAGCACTACTCTCTTTATAAAACTTGTCTTTATAGAGTATATTTTCCTCTCTTAAACTATCATGAATATATTAAATATATATATATAACAACATGTTATCAGGAGTACAACTATCATGATTTGAAATATGAACTTTAATGATTATCACAATTATTTAGCACCAACTTTAAAACAATTAACATTTAATAAATTATCACAACTATATTGCTTAATAACAAGAAAAAGCAAAGACTATATACATGTTTTATATTACAGTATAAACATTTCATATACTACTAAGGTCTGTCTAATGTTCCCCATCAACCTCTATAGCATTTTTGATATTTTTAAGACCAAATAAACGTTATCTTTTAATCTGATAGATCATATCAGATAATCCCTCTGATGTAAAGCTTCATAAATATTTTGATTTTCTTCCTTTAGAAGTTATTATACTGTGTAATTACTAAATATTTTTAATTACAATCAAGCCTCAAGCTAAATAACTGTTGATAGATAAACATGTATAACAATCTTTAGATGTAGAGTATAGGAAATTGTCTTAATTGCAATCAAGTTTCAAAACTGATTAACTGTTAATGGAGAACATCAGACAGATAAACATATATTACTACTAATTTGAGTTAAACTTCATCTTAACATAACATAACAGACTTGTGTAAACATATACAAAACTTCTTGATATGTATAATATAAACAACACCCTTTGAAGTAACATCATTTCAAAAATCTGACTTATTCTCTATTTTCATCATAAAAATAATTTTAAAGAGAGAAATTAAGTGAAAAATGTATCAATTTATCCATAATTTATAATCATGCCAAACACAGGATGTTGAGTCTTTCTTATGTATAGAAAGTTATCACTCTCCTTTGTTAAAACCTTCAATAATAAAAAAAAAAAAAAGCCTCCCTCCCCCCTCAATAAACTTCTTAAGATAATATAGCATAGAAATACTAATATCTCCTTTGTCACCACAATGGATGCTTAGACATATATAAATTAATCCTAAAATGACATCTCAGTTAAGTCTAAATGAATTAAATTTATCAACCCAGCTTTATTTAATGAATCTTATCATAACCAAGAGAGAAGAATAAGTCCTTTAATATTTAGGAAAAATGTTATACTTTCATTCTATTTAGAAAACTTTATGATGGATCATCGTGCTTCAATCAGTAACTTTATTTCACAAATAACTAATTTTGTATCTCAGCATGTGCCAGTAGTGGGGAGTCATTTTTTCCCGTGTTATAAGTGTTCGATTCAACCTGAGTATTTTGAAGAAATGAAGAATTGGTACTGTCAGCAACCCATCAACACATTTAGTAGTACACAATTTGATGTTTCTGCATTATATCATGCTTTGTTGCATGAAAACAGAGAATCTAGAATAGGATGCCTCATACGAATGAGTGAGACATTTCTGGGAGAATTGATGCAGCAGTGCAATGCAGCTAATAGTGTACAAAGTCGAGACATGCTACAGATAGCTTTAGATATCTTGAAGGACAGGTAAGAAATACTTTAAACATAAATTTCAAAATATTTGAACCAACCATTTCTTCATAAAAATTACACTGGGTATATAACAGTTTAACAAACACTAATTTCAACCATTGAGAAGCTTATTACAATGTCCTTCAATACATATCATAAATAAAACATTTAGCCGATTTTACAGAGTTATCCCCCCTACAGTGTTAGGTACATCTTAATTACACAAATTATATAAAAGTTTGGTTTGAAAACAATAAAAAAAAAAAACAAACAACATAATACACAAATAAATCACAAATTAAGTCTGTTGGGTGGTATGGACTGTCTGGTGCTTCTTCTTAAAATGAGTGGAGGTGCTGGTAAGGGTAGGATGACTTCCTGGTGTACTACAGGTGGTATAGGTTGGACTGCTTGGTGTAGTGGTTGATGTTGAGGAGGGTTAATAAGCTATCTTATATGGGGGATGAAGTTTCTTAAAGCTGGTATGGCGTTTAGTAAAAGTCTATGTATTCGGTTTAAAACTACTAATACACTAATCATGGTGAAGATTAGAACTTGAAATTGCTCTACAAGAAAATTAAAAAAAAATACAAATTTTATAAATTGTTACTACTTAAATTGTACCAGGCTTTATTATAGAGTTCATCTTCTGAGTTTGAAATATTATTAGAATGTCTTTTCCTCCAAACAATAAATCCACCTATTAGAAAGAATATCACTGTAAGTAAAAAAAAAAAAAAAGAGTTAAAAGCAGTGATATTGAAATTACAATTTAAATTAATAATTAATTCTTTTATCCTAATAAAACTTATATTTAGGGGCAGTAGGAATCTCCTGTAGAGGAAGACCATGCTCAATTAACCCTCCCCTACTATTCCTCAAACATTTCTTCCCCAAACAAATGAAAGCTGTCATCAGAAGTACTACAAGAAAAGAAATAATTTAACTAGTTATGGTATCCATTTCAACATATAAAGAATCATCGTTCTTAACTGGAATGTAGTCTGATTGATAGTAATACTTTTTTATTAAGAACACCAAAATTAAGACAATTAAAAGAAACAAAATTACTCCAAGAAAAATTATATAAACTGTTAAGCTACCTGTTAAAGTGGTGACGGTTGCCACTATCCAGGGTGTTGTGGAGTTTGCCTCATTTTCTGTAGTATTCTAAAATAAAAAATTAAATAATAAACTACATGTACACAAGTAAAATAACATAACCTAATCCACACCCTAATACATGTTACAATCAATACACATTTAGCTTTAGTTGAATTTAAAGCATAAGAAATTTATAAGTATAAATGTCTAAAATATTAAAAATAAGTACTTTCAAAATTGTTTACGTTAATTTTAACAGCAGTGTTTTTATGTTTTTAGAATACACCACCACAATGCAATGGTTATGTTAAGTAGGGATTCTTTTTGCTCTATTGGTGAAAACCCACCTGTTGATGGTCAGAGAGAGTGCTGGACATTTGGCTGTGGTCGTACACTTTTGCTGTTGGAGCGTTTTGAGGCCCTTCTGATGAGGAGTCAGGAGAACCCCCCTCCGTATGAGGAGAGGTCTCGCCCGCACCTCTAGTGGATACTTGGTCTTCAGTATTCAGGTTTTCCAGTGACTGTAAAAAAAAAAAACTATAATATATCAAATTGAATATTTATAGTTTTTAACACAAATCTGTTAAATAGAAATACAATTAAAATTATGCTAACAAATATTTCTTTTCTTATATTGATATACTTTTAAAAGAAAATAAAGGGATTTTGTCTTTCATAAAGAAGGTGTCAATTTTTTGTAAACAATAAAAATGGCGGATGTTGAACACAAGTTACGTAATAGCATCTTACACAAATTTTGTCTGCAATCTGCACTTCCGTGTAAGGAGATGTTGAGATAGCCTGACAACAATTGCCTATGGTGCAGGTTTTTATAGATACTCTCTCTAAATGCTGGCCAAAAGTCATCATCGTGCTGGAACCCGCCAGTCTGTCTATGGTGATCTTTTTCACTGAAACCGGTCCAGTGAAAACGTAACTACCTTCCCCCTCGTACAAACACTGCAGTTCTACTACCTTGTAGTTCTCATCAACCACACTTTTGCACTTCCTTATACTAAGGTCATGCACTTGGCCATAACACACAACAATACATATAAACATTAAACACTTTGCGAGCACCATTTTGATTTTTCAGTTTTTTCTTTATGAATCGTCTGCGCATGTGCACGCAATCAACAGTTAATTAAAAATAAAAAGGCGGGAGATTATGATTGTATCAAAAAACAATACGAAAAAAGAATAAATATGAAAGAATTGAGATGTTGCTATATGATCTTCAACAATAGTATAACTCGAAAAAAAAAAGGGGGAATGGAAACATATAATAAGAAAATATTAGGTACAAGACAATGGCACTCAAAAAAAAAAAATCAAACGTTTTGGGGTTGGTTTTTTTTTTACAATGTAGCTGCTTTAGATAAAGATTTTAAGTTAAGAAACCCAAAAATAAAGCAGATGACATATTATCATAGTATAGTTTCTAGAGATTCATCAACACGTTGTTTTGTTGTTAAGCGCATTTTTGTTTGCGCACCACATAAACAATTTGGAATAGAGTTGTTATGCGAAACCTAAGAATGAGGTGGTTATCCCTCCTTTAGTCCCACCCCATACTTCAAAGTGTAATATTATTGGTTTAGATAATATTAGCTAGAAAAATGAAATAAATATAAAAGTGTGTATTTTTCGTTTACAAGTCAGTACTTCTAACCTTTGTTTAGAAATATATTTGCAAACGATTAAGTGTTATCAGAATGGCGGCCGAAAATGTGCAGTTTACCCAGTCTGTTACTTCAACTGGCAAGACAGAGTACAAGACCCAATTCGGGAGAGGGAAAGTCCTTTCCTTTAAAAAGTCCGCCAGAGGGCTTTTTTATTTAGATTTAGCGACATCTAATGGTGCGGTGAAGCTGAATTTAGGCTTAGACGAGTTAGACGATCTTTTTACCTTGAGGGGACACCTAGAGTCCCTAACGGCATACTTTCCACAGGTAAGACTATTTTCTTTCTTTTTGTTTTTACATGAGATTCACGTGTAGGAGTTTTCTTTAAAAACCGAGGTAATTAAAGATTATACCCTTTGAGGTGTTTTTTTTTCTCTCTCTGTTTGTATGCGCTTACCGTAAACAACAGGAAGGTTTTAAGTATTGTCTACTACCGTTTATCTTTCTGTTTATCTATCTACCTCGCTTTTGTTAGAGGAGATATTGGTGTTCACGTTTGCCTTTCTTTTTAACCAATTTAATGCAACAATTGAATAACATAAAACGAAGATGTGGTATGATTGTTTATAAGATAACTCTTCACAAGAGACCAAATGATACAGAAATTGTCAACTTTTGGTCACCTTGCAACCATCAACAATAAGCAAAACCCATACCTCATAGTCAGCTATAAATAGCTTCAAAATGATGAATGTAAAACAAACATCCGAGAGAGAAAAAAGATAACAACCTAATTTATACACAAAAGAATGAGCGAAAAACAATATGTACACCATCAACACCTCTGGCAAGTATATAAAACTTTCTTCATAACATTTGAGTTTGAGTTTTATTTTATTTTTCTTGTTTTAGCCGCTCCCCCAGCCGCAGGAGCAGGTTATTCTGAAAGAAAATGTAGTGCCGGTTTATACACCACCACCACCACCACCAGCACCAGCACCACCAGCACCTTCCGTAAGTATACATTTATTAATGTAGAGTTTAAATATGTTCAAGAATCATGATTGATTGTTGGTTGCTTAACGTCCAGTGGCAAATATTTCATACATGTTCAGGGTGAGAACAAGTAAACAATACATACAATAGGTAAGTCTTGCAATAGAGGGTGGTGTTTTTTTTTTTTTTTTTTCTTCTCAAGAATCACCATGTATTCTTAACTTGATACAATGCAAACAAAACAATACTTGTTTTTTAAGTATAGAATTGAACTTGCAAACAACCTTTTTGTCCTTAAAAAAAAAAGATAAGCAACATTGAAAGTATTTCATTTCTCTCTGGTTTATTTATTTAAACATTTCATTTTTATTATTGCAGGCACCTCTAACTTCAAACAGACCCGATGTGGAATAAGGGAAGTACAATTCCGGTGAGGGTGGCCACCAAGAGGCGAGAAGAATCACTCCCGCAGTGGGTCAGCAAGACTGCAAAGTATGAGCAGGTGTCTCCTGTGAAAAACAATCTGTACAATCTATCAGAGGAGGAGATGGGAGTATTTTTCCAGGCGATGTGATGTGACTAGTGAAGCGTTTAAAGGAATAACATTTTCAAAATTTCATGATGGACATACAATCTATCAGAAGAGGAGATGGGAGCATTTTTCCAGACGATGCAATAACGATGTGGTGTGACTAGTGAGGCGTTTAAAGGAATAACATTTTCAAAATTTCATTACGGACATAATACAAACAAACTGAGACGGTTAGTTTTTTAAGAATATTTATTAAATACTATCACTAATATGTGTCTATCTTATAATGTCCATAGGCATAGCTTTCAATTGGGTTCTTCCAGTAACGTTTATCATCAAAACTACACAGTCCTTTTTTCACAACGGTATCCATGAACAGTTCATGATTTTTACTTCTAATGCATGTCATTGAATTGGTGGTCGTAGTTTCTTCATTTAAACATTTCTTATACATTTCATGTCGGAGAGTCTGTTTTATTTCAGTTTTTGAAATGCCTTTCGCCACTTTTTTTTCCTTTTCGCATGTGATACCTTCTGTAGAGGTCTGGTTATACAAAAGGCTGTACATTTTAGGTCTCAAGCCAACGAATTCTTTTAAAGGAACACCTGAAAAGATGTTTTGAGGTACATGAGAAAAAACAAAATTGAACAAAACATTCTGAAGGAAAAGCAAAATTGAACAAAACATTCTGAAGGAAAAGCAAAATTGAACAAAACATTCTGAAGGAAAAACAAAATTGAACAAAACATTTTGAAGGAAAAGCAAAATTGAACAAAACATTTTGAAGGAAAAGCAAAATTGAACAAAACATTCTGAAGGAAAAACAAAATTGAACAAAACATTTTGAAGGAAAAGCAAAATTGAACAAAACATTTTGAAGGAAAAGCAAAATTGAACAAAACATTTTGAAGGAAAAGCAAAATTGAACAAAACATTTTGAAGGAAAAGCAAAATTGAACAAAACATTCTGAAGGAAAAACAAAATTGAACAAAACATTTTGAAGGAAAAGCAAAATTGAACAAAACATTTTGAAGGAAAAGCAAAATTGAACAAAACATTCTGAAGGAAAAGCAAAATTGAACAAAACATTTTGAAGGAAAAACAAAATTGAACAAAACATTTTGAAGGAAAAGCAAAATTGAACAAAACATTTTGAAGGAAAAGCAAAATTGAACAAAACATTTTGAGGGAAAAGCAAAATTGAACAAAACATTCTGAAGGAAAAACAAAATTGAACAAAACATTTTGAAGGAAAAGCAAAATTGAACAAAACATTTTGAAGGAAAAGCAAAATTGAATAGAAAGTTTATGTTAAACTTTAGAGAGAGATGTTTGTTTGAAAGAACTCACCACCAAGCTCATCTTTAAATTTCCCAACGACTTTCTTATATTTGCTGGAAAAGAGATGTTTCGTTTTGTTGAATGAGCCGTAGTTGGAGGTATCGAATAGGTCTTTGATAGGTTTCATGTCTTCATATACATCATCAGTCAGAATCTCATAACACAACGAATCTAAAATGAATTCAGAAATGTTAGCACAATACCAAAGAGGAATCACTTCCTTTATTCTACTTATACAAAGGAGAAAACAATGAGAAATATTAGAAATTTAAAAGAAACAATGGCTTTTACTGTAACAAACAAACAAACAAACAAACAAAAATATCATACCTGTATCTGTAAACAGCAAGTTGATCTTGTCACCGTACTGAGGCTTCATCACCTTGTAATGAAATTCATACATCAGTCTCTTTGAAAGGTCTAAAATAGCTTGTCCGGCATAGATGGGTTTGTTGAGAGTTAGGTTGATCTGTTGGTTGTGTACTCCAACGAGGTCTTCATTGAAAATTTGACAGCATAGAAACGACGGTTGAGCTACTAACTTTTTTAGTTTTTCTTCCGAGGCTGAATTGATTAGTCTTAGATTCATCCTAGCACGCAAATTTTCCATACATTTACCAAAAACACTGAAAAGTAGGAATACTTTTAGATAAGTACTATAGAAGCCGACACAAAAACCACAAAACATAATTAAATCAATGTGGGTAATGCAACAATGAGACAACAAGCAAACTCGAGATCTTGACAACACTTTAAAATCTTACACATTTAAAAATAACATAGATATAGGAAGATGTGGTGTGAGTGCCAATGAGACAACTCTCCATTCAAATAACAATTAAAAAAAAAGTAAACCATAATAGGTCAATGTACGGCCTTCAACACGGAGCATTGGCTCACACTGAACAACAAGCTATAAAGAGCCCCAAAAGTGTAAAACCATTCAAACGGGAAAACCAAGAGTCTAATCTATATATAAAAAAAAAACAACAAGAAACATACCTATTACACATCAGTTTGAAAAAGTCCTTCTCAAAGTCGTTGTTTGCCTGTTTTCTCATGTTGGTGTTGAATTCTATGTAGGTTTTAAGCCATGCCTTTTGTTGAAATCCTAATACTCTATGTATTTTAGTTATTTTCATTCCAAGTTCTGTATAAAGTTGTAAATTTTGATAATGCACCACATAGTTTGTCTTTTTCTTCAGAGTTGGAATTAATTTTCGGGTTTTAATCCTAGGTTTGACCTGTTCTACACTGTCTTTATTTTTTACGGTATTGAGCTTTTCCCACAATCCAGTACTGTATTTCGATAGATCTTTGTCTTCAATGAGTAGATGTTCGGGTGCCAGAGGATAATCGTTATGTTTGTTGTGGAGATGTTCGGGATATTCTATGTCTACTTCTAAAATGTAGCCTTCTTTTGCGTCTGACTCGACTTTCTGTAACTCAAAATGACTAATTTCATCTTCATTTAAAAAATGGAAAAAACCATAAGGCAATGGCTGAGACATTGCCCAACCGTACAAATTGTTAGCATCTAGATACATGATGTGTTTTTTCACATCTGATTCATTAAAGTCCTCAACATATTGATGATTAGCTCGACTGTATTTTTTGGTAACCATACTGACCCCACCTCGTGTTCCAAGCTCTATCATGTTGTACATGAGGGGATCAGTAATTAAGTCCAGGCAGACACCACTCATTGTCAATGCTGCTTGCCATGCTAAACCTGGACTCGTGAAAAAGTGACTAGCATCCAACTTGTAATATTCAAGGGTCATGTCACGGAATCGTTCGAAAACATCTGCTAAGAGTAGTGTATCTGTTAATACATACAAATTGTGAAAATCCCCTAAGGTTTTCATTTTGAACGTGTTCCAGACCTTTTGAGCGTGTTCATACTTTTCATCAGAAATAGCTTCTTTGGTTAAGGAATTATAAAAAGCCGCTTTTGGAGGGAGAGCTGTCTCTTCAAATCTTTCAGAACAATTTACATAATCATAACAGTATTCGTTTTTCTGTAGCAAAAGTTTAGCGTGTTCGTCATTGGGGAAAGCTTTTCGAAATTGTTTGAAATTTTTAAAACCGTCTGCCGCTAAATTGGCAATTAACGTCTCCAAAGAGCTACTCATGCACTGGTATGTGTCTAAAAACCTCAGCTGTCCAACAGAAAAGGACACATATTTCTCCATATTGTTTGGTATACATGTTAATTTTTTGTCCTTGAATTTACCAGCTTCCGACAGCAAAAGGTGTGCATCAAAGTTCCGCAAATTATGAAAATAGACCGGAATGAAATTTGGATTTTTCAAACTCAAGTTGCATCTCTGACAGGCTGCCCCTCTGTAATTGCTATACTTTGGTGATTTGTTATCTTCGTTTATACCTAAATGGTCGTGGTCACGAACTTTGATTATTTTGTCTGAAAATGGTTGATTGCATACATAACAGTTTGTAGCATTTTGAAATTGAGTTTCGGTTTCCACACTCATAATTAACTCCTCATAACTGTTCCTCAATATATCGTTTATGTATTCTTCCTCTGTAAATATATTTTCAAAAAAGTGTCCGACTGCGTCCTCTCCTCTGTACACAACGGCTGGCTTGGAATATCTATCATTTGAACTAACCACAACGTAGGAGTAACCACATGGAACAAATTTTGTTTTATGTGTTGTTGACGATTGAGTTGGGTCTGGTTGACAAGTATCCATCTTTTTTGCAAAGCATTCAAAGTCTGCATAGATGACAAAAGGAACACGCATTTGTTTATGAAAGTCTTTAAATTCTAGAATGGCTTCTCCTTCTTTTGGATAAGTCACTTTTTGAAAATCAAACTTATTACAATATAGTCTGTGTTCATTTAATAAGTCTTGTCTTATGAATCCGTGAAGACATCTTCTACAGTAAAACCGTTTGGTGTGAAATTTAGTCATTGATCCAAGGAAACGATCTAAATTTTTGATCCAACAGTAGTGAGTTTCCCCGTTCTGTGATAAATACAATAAATCGATCTCCCTATCTACATTTTCTAACTTTGTTAAATATAGAGGGAACACTTCTTCGTTTTGAAAGCCAAAAACATTGATTGAAATATTGTTTTGTTTCTCAAATTTCTCCATTTTTGTAAAAGACACAGGATATTCAATATCATTCATGTTCAATTCATTTTCGTGTGCCGTATAATGTGACTTCCGATATGGATTATATTCCATCGGATGTAGGGCTGCCAGTACAGACCATAGGAAACACTTTTGGTCATCATTTCTAATGTTGATAATTCCACCAGTGGCCTTAATTTTGTGTGGTAATTCCATATAATTTGAACCAGCTATGGGTGAGTATGGTAAAGTATGTACTTCGAGGCATATAACTTTATTCATTATCCAGTTAGATCCTTTGTTGATAAATTCTTCCATTACTCTGTTAATCGTTTGGACTGACTACTGGCTCCTCCGTTTTAGGCATTCTACCTCCTGTTTGGTTTAACGGATGATGGTTGGCAACATGGGTGAATAAAGAATCAACATCATCAAAGGAGACATCTCAGTGTCTACATGTAAGTTGCTTAGATAATTGTTTATCTTGTTTGTTTATTGTGTGCTGTCTAGAACACTTATTACCATGTTTGACTAAATTATGTTTTTGTGTAAACGATTTCCCACACGTTAAACACTGAATTCTGGTAAAATGTGAATTCATATGTCTCTTCAAATTTCTGTTGTATTTGAAAGTTTTACCACAAATATCACAATTTAACTTTGGTCTTTTGACATCAGCATTTTCAGCACATGATTTCCTACGTTTGAGATTATTCTCAACCTCTATGGCTGTCTCCACCAACATACCATCATCAGATTCGTTAAAATGTAAATCATTGGTATGAACACCGTGGTGAGCCATGTTTTTCACTTTACACCAAATGATAACAGCTACCTAATTTCCTCAATTTAAATACACGTAACGATGTCACGTGACATCTAAATTTGAAACGATAACCAGTTCATCTTTGGTTTTTGTTTACTTTTCTCTTGCAGCATTGTTTTAAGAGGCATAGCGATATATGGTTTATTTTCCTCGTCTTGTGTAATTTTTCTCTTTTTGTTTGACTTCTTCAATTTTTCAGGTTGAAAGTCCTCTACTGACTGTTTACTTTCTAAGTCATCGATGTTTTCTGGTTTATCTTTCGGCTGATCTTGATCTCGATTTTCTCTTTTTTCTGGCAATGTCTCTGGATTTTTTAATTGTTCATACCTTAGTTTAGGGATCAGAATCAGTTCGCGAGACATAACGGAGATATGCCTGTAGGAAAATAGGAAGCAGTCCTCTTATTTTTAATAAATATAATCTTCTCTGTTTATATGCTACTCCTTTGGAAACAATTTTACGTATGAGCTTCCTTTTCTTGGTCAGCAAAGTTTTATCAACACTTGAAATGGGGCAAACTCCTTGCATCACATTGTATATTATTTCAATCAACCATTCCAACTGTTTCTTGTTTAGTGATTTAATCGCTTGAGAAATTTGTTTTACAGTAGCATTCAAAAGAAAATGTACTAAATAGTCCTTCATTCTGTAGAGTGATATACGATAGGTGTCTGTCGAACTCCACGATCTGTTGTCAACTGATATGTTTTGTCTGTATGTGGATTTAAATCAATAATTAATGGGCGATAGGCTACAGATGTCGCCTTCTTGTATGCATCTAGAAAGTATTTAGACTGTCCGGGGAAAATCTGCCTACCAAGAGTTTGAATTTGTAACTGATCTCTATAATTCCGAAATAAAACAAAGTAATGGCAATTGAGGGAGGCTGTTCTCATGGCTTTGCCTTTACAATACAAGTTATGTAGAATCTGAATCAAAGTGATTGAGTTATGGTGAATTCCTACAGTTAAGAGATGAATCAGTTCTTTACTATCCGCAGATTCCACCATCAGGTCATCTAAAACAAGAACCTTATGCCCTTGTAAAGTCCCCCATTCTGATAAAACATCCATAAAGGGGAAACCTTGAAAAAATTCAATGTTTGGTATTGCTGATTTCATTTCATCGAAAACTGACTGCCAAATACTGTAACAGTAAAATATCTTCGACGGTGGTACTTGAAACATACCATCTGCATTTTCAAGAAGGTTTTTGGTGTACATTGTTTTTCCCGAATTTGACGGACCAACAATGAATATTGATGTTGGACTCTGAAATTTGAGCAAACTTTCCTTCTCCCACCAGTCAACCATGCTGTTCAAGTGAAATAATAAAAATAGCTAAGAGACAAACTGTTTTATACGTAAAAAAAAGAGAGGCAACAACATATACGCATTAATTTTTTATTTTGATACAAGATTGATTCACGACATTACACACATTGTTCACACAGCAATGAAACCGATTGTCAATAAAACTGTACACAAAATTGTCATTCAATTGATAGTCTTCTGAAAACACATCTGTTATCTGTTGCATGGTAAATCCTCTCACACGACACATTAAATAAAACAAACAATATTGTCCACACACAACTGTGCCATCACCTTGTAGTCTTTTCTCGTTTGATTGTATGTATGCATAATTCCGCATGAATTTGTTAAAATAAATAATGAGTTCTTTTTCTGAATACCCAAAAGAGTCAAATACTTCAAGACTGTTCTTTCTATTACAGAAAAATGCTACCCAATGTCTTCCTGGTAAGCCTGCAACATCTGTATTGGCTATCACACCCATTCCTGGTGGTAAATGAACTTGAGACAGTTCATCGGATGAGAATACACCAAGAACAGATCGTTGTAAGTCAACGTCTGAAACAATGGCACACTTGAGCTGGTAAGTATTCATTCTAAAATGATGTTTCTTTCCAAATTTATTTCAAAATAAGCTGGAAACTCTGCATACACAACACACGTGGACGCTTTCGCTAGAGGTGTCTTGAAATTGACTTCTAGAGAACAAGTTCCTTGTTTCACTAAGTTTAAGTACTGTCCCTCGTCGCTGAAATTTGGTTTTATTTCAAAACAATATAAAGCATTTCCTCCTGCTATATCATTTCTACTCAACTGATTTCCACTGTCTCTCATCCACTTGTTAGTCACTTCAAACATACTATTAAAAGCAGGTAGTATAGCTCGACTCGTGGCTTCATAGTTTAACTGCATAATATTCCCACCTACAGGAACTTGGTTCAGTTTGAGCGTTATTTGACTAAGGTTGAAATGTTAAAAGTTGAATGGATTTAACGTATATGAACCACTAGAACTAGCGGACTCTGTTAAAGCTATAACGCAACGAGTCGGTCGGAGTCCGTTGAACAAATTATTGTAATTGAAACTAAGACTCCCAGCAGGTATAGAAATAAGGCGCACTTCTGTTCTGGTATAGGGATATCTAGCATTTGTTGTTTGTAGTTTCTGCGCATGTGCCATAATGACAGCAGGGTTTAAACGTATTTTACACACTTTTAACACTATGTCATCGATGATGACTTGAAAATTTGGATCTTTTTCACTTGTCATCAAAGCAAACTCAGGTCTTGAACGGTAAAGTTTAACATTAATAGCTACTTGGTTCAGCATGTATCTGTCCAGACTGCATAAATCATGAAATAACGGACCTTCTAAATCACACACTTGGCTTTGAGTAAAATACTGTGCGCGATCGAATAAGGAAGAATTGCTGCCATTTTCTACATCACTATCATCAAAATGTCCTGGTTGATCTTTTTTCCATAACTGGCTAGTCAGCTGAGATTTTTTTGCTTCAGATCCAAAAGATAACAGAGTTTGTATCATTGCCTTGTATGGATAATGTGTGGTAGTTGATGTCACCAACTTATTTTGTAATGTTATATCAATCTGTGAGAACATAGAATGTAGAAAATTGTTAACTGGACCAACATACTCAGTAGGTTTTAGACTGTCTCCATTGATATGTTTTATTCTCGCTTTTACATATAATTTTGTTTTTCTCAAATCTATATACTCTAGTGAATTTTGGGCTGCAATGTTAAATTCTATTGGTGCAGTTCCAGTTAGCTGTGCTGTTGACCTATGCTCATCATAATACACTGAATCAATCGCTGTCTGTGTTGGTGGCAATGAAAACAGATCCAAACCACTTGGTTGAGCTTCTTGGAAGCCATCTAACGATAAAGCAGCCATTTACTTGAATATGTCTTTGAAGGTTTTCACAGAGCTTTGCAGTTTTTTCTTGTTGGTTTTCTTCTTCGTATGTCTCTTCTTGTTTGGTGTTTTGGTTGTCTTTCTTGACTTTTTGTGCTTAGTCAATTTTTTGGTGGTTTTACTGGGCGTTTTGGAGGTCTTGCCTGTTCGACGTCTTTTGGTAGAATTGGTATCATAACCAGATGGCTTTCTTTTTAATGTCTTTTTCTCTCTTTCAACCATGTCCTTGGCCATTTCATCCGTTTGATGGACAGGGGAGACAAGTTGAATTTTTACTTTCTCATCAGAAGGGGTTTTGGTTGGTATGCCGATTGGTGTAATGGATGACCTTGATGTTCCAATTAGAGACCCACCTCCGATTTGTTTTTGACCTTTGTTAGTTTTGTGGTGACCTTTTCTGTCTAGCTTCTCATAATAATTAATCCAGCTTCCTACATTTGGCACATACATCTTGTTCATTTTTAAAAGAATGGAAACGATTTGAAGTGTAGTGTTACCGTTGCAGGAATATCTAAAAATGAAGCTAGATTGTTGTCACCATCAGTTATATAGATATCAATATTATAGAGGTCATTTATTTTTACAGGAACATAATGCGGCACTTCGAAAATGTTTGACCAGTTTCCCATAGAGGCTGCACTTAACCTTCGAAGAAGTGGCTTTTGTTCTCCATCGACAATAGATTCACCACAAATATTAGAATACAGGTAAATGGCTTCTGATTTAGATATGCTACTTGAAATGTCTGCTTCAACTAAGGCAACTCTCCAATTTCCATTGAAAAACACAGGTGAATTCAGTTGAGAAGAAAAAGTATATGCTTTGTTGTTTGGAAAATAGTTCAGAGATTTTTCACTATTGAATGTAATGTAGATGCTCATCTTTAGGAATCATTTGGATCTGTGATATCCTCTTCATTCAACCACTGATTATATTTATTTGGCCACCCTTCAAACTTAACTAACCACTGAACCCGTCCATTTCTCTTACGTTTTCGAATTTTTTTTTCTACATACCACATAACATCTTCATCCTTGTTCACTTTAACCATCTCTGACTCATAAAATAATCCTTTTATGGAAGTTCCATCATACTCCTTTATTCTATAAACCGGTATAGCCTGCATTCGAAATCTTCGGCTAACTTTAAAAATTTCTCTTGTGAAATGTTCATCATATGAACGGTCAAATAGCATAGAAATGTAAGAAATACGAACGAAGTCATTAGCCTTAAAGTGGTATGATCGAGGCTTTTTTGATGTTATTTTCTTTGGTTTTAAATACATATATGCCCATATATCTGCTTCGTTTGTTTTGCTGACGTCTTTTGGTTGGATATTGTGCAAGCTTCTATGTGGAGTAGAATTGTATACTTTAACGATATCTTGAAGTACATCCAAGTACTTATGATTTCTCCTCTCTGTGAAGTATCGATACATCATATTTTTCACAGTCTTGATAACTCTTTCTGCGTAGTTAGCCTTTGTTTCTGAATTCTGTGTGGTGAAATATTGTATACCTTCATTTTTCAGATATGATTTCATTATGTTGTTGTTAAATTCTTTTCCTTTATCAGTTCGAATCTTTTTACATTTTCTGTTACCGGCTAAAATTTTCTTCATTGCCTCGACTACAACTTTCGCTGATTTATTTTTCAGAACCTGAATCCACAGATACTTTGAAAAGATATCCACGACGACTAATAGGTATCGAAACTGATCGTTTTCACTTGCAATGTTTGACATATCAGCGAGGTCCATGTCCCACTGATCATCAATTCCAGATACAATTACACGTGCACGACGAAAAGAATGACGGAGTTCCTTTCTTAAAGTGTAACTGTCTTGACTTCGTAATAGTCTTTTTATCCTGGATCGTCCAACATTAGTGATTCCTTTGGATTTTAATATCCTGTATATTTTTTCGGGACCTACATGTGTGTTTTTATATGTGTTTGATATTAAATCATTTATTCTATCTTGTGTGTTCATCTTGGATTTTTTTTCATTCTATGAAAGGTAAGACCTGTTCCCTCTGTATTTAAGGCTGATAGTCTTGGTTTGGTATCTCTACTGAAGTAAAGTTTTGAAAGCGAGAAGGAATTTAAATTTTACTGACTCTTTCTTCAATTGAGATACCTAACCAATATGCACTTTGTGACAATATAATAAAAAGACAAAAAACAAAACAAAATACAAGTAACTAACTTTTATTGAAATATCATTAGAAACAGTTCAAGCATCTCATTGTTCGTCTAGTAAATGCAACAGAGGCTTAATCAGGAGTGGTATTAATTTGTGATACACTAACAGTACTCGTCTTTTCCTGCTTACACTAATTCTTCCACTGGCTAAAAACTGAATAGTTTTCCGAAACTCTCGAAGTTTTCGTCTATGTACTATACTAATCATAAGTGTTGCATGATAAATTTTATATGCAATGTGTGAAATGGTTTGAATTTGATCATCGGAACTCTCCGCAATCAATTCTTTTCTTCTTCGGGGTCTATCATAGTAAAGTTCTTTCAGGAAGGTTGAGTTTTCAAAAATACGCCTGTTCATGATGAGTGTTTCACATCGAATGATAACTAAGGTGTGTTTTACATTAATTTAATGCGTCTGTGAATCTTTTTTCCAACAACACCAATCGTTTGCACCAGTTTAACACATTTTGGTACTTTGTTTATGTAGAATGCACCAATCATTTAATGTAGATAAAAAGTCATTTTTATAGTCATCTGGTACATCCATGAGCTTCACTTGATTGGACATCTTCCGAACCATGTCCTTCTCCGCTATCTGTTTATAAACAATATCGAAATAAGTTTCTAAATGTTCCATTTTTGTCCACATTAAACAAGTGTGTTGAATCTGACTCGGGTGGTTTACTTCACACCCATAACAATGTTCTTTCACAATATCCGGTAAACAGTTTAAGACCATCCTAGCATACAAATATTTAAGTGTGTGATGCATAAGTTTCTCGGCTTTTTCAAATGTTGTATCCATAGTGTCTGCTCTCTACAACAATCAATCTGTAAATGAACGGAATTTGAGGATCTTCTTATAGTGAATCTCATTCATTACGTAACATTCTTATTTCATAAGTATGTTGGACAAGGTTTTACTAGATACCATCTTTGTAAATAAACAATTTGGATCCCATTTTATATGTTCCGTTTCGATATCGTCTTCTTTAGTCCACTTTTTTAGAGTAATGTCACAATAAAAACATGTCACTCTATCTCCTATATCGGTGTAAAAAAAAACATTATGAGCTAGATCTTCTGGCTTTTGTTTAATCTGATCCGGCCAATTTGTGTATGTTTGCATTCTATTTGTGAAATACATCATATTCAGATGGGCTGGTTTGAAACGGAGGATGTCTGAAAAGTAACATCCCGAGTCTGTTTCTAAATCCATGATTAATAAGTAAAGACTAACATTTACTTATATACCACCCCCACCTGAAGTCTCTACAATTTGTTTAATTAAATCGTACTTCCAGTCTTCAACCTCTAATTCAACAATGTCATAAAGCTGCTTTAATTCTATGAATCTACTCAAACCATACTTAAATAATAAGATATATATCTGCCCCTTTTTTGTTGATAACAAAACTTGGTAATGTAACCTCAGAATTTTCATTTTAAAATTATTAACAACATATACCATCAAAAATAAATATAGTAACATAAAAAATGGATGCCGCTCACTTAAATAAAAAATTTAGACAAGCAAAAAACAACACAAAATTCTGCAATGTGGACAACATGGGTGACACACGTACCTTGGTTACCAACCAATGTTGCTTTACCTTACAACGTGGAAAACAAAATGGACGACAAACATATCCCTGGTTACCCACCAATGTTGCTTTACCTCGAAACGTGGAAAAACAAAATGGACGACAAACATACCCTGGTTACCAACCAATGTTGCTTTACCTTGGTCAAAAGTATGATACGTGGACCAAACATTCCACCATCACTAGCACAATGTTTACTTTGCTCTACCTGCTCTACCTGCTCTACTGTTTTCTTATCCCTATTATACTACTACTATATTTTATGAAAAAATAACCTTTATATATATAGCAAGGATTTGTATAGTTAGAAATCCTTGTTTATAGTTAATAGTTTATATTACTATCGAATAAATGAAATTGTTTCAATTTGTTCAAATGGTAAAAATTGGCGGCAACAAATTGTTAACCGACCCCTTCCGTCTGCCAGAATAATTCTGCCAGCCAGACCCCTTTGCACCTCATTGATATAGTAATTCTGCAAGTAAAACATGCTAAGCACGAAGCAGTCATCTGGCAACTCTCTATATTTATTAAGCCTTTTTATAACTGCATTCATGCTTTCACATGCATTATTGGTAATGCCCAGGGCCGTAACTACCTATGAGGCAGGGGAGGCAGTTCCTGAATTTTCTGCACCATTTTTTTTTAAAGTAATAAAATGAAATATTGACAATATGTACAAGAAGAACTTGAATTTATATCATAAACAACACAAGTATACAGTTTTAACAGTGTTATCATGATACATGATATATCTGTCATTGTCTGGATTTTTGATTGATAGTGAACCGTTTCAGTATTTGTTTTATTTTTATTTTTTCGTGTGGCCGTCCGTCTGTTATTCAGTATTTGTACGAGAACACATATGAAACTTTATTTTCGACAATTTTGAATAAAACTTAACTATTCACATTTATTTAGGGGTTCAATTAAGCAGAGGAAATTCACTTTGTATTGTGATTCTTTTATGATATCGGAAATTCGTTACCGATCAGCTGTTGGATCATTTTTTTAACATCTCCCGATCATACTAGAACATTATGGTCAATACCTTAGTTACTTAGTTAAACACTCCCATTCGTTGTAGCAGGGACTTTCTATACTAAGTATATAGACTTTCTATACTAAGTATATACTAGTATAGAAAGTCCCTGGTTGTAGTTTATACATGTCTGTTCAGCTTTCAACAATATTGAAATTCAAGGTCCTCGATAAAAAAAAATATCTTGCGTTCTATGATCTTGCTTTATACGTTTTTTTTAACTTACCAGTTCGATTTCTTACAAAAATATCTTTAAATACAGATACTAATTGTTTGCATAAAAATTGCTTCCAGGACCCAGCAATACTGATGTTTCTTAAAGAAAAGAAATCGAAGAAAAACGGGTACTGAATTTTAACGGCCACCGATTTTATTAAGAAAAAAAAATCCGCGGTCACATTGTATTTAATGTTAATAATTATAGTTCAAAGTACGGCATTCAAGACGTAGCCCTTGCCAGTCAACCCGAACAGCAATCTCAGATTGTTTTTGATTAAAATTGCTTCCAGGTTTCTTAAAGTAAGGAAATCGAAGGAAAACGGGTAATTTTTAGCCATTTTACTGAGAGAGAAAAAAAAAATCGGCGGATCTAGGGGGCCTCAATCGGCGACCCCCAAACCCCTGCCTCCCCTGAATTCGAACCCTAGTTACGGCCCTGATGCCAGAATATGGATCATAAAGGTTTTGGTATTTATCAATTACCCATTTGCCACTGTGAGTAAGAATGTCCTTTTCCATCTTTTCAAAGTATACTACTACCGGTTTTGACCACTTTCTGATTACTTTTGTATTTATAAATATATGTTTGACAACTGTCTTTAAAAAGACATGCTTTTGAATAATATATATAGTAACACAATTATCAATCTATCTATATCAATAGTTCAATAATGAATATATATTGAAAATTGTCTTTAAAAAGACATGCTAAAAGCAAAATATAGTAGAAATATAATTTGTGTGATCTGAACTGGTTGAAAGTCAGAGCATAAATGACTGAACAATTGAATAGTTATTATTAGGTGAGTTAAATGTTAATCTGAAATCCTGAACTTCATAAAATATCTTCTTTAATTGGATACTAATTACCAACTGATTATAAGGTAATTCAATTAAATGTATTTGATGTCTCAGGTGTGAAAACTTTAATGACATGTTATTTTGCTTGATTGGTGATTACAACAAGTGTCAAAATTAGATTAATTTGATTAAATATCATTACTTTTAATATGCATTGGTGAACTCGCTCACATAAACATTTTGGGCTCATTGTTTTTACTTTAAAGTTTATTTTTCTTTTAAAATATTTATTTAATCTCACAAATTATTTCATTTCATGGACAGATATATTATAAAAATGAAGAGATATTAAAACTTGTGTGGATCAGTTCAATATATTTAAATAATAATATCGGCGAATGTTAATTCCCTCAGATCAACTTTTTTTTTTAAGAACAACATTTAACATATTTGATATAAAGTTTATATTAAAGTATTTATTGATCTCGTAGATTTCTTAGTTTCGTGTAAAAATATTGTAAAACAAATAAGATATTGACACTTATTTGTATCAGTTCAATATAATTAACGCGTACATCGGCGAATGTGAACACCGTCCGGTCAACTTTTTTTGGAGACAAACTTTTTTTTTCACTATAAAGTTTATATTGTCGTATCCAATATTTATTATTCTCACAGATTCCTGAATTTCATGATAAAATATTGTAAAACAAAAGAGATATCAACACTTGTCGTCGACCAGATGAATATATATATAGCGTATATCGGCGAGGGTGAATACCGTCCTGTCAACTTTTTTTGCAGATTTGTTTTCTTTTTTACTTTAAAGTTTATATTTTCGTGTAATATATTATTCAATCTCACAGGTTCCTGAGTATCATGGACAAATATTGTAAAACAAAAGAGATATTAACACTTGTCGTCGACCATTTCAATATATATATAGCGTATATCGGCGAGGGTGAATACCGTCCGGTCAACTTTTTTTTGAGAAAAACACGTTTTTTGGCAATCAAGTTTATATTTTCGTATAATATATTTATAAATCTCACAGATTCCTGAGTTTCATGGACAAATATTGTAAAACAAAAGAGATATTAACACTTGTCGTCAACCAGTTGAATATATATTTAGCATATATTGGCGAGTGTGAATACCGTCCGGTCAACTTTTTTTGCTCAAAAATAATTATTTTTCCTCTTTTTTTTTATATTCATAAAATATAGTTTAATATCTTTCAGGTTTACAAATATTAAACAAATCTATCGGATAACAAAAAAGTTATGACTATTTATATGTCGTCCGGTCAACCGTCCTGTCACTATCCGGGCAATCATCCTGTCATTAGTGCAACCCTAAAAGATGGACTCCCTAGTTTCAGACAATTTATTGATTTTTGCACTTGCAGTACAAATACGTCTTATTAAATTTTTTAGACACATTTATTTTACTTTATTAAATGATTTTATGAACCATTTTATTACAATTGTATTTAGAATTTAATTAAAATCAAAATCAAAATGTGTCAATTCGGGACTAAAATCATCATTCTTCCAAGGCATAAATTAACATGTAATAGTCATTTGCCAAGCTTAATATTTTGTTTTAATATAAAAAATACACCATAATTAAAACCAATATAAGTTGCAAACATATTCGGAATGGGTCTTGCAAGTTAGAAGCAAGTAAAAATCATGTAAACTCATGTATGAAAAATCCATCCTTTGTGTCCGTGCTCCTGGCAATGTGCCAAATTGTTTAAATTTTCATTTGTATTGACCATAACATAGTAAAATGGATGGGTTCCAGCTGACATTACTCTAAAAACTCAACTACCCCATTTAATATGCTTCTGGGTAATTCTTAAAAGGCATAAACAGTTGTATTTTTCCTTGGTTTTATTATGAATTTACAGAATTATGCAAATGAGGCTGTTACTAAAAATAGATACGATTCTGGGGGAAATTAAGTGGCCAAATTCTTTTATTTTATGTCAAGGATTAAGATGATGTATAAAAATTTCTAAAGTTGTGATTGTCGATTTGGACGATTTTCTGATTATTGCATGGTTTTCTGGCGGATTGGCTCTTAAGTGCACTCTAGATTTCCCTATTATTACTCCATTTTTTATATGTTACATAGGATATTGTTACTAAATATTAGATATATCAGGAGCTTTGTATAAGTATGAGAAGTAACGTAATGGAAATTTCTTCTTCATGATGCAAGATAGCCTTTTAAAAAATCGGCAGTTCATGAAGTACGATGTTTCCTTGAATTTTAGCACTTATTTAATCACTGTTTTCTAATCATTGACATAATGTTCTCAATTTTATAATTTCTATATGAACCTAAAACATAACTTCTCTTTGTTCTGTTAGAAATAATTAGGTTTGCATATTTCACTGCTCCGAATTTGCAAAAGCAAAAAAATTGATTACAAGTTATAATTGATACATGTCTCGGAAGTTGTTTTTTTACATTCTGTATGATTGTATGCATAGAATGTCGAAAAGTTGAGACATATTTGATCCTCTCCTGAAACATTAGTCAATCTAGACAACTGTTCAAAGGCGGATGTCCATTTCACTGGGCTCTAATTAAGTGGAATAATGTCCAGTCGTACATAATGTTTTCATTATCATTTTCCTCCAGCCATCTGTGTTCATTTTGTTTACTTATTCATACCTGTACAATTTACTAATTATGCCAGGTTAGCATACATGTTTATCTTGTCAGACAATTTACAGAGTGCACGTTAATAAAACGGTTATTTATAGGGGCAACAATGAAACGCAGGTTTATATTTGGTTTTTATAAAAGATATATGCATATCTTATAAAATCTATAGTAAGAATTTGTCCTAGCATTCAGTTGAAATAAAATTGAGAATGGAAATGGGAAATGTGTCAAAGAGACAACAACCCGACCATAGAAAAAACAACAGTGTCTATAGAAAGAGATGGTTTAAGAACAGTATTATGTAATATTAAAAAGTATAAACTAGTAATAAAAATACCAAAATGAGAGAAAAATTCAAATCAGAAAGTCCTTTATCTAAAGGCAAAATCAATGCCTGAAACACATCAAACGAATTGAAAACAAATGTCATATTCCTTACTTGGTACAGGCATTTTTTTATGTAGAAAATGTTGTATTGATAAAGCCAGCTTAACCTCTTACTCGTATGACAGTCGCATAAAGGTCGGTCATATTGACAACAATGCGTAAACAAAAAAACAGAAATAATAGTTAAAAATGTAAAAAGTGGGGTATAGCAGAAACGGACGTGAACTCGTGCAATTGTCATTTGCCGCTAGAAGGGGGCAGTGTCTATTCCAAACGTCGCATCAGTTATATAGTTTTTGGCGGCAGGTTATTTGTTCAAGGTTAGGGTTTACTTTGTGTCAAAATTCACCCCTTATTGTATTGATTTTGTATTTACTAGTACATTGTGTCATAGATCAAATTCATTCGTTAAGTGTATGTTCACTTGTGTTTATATGTCTTTTGATCGAATTGAGCAATTTCAATTAATATTTTATAGTGTGTCTTTCTATATTGTGATGTTACACTATTTTTTCGGATAAGGGTGAAGGTTGGTACATATTAAAACGTTTAAACCCACTGCATTTGTTTGCACCTGTCCAAAGTCAGGAAACTGGTAATCAGTAGTTGTCGTTTGTTGATGTGGTTCTCTCTTTTTTTTATATATAGACCAGACCGTTGGTTTTCCTGTTTTAATGGTTTTATACTAGTAATTTTTGGGGTCTTTGATAGCTTACTGTTCGGTGTGAGCCCAGGCTCCGTATTGAAGACCGTACTTTGACCTATAATGGTTTGTCTTTTATAAATTGTGAATTGGATGGAGAGTTGTATAATTGCAACTCATACCACATCTTCTCATATCAAATTAAAGTATTGCATTCAAAATTTGTACATTTTCGTAAGTACTTATATTCACGAATTAAATATTGACGATAAATTCACGCGTGTAAGATTTCTTAGAATTTAAAAACGTGACACATCAAAACGTTGGTATTTTTTTGTATGACGAAGTTAATATGAATACCAATTTAATTTTCTTAAATCATTTATTGCATTACAATATAAAACGGATCACGGTGTAACTTTTACCACCTCACGGATCTTGTTCGACTCATGTGTGGTTTTTCGTTTGTTATGTCCCACCCCGTGTCAAATGAAAAACTTTAGAATTGGTATTTGGTGCTTCTCATCTAATGACATGGCATTTGGATAAAGAAACATAGACTGTACTGCTGTGAGTCAAGATATACAAAACGAAGTGTCAAATCTTCCTTCGGGCTGTAAGACTAGTGACAAATATGTTTATCGGATTCAGTGAGGCGGTCTAGTACTATTCAGAGTCCATATTTATATACAATTAACATGTTCTCGTATTTATATACATGTAGTATCTGCCACTGAAGTTAAACGCCACATCTCTAACTATCAATCAGTGGCGTATATATTAAAGTTGGATATTCAAGTTTCATTGCAATCGTATAGGATAAAGACGTAATTAGATATAGGACAGCGGGATGAGTGCCAATGAGACAAATCTCCATCCAAGTCATAATAATAAAAGTAAACCATTATATGTCAAGGTACGGTAATGTATGATTGTATTATATGTGTTAACAGTAGTTACCTTTTGTCGATTTATTCTAATTAGTTTTGCGTAACTGATGTTTTATTTTAGCTCCTTCTGGAGTCGGATAAATAAATATACAATATTAGGTCAATTTCAGAACAATATAAACTTTTTAGTATGAGTCTGAGAAACTTGGGAATGGCGATGTTTTACCGAGCCCTTTCCCAGGTTTGTGCCTTATACAATAAGTTAATATTTGTATGACACTGAGGTAATATTGTTTTTATACTACAACTTAAATTAATACATTGATAGTTATTTAAATCGTAACACAATTCACTACTGTAACAACAGTCCATGAAAAGGCTGTGAAATATCACAGGGCCGTAAAAAACCCGTGAAAATACCCCGTGACTTTTGTAAAAAAAATATTTCTAAAGGCCGTGAAAAATATTTGATGGTAGAAAAAGACCGTGAAATTTCGATATCCCGTGAAAAGGCCGTGATAATTTGTCCTTTCATGTTTAATAAAAAAATATCGCGCTTTTTCACTGGTTGTTGAAACCAGTGAAAAAGCCGTGATATTTTTTCATGTCGATTTTTTCTTATCCTAATTCAAATTTAAAACATCCCATGTGATTATTGTAATATGGTCTTGTTATTTCCATTCTCATTTTTATACGATCGCAAACATTTTATTTTTTTGGTTATATATTGCTATCACGTTGGCGTCGTCGTCGTCGTCCGAATACTTTTAGTTTTCGCACTCTAACTTTAGTAAAAGTGAATAAAATCAATGAAATTTTAACACAAGGTTTATGACCACAAAAGGAAGGTGGGGATTGATTTTGGGAGTTTTTGTCCTAACTTTTTAGGAATTAGGGGCCAAAAAGGGCCCAAATAAGCATTTTCTTGGTTTTCGCACTATAACTTTAGTTTAAGTGAATAGAAATCTATGAAATTTTGACACAGGGTTTATGACCACAAAAGGAAGGTTGGGATTGATTTTGGGAGTTTTGGTTCCAACAGTTTAGGAATTAAGGGCCAAAAAAGGGCCGGAATAAGCATTATTCTTGGTTTTCGCACAATAACTTAAGTATAAGTAAATAGAAATCAATGAAATTTTAACACAAGGTTTATGATCACAAATGGAAGGTTGGGATTGATTTTTGGAGTTGAGGTCACAACAGTTTATGAATTAGGGGCAAAAAGGGGGCCCAAATAAGCATTATTTTTGGTTTTTGCACCTTAACTTTAGTATAAGTAAATAGAAATTTATGAAATTTAAACACAAGGTTTATGACTATAAAAGGAAGGTTGGGTTTGATTTGGGAGTTTTGGTCCTAACAGTTTAGGAATAAGGGGCCCAAAGGGTCCAAAATTGAACTTTGTGTGACTTCATCAAAAATTGCATAATTGGGGTTCTTTCATATGCCAAATCTAACTATGTATGTAGATTCTTAATTTTTGGTCACGTTTTCAAATTGGTCTACATTAAGGTCCAAAGGGTCCAAAATTAAACTTAGTTTGATTTTAACAAAAATTGAATCCTTGGGGTTCTTTGATATGCTGAATTTAAAATGTACTTAGATTTTTAATTATTGGCCTAGTTTTCAAGTTGGTCCAAATGGGGGTCCAAAATTAAACTTTGTTTGATTTCATCAAAAATTGAATAAATGGGTTCTTTGATATGCCAAATCTAACTGTGTATGTAGATTCTGAATTTTTGGTCCAGTTTTCAAATTGGTCTACATTAAGGTCCAAAGGGTCCAAAATTAAACTAAGTTTGATTTTAACAAAAATTAAATTCTTGGGCTTATTTGATATGCTTTATCTAAACATGTACTTTGATTTTTGATTATGGGCTCAGTTTTCAAGTTGGTCCAAATCAGGATTCCATATAAAATGTTGCTGATGAAGCTTTTTTTCCTTATCTTATCTAAAATGTTTTTAGATAATGTATGTTGGACATTTGCCAGACATGACTATGATGTCATTTTTTATTTTTATTTGCCAATAACTTTATGTAAATAACTTCATTGGAAATTTGCCAATATAAAATGTTGCTGATGAAGTTTTTTTTATTGTTTTATACAATAAACAATGTATATTCACTTTTACGTCCAACCAATCTTTACCATTCAGTGATAACAAGCACTTTATTTTACATTTTAATATTTTATGATGTATTTAAAAGAGTAGTTATCGTTGCAAACTCCATTAGAAATTTGAATTGATATCAGTTTTGGAAAAAGGGAAACGGGGATGTGAAAAGGGGGGTGGTTAAATTTTTCTCATTTCAGATTTCATAAATAAAAAGAAAATTTCTTCAAACATTTTTTTGAGAGGATAAATATTCAACAGCATAGTGAATTGCTCAAAGGCAAAAAAAACTTTTAAGTTCATTAGACCACATTCATTCTGTGTCAGAAACCTATGCTGTGTCAACTATTTAATTTTAGATTTAAAAAGTTTGAAGAAGAAATCTTTAATTGATTTGTAAAATCTTGACATTTGTTTTGTGTAAAAAAAATACATGTAATGTCAAAAATGTTATCACAATCCAAATTCAGAGCTGTATCACGCTTGAATGTTTTGTCCATACTTGCCCCAACTGTTCAGGGTTCGACCTCTGTGGTCGTATAAAGCTGCGCCTTGCGGAGCACCTGGTTCTAAATATCCTATAAACTTTTCATAATAAATATATGTCTGTTTAACTATTATTATATGCAATTCTACAGTACTATACAGGACAGACTTTTAAATGGAACCATTCATTGTTATATTTAATGACTTATATTTTGTATTTAAAGAAAAGTATTTTGCTTCTCGTCTGTACATTATTAAAAACAATGTAAACACTTATTTTCGTTGGAACCGAAACATGTAAAAACGAGAATTTCCCGGAATATCAGACCGTATCCGGATTCGTGTTTCTTTTAGAGTAATTGTAATTGGAAATTTGAAAGACGCCGAAGGTCGATTAATATTTACTGTATAGATTCAAGACGAGTGACAGCAAGTTTGAGGTTTATTAATATTTTATTCTTTTATGCATCATATCACCAAAATGATGATGACGTTTGTGAGCATTTCCATTGAACTGATTTTCACTGAATTTGCACAAACCGCGCAAACAGGGTAACACGAATGACCGAACAACACTTATAATATAAGCACATATTGGTTACTTTTAAACATTGATTATTAAATAATAATATATTATCGATTTTTTATATAACTTAAGTCATTACAAGTGTTATTCGGATATTAACAGTGTTAATCGGTCATTCGAGGTACCGGCGCAAACATGCATGTGATATATTCACTTATATTTGAGTCTGTTGCATTTGAATTGATTCCTTTAATAATTTCGGTTAATGTTGTCCATGACTTATAGCTTCCCGGATCCTTTAAATACAATTACGGTTTTGTTTTGTATTTGGGGAAAAAAGGGGGGTCCTTTTTTTATCATGACTTTTTCACGGTGTACATTTTTGTTTTTAACAGGGTTTCTACGGTCTCTTTACCCAAGATTTCAGTTGTCACCTCTTCACGACCTTTCACAACAAACAAACTATATTTCACAGTCTTTTCACAATGGGCACATAATGCATTATCTCGACTTTTTCACGGTGTACATTTTTTCCACAGGATTTCAACGGTCTTTTCACCTGAGTTGTCAGGTGGCACCTCTTCACGGCTTTTTCACAAACTTTTCACAGCCTTTTCACGACATTCAATCCACGGCATTGTCACGGATAGGTTGCACGGCCCTCCGTAAATTAACCGTGACAAACACTGTAAAAATCACCAGCATATTGACGGAATTTTCATGGCCAATCTAAGGGGCATTGTTCCAGTCGTGATTGTCAAATTTATGTTTATCCCTTAATAAACATAAGGGATGATTGTGAATCATTCACGAAGAACCTGTTGTAACTACAACTAAAAAAAAAAGGTTTACATATTAAGTAGATCTGCATATTCATTTATCATCGTGAACTCTTACAAAAAACTGCTTGAAACCAGAACATTTTATTTATTTCTAATGCTTAATAATTAACCAATGCACTGTATAAGAACTCTTCTAGTTTGCTAGAACTCTTGAGTACGTTTTCTTTAAAAACAAAAGAAAATACTTACTACAAAGTTTCATCTTTAATGCTAGTGAGATTAATCTCTGTGTACACTTGCTGTAAACTGTACATTAAATATCTTTTTGGCGGAAGAGGAAGAGGTTTTGGTTGAGGTGGAGACGGTATTTTCTTTGAATACGACCGTTTCCCGCTCTTCTCATCACTTCCGGATTTGCTGCTACTTGATTTTTGGTTGTATCTTCTTTTATATTTTCCTCCGTCGGATTTTTCGCTGCTGTTAGAACCGCTTGACTTTTTGTTGTACCTTTTTTATGGTTTTTCTGATGAATCGGAGTCAGGAAAACTTTTCGGTCTTATTTTAAGAACTGGTTTTTGATAAGGTCTTTGAAGAGGTCGAGGGATTTGCAGTGGAATTACAAATACTTGTTTCTATTAACATGGAAAGTAAAATATATTTGCTCAAATTCAACATTAAAGTTATATGTATAATGTGTAATTCTATTGGAAAATAACAAGAAAAATGCATAACTGTTTTGGTTAAGATGACCAAAAACAAATCTAACATAGATCCAATGATTAGTTAACAGCATTAAGCATTTCATGTTATTTAACTCAGATAACTGGACTATACCGAAACTACACGGTTGCCTATAATTGCTAACATCCACTTAAACTTGAATCCGCTTGTACTACACTACACTCAAAGTCTATGAACAAAGTGTAGTACAGTCAGCCGAGAATCAGCTTAACATCCCCTTCATCTTAATATCGAAGGTTAGTTGTCTCCTTGACAATCATACAACATCTCCTTATTTATATATCATTTGATTAAAATCACTGATTTATTATGAAAAATTATGACAGTTTCAGACTTTCAGACGGAGTTGTACACGCAGCAAATTTGAATTGATAGCAAATAACAGTATTTCCATACAGTTATAAACTATGGTAATAATTCATGTCTATGCAAAAAGTAAAATCCGAAAAATACTGAACTCAAAAATGAAAGTCCCTCATCAAATGGCAAAAATCCAAAGCTCAAACACATCAAACGAAAGGATAACAACTGTCATATTTCTGACGTGGTACAGATATTTTCATGTAGACAATGGTGGATTAAACCTGGTTTGAAAGCTAGCTAAATATCTCACTTGTATGACAGTCCTATCATAAAATTCCATATCCTACTTTAATTTCATAGAAAAGCCATTTGCATGTGTAATAAAAAGAATAACTAATCAAAGAATTTAAATATCGAAAAATCGTGAACGAACAACACTGATAATTAACGCATGCGCTACGCGCATCCGTCAATTAATGTGCTGTTTGGTCACTCGTTGAATATTTTTCTCTATTTAATTTCTTCGATAAGTTATTCTGTCAGTACTGTCATAAAATAAAAATACCCGTTAGAAAAGCTAAGATAACTCATATATTGATACACAAGCATGCAATGGCAATGAATGGTATGCTCTAATATCGACTGCGGTACTTCCTATGGCATGTTATACTTCGCTGCAATGAACTATATTGAAAGAATTACGACTCAAATTTTCATGAAACAGCTGTAAATACTCACTTTTATCAACATGTTCAGAGTAGTTTCTTAGCTGATCCGAGTTAATGTGGGTATTGTCTTGTGTTTTACTTATCACTATACACTGCAAATTGAGAAATTTCATCGAGTCTGTACGACGAGTCGTATCATTCAACATACTGTGTATTCCAAACAAATATAATAAACCTTGGAGAAGAAATATGCGTCGTTATATCTTTAATAGTGAAAAAGTAAAATAACAAAAAAATCCGAACTTCATACAAAATTACAAACGGAAAGTCCCTTATCAAATGACGAGAACGAAAGCTTAAACACATATAACAATTAAAAACTAACTGCCAGATTCCTGATTTTGAACAGGCATTGCCTTATGTAGAAAACGGGGGATTGAACCACGTTTAACAGCTAGTTAATTTTCTCAATTGCATGACAGTCACATAGAATTCCATGTTATTGTTAACAATATGTGAGCAAACCAAACAGACTTTAAAGGTAAAAATGTCAAAAACTTGGGTACAGCAGTCAACTTTGTGTTATAATTTAAATAACTGTTAAACAAAATGTCAACAAAGAAACAAAATTGCATATAGACACTATATAGACAAAGCACATAAACTAAAATAAAGAACAAGAATACCAAAAAAATAGCACAGTAAGGCATTATCGCGATCTATAAATATCGAGGAACGCCTAATGGATATTACCAAAAATGAAAAACAGCAAATGTCAAGAATATACGAAAACAAATAAAAAGAGCAATATAACACTACACAGGACTGTATTACCTCAAATATAAATTAGTTCACCAATGACTCGCCTGAATTAGCAAACAATAAAACTGATTGCTGTAACAAATAGAAATCATGATTGACTGTCGTGACATGGAAACCACTTTCTCTAATTTTTTTCTATTTCCTCGTTTCTTGATCGGTGTGAGACAAATGGTTCTCCTCACTTTGAAATATCTGTTCTCTGCAAATGATTGGTAAAAATTTAATTATGACGTCTAATTTTCTGTGGTTTTCTTCTAAATTTCCTATTATGACGTCACGAAAAAAGGCGACCATGCCTGATTACGCAACATATTAAGAACACAACTTTCTTTAAATCTTTGAAAAGGAAGGATAAAATTTATCCGAAAAACAGTTCCCACCGCTATAACTCATGTATTATCGTATTTTCACCACTCTCAACAGTTAAATTTATGGCAAGCCTCGCGCTTTAAATAATAAAACTCAACTGTCTCGAGTGGAGCACTTGTTGTAGCGGTGGAATCTATATTTATATAGATTGACATTTTTACAATAAAAATCGGTACGAACAATTTCTTCTATGAAAATGAAACAAATACAACCAATAACTTGCCTGCTTTTGAGATCATGGAAACAAATAACTTGCCTGAAATCAAAATCAGACCAGTCAATTAGTTAACTGAAATGGGATCCTGAATGACCAATAGCTTGACTGCGGCAAAAACCAGGACAACCAATTGCTTGCCTACAAAGGGAATCGATAATCCATTTACGAGGTGGAATGGAAATCACTAAAACCAATTGAGTGATTGAAACTAAAATTGTACCACGAATGTCTTGCCTATATATTGAAACGAACATGACAATACCAGATTTTGAAGTGAAATGCGAATCTGAAATTAAAGGTTCCAAGAATACGAATTGATAGCGAATTATAGACATAAAGCTGACAATTAGATTAAAAAAATACGATGCCCTATCAATTTCTAATTAATAGTCATATATTGTAATATAATTGTATTAATTGGCAAGCAATTGGTTGTCCTGGTTTTTGCCGCAGTCAAGCTATTGGTCATTCAGGATCCGATTTCAGTTAACTAATTGACTAATTAACTATTGCACCAAGTCAAAATTCTGTAATGGAAATACAAAGAATCAAAGACTCAAAGCTAATCATGTTTACCCCAGATACGTTTTTTATCTACAAAACACTCACTAGTGACGATCAACTCAATTGTTACAAGTGCTAAAACTGAAGTAATCTTTTAGAACCTTTTTTGTGATGTCACTAGATTGTCATAAACATGTCCGAATATTACAATTTTGAGCTTTCATATCAATTTTACAAATAGTTTATGTGCAAAATCTTTGACACCCGTTAACATATAAAAGACATCTTGAAGTAAATTATCTATTTTTAGAAAAGGTTTAGCTGATGTCTTAATATATATATTAATTTAAAGATTTCAAATAACTATCGTTTAGCAGGTTTTCATTTCACTATAGATCTAAAAAGTGTAAATCCCTAATTAGATAGTTCATCTCTCATAAAACCATGCATGTACAAAGATAACAGAGGAGTTAAAAAAATCAAATTCAAATCTATAAGGTAACCGTTAAATATATGAACATAAGATGTTTTTGATATTAAGATCTACAAATTGCTTTTGGTCGATTAAGAATATTGTATTTCCATTTTAAACATCAAGGGTCTTTTCAAACTTCTTTTTTTATATTTTCAATTGCGTTTTCTTCAATATTTTATCTACTCAATCTTCGAAAGGTGATTCCTTCTTGCAGTTTCATCATTGTTGAATATTTAAAGGTCCATTGTAGAATTGCATTCTACTTTAAACATACTACTGTGGATTCATTATTATTCGTTGGATACCAATTTTCGTGGATTTCGTGGGTATAGGTGAACCAAGAAATAAAATGTTCAACGAATGACAAATTTTCTAAAGGCTTGGATAAACACTTCGACAAAACCACACAATTAAATGTCCACGAACATGCAAGTTTTTCTTCATCCACGAAAATTGGTGCCCACGAAAATAAATATAAATCCACAGTATACGGGTCTACATATAATATATAATACTTTAAATATGTTGAATACGTCATTAATTGGATATACTAAGGATTATTTTGTGTTCATTCATGCAGAGTTATTCTGAATGAAGACGATCAGTAGATCATTTGAAAGCTAAATAACACGAATTGTTACATGTTTAGGATGTACACTTGGATTTTGAAAAAGAAAAACTTCTTTTTCACAACAAAGCCAATTTGGTTGAATGTAAGTGGTTTCTGGGGTTTTTTCTTTGTCATACGTTTCATATCTGACATTTGGTAACGAACAAAGTTAAGTACGAACGATTGATCTCCGTTTCTTTACCTAAAACCTAAATTTCATGTAAAAGCTTGTCAAATAGAAATAAATGTATGTATACACTATATAATCCTGTTACAGACAGTTAATTATCAAGTTGTTCAATATAAGATCTCCCTGACATTAAATAAAAGAAGTAGAATTGTCTTTATTTCATATTTTTTCACCGAATATTTCATTTCGCCGGTCTCAATATACCTCTTTATAACAGCTAGGCATCATGAAATGTCCGTCTCCAATAACCGCTACCTAATGCACTGTATTTTTTTTCCTAAAATTATGTGCAAACACACTCTTTATTTTCAATGTATTGCTAAACAGATATTATCAAAGAACTCAATTCTATCATGTTTATCTTATGAGTTTGAGTTGGAAATGCACGTGTTTCTACCAAACATTTTAAGTTAATGCACAAATAAAGGATAGTTATGCTTAAACATATTTGCCAATCACTGGTGAAAATTGAAGATAGAGTGCAAGCACTATTATATATATGGGGTCAGTAAATTTCATATGTGAGAGCGAAGAGCTCGAACCCCATATGGAATTTACAAATCTATCTATATCGTATAAGGTCACTAGTACTCTATGTAACACATTTATCTTACTAACTATCTTAACCCGTGGCATGTATACACGTCGCCTATCAAAATGATCAAGTCTTCAATATCAAGTTAGAACCTACTTCCATTGGTCTATACAAAAACAAATGACAACAAATACAACCTATTACCTTATAATGTGCTTTCTACATCTTTTTCAATCGTTCAATTTCTCCAGCCTTTGTCCGGGAGGACCGTTTCGAATTTTTCTTCAACGCAGTGCTTTGTTTATAAAGGGACATACCACCACTTCTTATCGTATATTAAATAAAACACGCCCACTAACCATATATTTAATATACAGGCTCTCCATATGTTCGCCTTCAACTAATGATATGCTTAGAAGTGTATAGGAGATAAGAAAATGTTATATATCATGTGTTTGTAGAAAACCCCAGCCGTATTTGGCACAACATTTTTCAACTTTTGATCCTCAGTGCTGTACAACTTTGTACTTTTTTTTTGACTTTCGAACTTTTATATCTGGGCGTCACTGGTACGTCTTGTGTAAACGAGGTGCGTTTTTGGCGTATTGAATTTAAACCTGATGCCTTTTGTTATCTATTATTCATCTGTTTCTTTGTCTAATACGTTCTGCTATTTATTTGTATTGTAGTCCTGTAATATTATGTTGTCATTGTAATGTTATATTTATCATTGTCATTAAAGTGCGAGGTTTGGCATGCCACAAAAACAGGTTCAACCCATCATTTTTTTCTTTTAAAATGTCCTGTACCCAGGGTTTGCCCTGGGTCAATTATTTTTTTCGCCACTTCTTTCGCCAAAACAATATTTTTTTCGCCACTTTATTATTTTTTTCGCCACTCTATTATCTTTTTCGCCAAGTAACACAAATATATATTTTTTTTTAAATTGTCTTTTTTTCCAGCCCCCCCCCCCCTAAATAAGAAGTGGATTTCTTCATAACGACAGTTTTCTTTTCTAGACCATAGTAAATAAATAAAACTATATGCTTGAAACACGTGTGTCACTGGAACGACTTTGAAGTACTCACTCAAATCAATGATCTATATGAAAGTTAAATGATAAAGTTTTAAATCAGAGACCTTTCTTGCTTTTGAACATTTTTCATCATAACAATAATTTTCTGTTTCTGGACTATCATTAGTAGAAGGAGAGGAAACGTAAACATTTTGCTTCAAACACGTGCGTCGCTAAGTGGTTAATAAATCCCTTTTGTGACATGTGACAGAAGCCATTTAACCATATCATTTTGTCATATCATACAATCAACACCTTTATTAATTATCGACTCCTAGGAGTCGAGATTAAGAATTGAACGATGGACAGTTAGTGCGTTGAATTTTTCTTGCTACCTGATTGGAAGATATTACGAGACGTGAATAATCAAAGTTTATTGATTGGTTAGGACAATCCAATTTGAAACCTAGTAAATGTCCTTCAATACCGTAGAGTATCGGATTTGTCCTCTCTATTCTAGCAATTAGATTTTACACAGGTAACTTTTATCTAATCTTCTGGAGTAAACAACAATGTTCAACGATATATTACTACTTCATAACGTTTGACCTTACGTGTGTGGTAAAATTTGTTGATTGACACACGTGGCTATTTTAGTAAATGAATTAATCTACAAAGCGAGAGTACTTTCCATTTTCATCAGCTAAGAGTCGAATAGCCTTTTTGAAAGGCTAACGCTTGTTAGTCCTTTGATGTCGATAGCTATGAATGCAATCAACTGATTATTGATTTTCTGTCAAAATCTTAACGAGTTCAAGGTGAATTCCGAGTATTGTCTGATCGGTAAAGTCAGAGATACCCGAAAAAAGTAAATAAACAAGATGGCTGAAAATAAATCGTTATATATATTTCTTTCGCCAAATTCTTTCGCCGATGACGAATTTTAATCGCCACAATTATTTTTTCGCAAATTGTGAAAATGGCGACTGCCAGCGGAAACCCTGCCTGAACCTAATTAGGAAAATTGCCCTTGTTATATCATAGTTCGTTTCTGTGTGTGTAACGTTTTAACGTTGTGTTTCCGTTGTGTCGTTTGTTTTCTCTTATATTTGAGTGTGAATTCACATTACTATAAGACGTGTCACGGTACTTTTCTATCCCAAATTCATGTATTTGGTTTTGATGTTATCTTTGTTATTCTCATCGGATTTTGTCTAATGCTTAGTCCGTTTCTGTGTGTAGTGCATTTTAATGTTGTGTCGTTTTTCTCTTCTTAATTTTAATGCGTTTTCCTCAGTTTTAGTTTGTTACCCCGATTTTGTTTGTTGTCCATAGATTTACGAGTTTTGAACAGCGGTATAATACGGTTGCCTTTATTTGAACAATTTATCTTAATGTCAACTATGCTGGACACTTATATAGATATAACAAGATGTGGTATAAGTGCCAAGTAACAATTTGTAAAAGTAAACTATTATAGGTCACCGTACGGCCTTCAATAATGAGCAAAACTCATACCACACAGTCAACTATAAAAGGCCCCGAATCGAAAATTCACACAAGAAAACTAACTGCATGATTTGTGTAAAAACAACAAACAAATATCAATTTATTATACAGCAATAAATACCCATTTGTAAAGTTTTGGTATATACCTCTGCTGTAGGACTATGAGTTCTCGAGGATATCATCAGTTCAGTAGTCAGTACTTTGGTTCTGACATGATTTATAACAAACCTTTCTAAATTTGTTTGTTTATTAATTTTGAAATTATTTAGAAACTAGAAAGTTGACCGTAGATGGATTTGGCTATTTTCACTTCCTTTATATAGCTCTTCACATGTGTCGTTGTTATACATGTTATACATTCTTAACTTTCAAATATTTGGCATTGATCGTTCTTAATAAGCGTTAATTAAGACAAGCGATTCGGCCGCATGAAACTAATGACATTTTGTTTTCATTTTTTTTTTGTTAGATTATATTAAATTTTAGATTTTGAAATTACACAAAATTGAGATTTTAAAGATCTAATCATAAATTATAGACTAAAGATGATATGATATTCCTTTATTTGGTTCATTTATTTATCTAATTATTCGTAATTTTTTTTTTTTTTTTTCATAGGAAGATTGATTATTATCGTTTAAATTTTCATTCAGGAAAAAAGTAGCATTCAAAATGTATTTCATTTTTCAACCAACCAGTGAGTTTGATTAGGTTCCGGTGGAAATTTATATATTATTAACTCCTGCAGTGATTGTCCTCTGAAAATCATTCCAAGTTCAGATTCCGAGACGATAAGACGTATAGGTAAACAGAAATCTTTTCACTATGTGTGCATGGTCTCGGTGTGGAATCTCGCGCTATTTATGTGTTATTTTTAGTATTTTGAACAATATGTGTATTTCTGCTTTATCTAAGTAATATGTTAACCTTCCATTTCATGTATATTTTTGTCGAATAAGACTGACTAGTTATGATCAGGGTTTTCATGGAATATATAAAGGGACACTTTGAAAACTTATTCAGACCACTTTTATTTAGAACATGGTTCGCGTGTAAATTGTGTTAATCTTAAAGTAATTCTTTGAACCGAATAAAAAAATCAGTTTGCGAAATATCGAGATTCGATTAACTGCTCATCTTGTCGGATGTTTAGGTTCAATGCTGATTAAAACATTCAAAGTTTGCGGACATTATTTTTTTGCATGGCAAATTAATGCATTCACTTGAGACATAGCTGAATGTTATTGGCTTATGAGCATTGTGTGTTGTTTAATAATATGTGTACATTTGTAGTTTACTTAATAGTTGTATTACAGATATCAGCCTTATCCAAGTCCTAAGTTAAGCTTTGTGTTAAAAAGTAACTCTTGTTACTTCCCATTGTATAGAAAATTACTTAGACATCAACCCATTCTCTAACTATCTCTCATGATCGGGTGTTTTATTTTGGATAAAAGTTTGAGCTTCTGAGCTGACCCCTAATCAAAAATGTGCACTCCTTCTGTGAAAGTGGACGTCATACTTAACTCCATAAACATATAAATGAACTAGATTTAAAAATCACACTAAACTAACAAAAGCCAGAGTCTCCTGACTTGGGACAGGCTCAAACATGCGGCGTGTTTAAACATGTGTTGATAGATCTCAACCCTCCACTATACCTCCAGGTTTATTTCATATGAGTTAATTTATAAAACTGTTGTTTATTATTTGACATCAGTTTTAAACTTTAAGGATAATAAAACTTGGACCTAACCGTATTGTTGGCAGAAAGACGGGAACATGTAAGTCTTTTTTTGCATGGCACTCATTGATAGAATTTTTATTTTAAAGAATGTTAGCACTTGTAGTATTTCTAGATGATTTCTAGAGACGTAAAGATACCCCTTGAATGAGTTTAGTATTTTGTATTCTTATATTTCGAAGTTTTATTATTATGTTTCCTCTTTGGAAAAAGGGGACATATTGTTATCTTACGAATTTACAATCTACATGTTTTGTCCTTGAGATCACTTTACAAACATTGATGAAACTGCACCATAAAGACAATACCCATGTGTATAGGTTTAAGAATCTCTAAGATGGTCGGTTTTACCATGTAAACCATGAAGCTCGTTTTTCAAAATATGTGCTTTCCATCTTAAGAACCTGAAAATGGCTACCGTTGCCATGGAAACAGTCCTAATGTTAATAAACGAAAATCAATCCCTAATTAATTTATAGTTAATCAACCGTTACAGATACAACCCCAAAACCTCCTCCGCCGCAACAATAGTATAAACTATAGAATTGATTGCTGCTGGTGCCATGGAGATAACGCTTAAAGTGTAATATAAACCCATGTAGAATAAGACGTCAAAGTACCTTTTTCTCATAAGCTTAATCCCGGTTAAATGTCATTGAAACTTCATCTGTTTTTGACATTTTCAAACGGCCGTTGTTATCAAGAGTATGTGCATACGACAAAATACAAATCTGAACTGATAACGTTTTTTAGAATATGCTAGAAGAAAAACATGATATAATTTAACGTGTTTCTATTCAATACGAAAATTGTGCTTTCAAGAGAAATATATGTACAATGTAGCCAACGAGATAGAGAGAGAGAGAAACACCAAGAGTACATATGACATTTCTGCATTTGCATTAAAGTACACATCCCGGAATAAACACCTGCTAAAATATACACATTAGCTGAAATCAATCGATAAACGTAAATAATTGAATTGTACACTATTATATATATATGTCGTGTGATACGAGAGCTATTGAAGAACAACATGGACAGTTAGTATGCCACTCTGTCAATATATACACATGTTGTACATCTGTTGCAAGGTACCTTCTAAAAAGGCTATTATATTTGTGTTAATTCCACGCTTATATACTTGAATTCACCTGACACGACGTACTTCCTCGCACGCGGATCTTATTTGCAGCTTTAATTTTTATAATGACTTTAAACTTTACAGGACAATTCCCATTTTTGCGGGAGGATAGATTCAAAGACATAAAAGTTTTGGCATGTAAATAGGTACCATTAGACTTTTGTATATATTTACAATGGTCAAGTACGGGTGACCTCACCAGGTATTGCTTGCAGTAGCAATCTTGATTGTTTTTGTTATCATTATTTTCATTTGAAAGGTGCAAAGAATAGCGTCCATAATATGAACTAGCACACATTAATAGAATAAAGTAAAAACTAATATAACATTAAAGACGACAAGCACTTAAAATAAAGGATCAAAATCGTTAGAGACGTACAGAAAAACTTGTTTCTTGCTCTAAAAGTGTCAAGTAATATAGATAAATAACATCCTTTTTTTTTAGAAAATTTAAAACTTAATTTGATAGTTTATTTGTAGAAAAAACGAAACCTACTTGAGTTTCACTTGGTCATTTGTTGGTACGGTACACTCATTCACACTTGTTAAACCGCATGTTCTTGCTAATATAATTATTGTTCCACTAATGTTAGAAATTATTATAAACTAAGGAATGTTTCTCCCATATGCAAAACTCTGATTCCTTTCACGGATTTGGCTATACTTTTTGGACCTTTTGGATTATAGCTCTTCATCTTTTATATAAGATTTGGATTTCAAATATTTTGGCTACGAGCATCACTGAAGAGACATATATTGTCGAAATGCGCATCTGGTGCAGGAAAATTGGTACCGTTAATATGTTATTACTACTACTGGGTCGATGCCTCTGCTAGTGGACTGTTAGTCCCCGAGGGTATCACCAGCCCAGTAACAAGTACTTCGGTACTGGCATAAAAATACGGTTTTTTTTGTGTTATTAAAATTTGCTGTTACATAATGTTAAAAATTATTGTAAATTAAGAATTAATGTTTCACCCTCATGCAAAACTCTGATTCCTTTCACGGATTTGGCTATACTTTTTGGACCTTTTGGATTATAGCTCATCATCTTTTATGTAAGCTTTGAATTTCAAATATTTTAGTTAATTTATAAATTAATCATGTTATTTATTGAGCATCACTGAAGAGACATATATTGTCGAAATGCGCATGTGGTGCAGGAAAATTGGTACCGTTAATGTTATTGTCAATATCAATCAAAACAGTTTACTACAATTATAACGACAGGGAATCTTCTCGAACATCTTTTTCTTAAATGTAGTTCATTTTGACGCGTTCTGCAGGATGTACAAAGGTTTAGAAATATACATTGATAACATCAGCATGGTATCATATCTCACCGCTTGTCTGAATATCTCTTTAACTCTTGTGAAATATTTTGATTAACTAAAAACAGAAATGTTCAATTATATTGGAAAAAATCAATTTTGATAGGAAGCAAAAAATTAAACATTTATGGTTTGTCTTTAACGGTGTAAGATCACAGTAAAATACTGATATTCAACAAGATATTCTACTGTTGTTAGGCTGATCTGAAATGTCACCGCTTCTTTTCATACAAAAATCATATCTAAGTCATATAACAAATAGTTCACAGAAGGTGTATTTCATATCGTATTAAACCTACGTGACTTCGGAATTTCAACATATTTATTTGAAGTCTTTGTCAGTTTTATTGACAAGGTATGAACTATTTAGGTTTAAACAAGAATGGAAATAATAGAACAATGCATACAATTAATTAATATGTTTGTTCCAGTTTATAATTCAATTTGTAACAAACACAAGTGTTTCACTCGACATATTGCACTCATTTAAACATTTTAAAATCCCAATCTTTCGTATATATCAGTAGCAATAGACTTATAATCTCATGGGAAATTTACAAATATCTTCATCAACAAATATAAACTAAAGATGTGGTATGATTGACAACGAGAAAACTCTCCACAAGAGACAAAATAACACAGAAATGAACAACTATAGGTCACCGTACGGCCTTCGACAACGAGCAAAGCCCATACCGCATAATCAACTGTAAAAGGCTCCAAAATAACAATGTTAAACAATTCAAACGAGAACAGCTTAAAAAAATAACGAAAAAACAAATACTTTACAGATTAAGGATGTATACCTCTGACAAGCCAAAACTTTCTAGAATTAAACTTTTTTTCTTACATGTAACCTGGTTTTTTGGTTTAGAAGACTATAAAAAAATAATTGGAGAAGAAAAAATCATATGGTGGTGCACTTCTTTTTTTGCTACGGCCCTTTGAAAAGGCCCACATTTGATGATTTTCCCATTTTTTTTCGATTTTTACCTATTTTTGGGCTATTATTGTGAAAAAAATCACAGTTCCACAATTAAACTTTTTTTCATACTTTCTATAAAGATGGAATGGACCAATGTGAATAAACTTTACTTAGAAAAACTATACGTAGGTGTTCATATAAGAAAGTTTTGTCATATTTTGACGCTTTTTTGTGTAAAATTTACCATGCTGTAAATTTTGTATTTTTGTGATTTTCTCAATTTTAAGAACAAAATGCATATTATTTCAACTTTTTTGTTATAAATGATTGAAAAAATACATATCTAAGAAATTTGAAAAGACCAAAATGATATGGGATGCACATGATTCTTGTAAAATCATTTCTTGTATCCCTAACCCATTTTCTCAAAATTTTGGCTTAAAATACTGACTTGATTGGTCATAAAATTTGAAAACAGGATTACTCAAAAACCAATCATTGTAAATACACAATTTTTTCACAGAGTTATGTTTGATTATGATATTTTTAAAATTCATTGATATTTTTCACTTGTATCACATGTTTTGGAAATAATTCAAGAACGAGATTTCAGCGAGACTGAACGAGACTGAACGAGACTGAAAAGTCAGAAGAATACATTCTTATCAAACGACAACCACTGACTTACAGGCTCCTGATTTAGGACAGGCACATATTACAGGATGTGGCTGGGTTAAACAGGTTCAGTTTGGCACATGCACATGTTCTGCATAAACGACAAACTGTACCCTGACAAAAAGAGCATTATATTGGCTTTCTCATGGGTTGTGTCATTCTCTTTTAAACTCGTAAAATTACCGTCAACTGAAAACAAAAATGCTTAACTATTTCGGGAAAGATATTTTAAAAACACAAGTCAAAGAGTCAACATTTATAATGTTGTCATTTAACGTTCAAATAATGATATTAAAAAAAAAGAACAATGATTTCTATGGTAGTGACAAGCAGACAAATAATAGTACACAAAACACAACATAGACAACCGAAGACTAAGCAACATTTGCCTTATTCCCCCATGCGTTCATATACTCTTTCTCAAAGTCTCTTTTAACTACAACATCATGAACATTGCAAAAGTACTCGCTGATTTGTCACCAAATCATAGTACGTCACATCCAGTTGCATACGTAAAAAGAGTCGAATTAAATATTCTCTTGAATTGGACAGTTGTAAGAATTTTAACCTTTATTTCTTTTCCGTTAAAAAAATCTGTGTTATAGACATATATCTTTGGTGTTTCAAAGCACCATCATTTTTATATTGGTTTTTTTAATAGAATATTTTGGGAAACTTGAGGTTACATGTTTACTAAAGCTTGTGCACAGGAAGACAAAGAGTGAATATTGTATTTGTTGACTTCCGCATGTCCCGGTGATGGTTATTTTCTTATACGCAATGAAACTTTATATTAAATATTTCTATAGTAATGGACAGGATAAAACTTTACTCTTAATTCAACCTGATAGATTTGAATTTTTTTAAAGTGCAAAATTTACAAGGACATAATAGGGGACCCTGCATTTTATAGCTACCGACAACAAAGGACTAATTGATAAAGGTGTTGATATCATTGTATTGTTTTACAAAATGATATGGTTAAATGGTGTCCGTCACATGTCACATAAAGGATTTATTAACCACTTTGCGACACACGTGTTTGAAGCAAAATTTTGACGTCTCCATGATAGTCCAAAAAAGAAAACTGTTATTATGATGAACAATGTTCAAAAACAACAAAAATCTCTGACTTAACATTTTATCCTTTGACTTTGACTTGATAATTGATTTGAGTTGGTACTTTAAAGTCGTTTCAGTGACACGTGTTTCACGCATAGTTTTACTTCTCAACTTCTCATTTACAATGGCCTAAAAATGAAAACTGTCGTAATGAAGAACTCTATTCCAAAGGTTAGAATGTTCTGGGTACAACCCCTCGAATGAGAGCAACCCTTCAATGTAATGACTACACCTTAAATGAGGGATCAATTTCTAGTGTTGTAAAAACCCATTTCCTAGTACATAAGGGCACATATGTTTATTTTGAAAAAACTTTCTGAAAGAAACTGTACATCTTTCTGGTATTTTTTAAGAATTTTGTTTAATTCCGGGATTTGTATCTTTTTTTATTTTAAGTAAGTTGCCCCCTTCTTATAAAGTTGTTCTAAATATAATAAATTTTCCCCCTTTTAAGTTGAAAATAAAGTTCTTCTTTTAAAAAGTTAATGTTTAGTGTTTATTCATTACAATGTAGACTCTAAGATCAGTTTGAGAGAATAATTATAGACAACAATAAGACAAACTCATCTCATGTAGGAGGGGTGGGAAAAAAAGGAAATTTTAAACGAAAAATATATGTTACTTGGCTAAAAAAATAATAAAGTGACGAAAATTATATTGTTTTTGCGAAAGAGGTGGCGAAAACAATAATTGATCTTGGGGAAACCCTGATAGGGGTTGTCAATGGTGGTATTACACGTAATATGGCATACTACCACATTCATCTTTGATCTTTTGTGTACTCTGATTTGTTAAAATTGCATGCTATTAAATTGAAATATTATAAAAATGAAATATTTTGAATGAATTGAGTCTCTCAAACATATTTTGTGAGGACATTGCCTTGAAATAGGCTGTGCCATGAATATTAAAAAAAAAAACAGAGCAAGCCACACTCAGTGTGTTGGAGATTTGTTTGTGACTTATTCTGCTTTTTTTATATACATTGCTATAATTAAAAAAACTGTTCCTAAGTAATGATTTAACAAATATTCAAATATAAAAAAACTGAAATTATTTTCTAAAGCATTTACAACTAATCATTCACTAAAATGAACGCTTCTTATGTCCCTCTCTGGAACGCGGCGTAAATTTAAGTTTAACGTAAGGACTAATATAAAGCTCCGCCGTGTTAGTAAATGTGCATACGGATGGTTAGTTCAGTTTACTAACTTCAAGTTATTATTTATTAGAACAATACTTTCATAAATGAGTGAAAGTTACCCCATAACTTTTATTTATTGCCCTGAAAAGACACATTTTGAGGAAATGAGAGATATAATGGTCCATTAACATTTTTTACATCATAGAGTCATATGTTGTTTTATACCAAACTGTTTTTATGCAGAAAAGAGAGATATTTGATCTATTATTGGTATACACTATATTCTATTAGGATACAATTTTTAATTTGTGAAGAAATTTTGTTCTTATTGCTGTAGATGTCTTACATTAAACCAGATTGTTCTTAAACTATTGAACTGATAATGATACAATTTACTATGCGTCACGTTTAGTGATCTGTAGTGGGTGATTTTATATTGATTTAAACAATGTTAAATAGTCGCGTATCATAATTATGATAACGAAACAATAATAATCAAAGGTTAGTCAAGTATATGATTTGTTTGAGGGCGTATCATCCGGTGACATATTTGAAGTTTTGCAGACGGATAATGACAAAACAGAATGTAAGTTCAACGTCATTAAAATTTTCTTAAATTATTGCATTCATTTCACAATGTTTCATTTTCAAAAAATTTTCAGATATTTTTAATGGCCTAATTAAAAATGAGAAAGATGATAATAGGTTTAATATCCATTTAATCGTTTTAAGACTTAATTTAAATGAAATGTGGGCGTGTACAATGTTTACCTTTATTGTTGTTTTAAGTTGTCATGGATCTGTTGGTGTGCATGCCAGTCCATCATGTTATGCTTTTTACTTTGATTTGTAACAATTGATTTACGAGAAACGAACATTAGTAAACTTTTGTAGACTGCAATTATTGTCCAGAATTAAAAAACAAAAAAGTCTTTGTTGACTCCATGTGATTACCAAATGCCATGATCAACATGTTAAAAACTTCAGAAAAGACCTATCAGGTAACAATAAACTACTTTCTTTATACCACTTCATATCAGGGTCATATACAGTAATACCATATGAGAAGGAAATTAATGTGGACTCCTCAGTTCGTAGCCATCGAGCGATATTTTTTTCAGAGGCAAAATAATATTCAAGCTTGTGTAGGTCTGATTATCAAACAAAATGAACGAAATTTGCTTTACAGTATGACAAAAGTGTCTTATGTTTTATGTTTAATTTATGTTCATTACATATAAATAACTATATGTAACCAAGTCACAATGTGTAAGGTAAACATTCATAGGTCGAAGTACAGCCTTTAACACGGGGCCTTGTCTCACACCGTTTTGTTGGCTTTCCTATTTCTATTGTTTTAAACTAGTCCTATAAGAGCCCTTTATAGCTTGCTGTTATATAAAAACTATCTTGAAATACAATATGTTTTCAGCGAAAAGAGCACTATAAATTTATGTGCAAAAAATGCTTATAAAATCACGTCCCTGATAACATATCATTGTGTCTTTCACATTTTTTCAACAAACCGCCTATATTCCTTTTCTACCAAAGAGCAATACAAAAAGGATTTAAGATTTATTCAAAGATGTTGGAAAGGAATTTAAGGATAGCTTGATAAGTTTACAAATCTGACAAATATTTCGTTATTTGCTGTGCATTCACGACGCTAATAATATAATGCAATGGCAAAAAATGTGAGCCCTAGTTACAAATACGCACAATGATGTTGCATGATTGTAATTGTTTAGTTACATTTAATTCCTAATTTTCATTCAAATAGGCTTGTACCAAGTCAGGTATATGACAAAGATATTTGGTTTAACACTGTAACTTTTTTGTACTTATCGTCGCTGGGATTCGAACTCATGCTAATTAGATATCCTGACAACACAGGCTGCTCTGTGTCCAGCGATCTAGACAAATCGGTTACCTAGACTAAACTAAAACACTTTGAAATATTAACATTACCTTTACTGACCATTTAAGGAAAATTGAAAAGCTGAAAATGTTTTTTTTTTACATAATGATCCGATGAATTCATAATAAGCTACTTTCGTTGTTCTTCGGGTAGTTTAATTATTCAACAGAACATGCAGAAGTCTACCGGGTTTAAGTATTTTACTTGGGTTATTTCAAGAGAAACGTTGAACCCGTTTTAGGTACAATCCGATTATAAAAATATAACAAGAAGACAATCATAAAATAGATCTATTGTTTGACAAAGTTGAAATAAAAGCAGTTATGACGATTGGATGTTACATCGGTCAATATTGTGTTCTATGCATGTATCTGGAAATACACTAGTTGCAAGGTAAGCCTTTATTTTTTATAATGACCTGCTTTTTGATTAATAAATAAATATCCGACCAAAATATGTGATAAGAAAACAAAAATGCTTTTTTTTACTGTTGTTAAAACAGGAATTTTGAGTTTCCCAAAGATCTGAATAAACTTGTATTTCTTTTTTTGAACCATTTTTGAGATGCGTTTATAGTGTGTGACAACATTTTGTGGGGGAATTCGATGTTTGCTATACCATTATTCATTGCAAGGCTCTTTATGACAATACCAAAATATCAATCAGCTGAAATGTTTTAAGAAATAAATCTACTTTGAAAACACGTATTATTTGTGATGTTTAATGTTTAAAAAGGACGAATTTTCAGTATATATAATAGTTATGTAGACTTTTGAAGACAAACTTATTTTTGCATTGAATACGCAAATAAAAGATCCGAATACTATAAAGTGTACTATATACCAATACAGAACGACAAATACAAAATCATTAGAATATATGAGTGAGTTGTTATAAATCATTTACAGTCAAGAAAACTACACAGTTTTGTTTGAAAGTGTCCAGGTTTTCACAACATTTATATCCTTTGGTAATTTATTCCAAAGTATTGATGAGCTATATGGGAAAATTTCTTCATTGAATTTATGTTCGGTTGTACAACAACTAACTTAATATTATTGCAGATGAACTAATATTTCTACGATGTAGGCTAACAATTGGATAACAGAGTTCCTTTTAGTAATCAGGTGCTTTATCGTTGAGAATTTTATGAACAAGAATGAGTTTATGATATGAAATTCTAGATTTGAAATTCAACCATTTTAGCTCTTTAAATAAATTCATACTAGGTGTTAGTATTGGTGCATCGAGTATAATCCTTGCAGCTTTTTTCTGCATTTTAAGATTTCTTTATATCCATCTTCATAGCAATTTCCCAATATTGAGCAACAAAAATCAAATTTGGACAGAATATAAGTATTATAAAAGAGCTTTACTACTATTTTACAAAGTTTTCATAATTGTATATAGCAGTGCGATACGATAACTTTTTACATACATAGTAAATTTGAAATTTCCAGTCCAAGATTTTGTCAAAAAAATATAACCCAAAATTTTTGTATTTCAACGGATGTGATTGGGCTATGTTGTATAGAAATATTCATATCAATTTATAACAAAGTCCGTTTCTTTTTGTTCCATAGATTATCGAAGTATTTTTTAAAGGACTTATAACTATCCTGTTTTTCAAACACCAATTATTAATGGTGTTGGCATCGTAAATTAAAAATATTTTTATGGTCACTTTTACATTCTTGATCTATGTTCCTTGATAATATCTTATGCAATCGACACATTCCTTATTTATTCTTATAAGCTTCTAACTATGTGCATGGTATTTCTTGTTAACACTTTAATCAAAAGAGGAGGTAACCTGCATTGCACTGAAGTAATTTTTAGATAACAAGGGAAAACCGTCTTAGGTAAAGTCCAAATTTAAAAATAAATTAGAAAGTGAATCTTAAAATATATATCTATTATATGAAAAAAATCTTTAATCAAGATCAAGTCAAATAGATGCTTTTAAAAAATGACAAGTTCGGATTATATTTCAGCAAATATCACAAAATTAAGATAAGGTTGTTTTATCGATGATTGATTATACTCCTATATTGTTATTGATATAAAACGTGTTTATACAGGATATATACCAATAACAATATATGAATTTATCAAATAACCCTGATTGGTAAATGACTTTGTCTTTCGATTGTCCAGTTTTACATCCCAAGTAATCCCAAGAGAAGCAAAATATACCAGAGGGATAGTCAACAAGTTTGACAAGTGAATTAAACTCCTTTTTTATATTCAATTTTTATAATTCATGTATGTATATTTTCCGGTCTCATCAAGAAGAAAATGGCTGGCTTAATATAATTGTGGTACTTTAAATAGCATAATGTTATAATGCTTTGATTAAAAAGAAAAATAAGGGTGGATAGATACCTCTTTGCATGTGTATATATTATTTATATATTGTACCGCATTTTTTTTTTATCCTGATGTATAAATTAAACATAATCTCATTTCAGAATGGAAAAAGAAAAGGCCAATTGTTTCAGATTCATTTATTTGATGGTTGAAGTAGTTCCGGAAATCTTGCGATTCCGTCTTAAACAGTCTTACAGAAATTCAAATCCAAGAACGTTACCCTATTTCTTAAAAGAGACTAATGTTTTGCATACTTTGTTCCATCTGTTTTGTGATTCCTCCTCTTACTGCTGCTGGAACGGTTGCAGAATACAGCGGGAGCGACCTAAAGGGTTTTCCAAGGAACAATGGAACATTCTTTATGACGCTGATTCTACTAAGTGTTGTAAAACAAATTCAAAGTACCCAAATAGAATATGTATGTGTTGTGTTGCTCCAAAAAATATAGATGAAAAAGTTCTGGATTTATCTCTCCTCTGTTTATTACTAAATAATTGTTCGAATTTAATGCCTAATGAGAAAGAAGCTGTTCAAAACATTCGAGAAATGAAAAACGACTATGTCAGCCATAAATCAAGCTGTAGATTGTCTGAATCAGACTTTCTGAGTTTATGGCAAAAGGCCGAAATTTATATTAATCATCTAGATAGTACAAAAATATATTTACACCAGCGAGAAAATCTGCTAAAAGGACCAATTGATGAATCGTTGATGCAGCAGTATTTTGTGCAATGCTTAGACACAATGTCTGAGGTGAGTCTTACACTTTTTTCCTTTACATATGATTTACATATTTCATTTGTACAGCGACATCCTATTTCACATTTGAAAAAATATAAAGCAATACTGGCAAGGTAGAGTACAAAACTGCTTACTGACATTATCTATATATATATATATATATAGCTATCAAAGGTATCAGGGATTATAAATATATACGCCAGACGAGCGTTTCGTCTACTCATCAGTGACGCGCAGATCAAAATAGTTATACAACCAAAGAAGAAGTTGAGGAGCATTGAGGACCCAAAATTCCAAAAAAATGTGCCAAATACGTCTAAGGTAATCTATATATAAGAAAATCCTTAGTTTTTCAAAAATTTCAAAGTTTTTTAATAGGAAATTTATAAAAATGACCATATATTGATATTCATGTCAACACCGAAGTGCTGACTACGGGGCTGGTTATACCCTCGGGGACGAATTGTCCACCAGCAGTGACATCGACTGAGTGGTGTAAATAGTTATCAAATGTACCAGGATTATAATTTTATACGCTAGACGCATGTTTCGTCTTTATCGATCAGACTCACCAGTGACGCTCATATCAAAATAGTTATAAAACCAAAGAAGTACAAAGTATTTATTAATATTAACTGTGCATTCTACATTTTTTAAACAACAGGATTTTTTTTCTCTTCTGTAGATCAATCTACCTTACATTGATTGTCAAACTCAACTAATATATACAGCAAACATAAAATTTGATAGAAAGTAATATTACACAGAAAATGGTATTCACTGAACTAGGTATATATTTTTTTAGGGGCCTGCTGAAGGTAGGTAGGTCACCAACGCAATTATCGTAACGTTATAATTTCCTTGCGATGGCAAAAATGTCGGATTTTACCTAACTTCAGTTGCTTTGAAAAAGGTGCAAAATATATTTTATCGGCAAACAATTGGTTTGATATTAAAATTCAGACATTTATCTTTCTAAATATATATAAGTTTTATGGGTATGGCAGAGATTCCGTACGATAAAAAAATGTTTGATGTGGAGAAGTTTTTTAAAAAGTGGCCGTCGTAAAAACTATGCTTCAAAAGTACTACTGATTTTGAAATGAATTCCGCAAGCTGTTTCTCGTCCGATTTTCTACATTGATGGCTTAAAAATTTGGAAATATATTCAATTTTCATGATCCGGTTTTCAGTCATACTTAGGTGTCGATTTTCACTATAGAAAAATATCTTTTAAAATGATGTAAAAAGAAATCGTTTACGACTTTGTAAACATTGCTGACACTCGGATTCATAAATTCCAGAACTATTTCTTCCACATGTATCCATGGTTTCTCAAGGAAAACAATAGCGACTTGCGGAATTGATTGGATATTTGTTTGTACAAGGCGTGGTTAACACGCCAAAAATCTGCGAAAAGAGTTATCTATTCTTGACTTCCGGAAGTGACGTATCCGCCATTCCGACAGACATGAAATTTGAAACGTGTAACAAAAATGACTTTTACCGACTATTATTTGGACGGACTGCTTATAGAGAGAGAGCAAACAACGTTGAAAATAAGCCACGGAGGCCAATCACTTCTGGTAAGTACCTTTATTTGATCTTTTATTAGCAAATATGCCCCATTTAAGGGAGGGGAATTTCTTTTTTCACAAAAGTCAACAAAAATAACTTTGAATTATTTCCAAGGTGAATTTTTCTGTTTAAATATATTAAACTTACAAAATAAAAGGCACTTTCTACCAGCAATTTCTTTTTAACGCTCCCCTAACCTTTTTGTTATCCCATGAATATGTAATGAGGTAAATTCTTCTAACGTTAGAATGTGATTCGTTCGGAATTTCTCGGGAGTTATTCATTGATAATACTCTGACTTTTTGGTGCTTTACTATGCGTTTGATGATAGTTGGTATACTTTGAACACATTGAATTTCTATTTTAATTTTGAGACAGACATATGTTGTTTAAAGCCATAGTTTAGTATTTTACAAACTATATTTATTCTAAACTTATGGGTTAGGTATAATGAACTAACATTTTCTTTAAAAAAAAATTGCTTGCTGTCAAAAATGAATGTGACAGTTTGGGAGAAAATTTGCAAACGTGTAATACATATACATTTATATTTATGATTGTTTAACAGCATGTTATTTAAATTAATTGGTCATAGCAAACAATACTGTAGTTATTTTCTTAAATATGCACAATGTTTATAACGAACTTTAGTTTATTTTTGCATTTTTTATTCATATTTATATTCAAACTTTTGATTTAATTTCTTGACCTTTTAATTTACTATATGTCACTTTTACTGTATTATGTAATTCAATATTGATGCCTATTAACTGACAGTTATGTTTAAACAGAATTGTGGATGCTGTGTTTACCTATAACACATGCGCAGCACCTTATGGTTACCTTACTATATCACCAAGATTAAATAAAAAAAACTTTTAACAATTTTTGTATTAAAAATTCAGATTATTTGAAATTTGATTGAATTTGTTAGTCTTTTTTTATAAAAATATGTTGTGTTTATAGGAATAATACTGTCTGTCCATCCATCTTCCTGAAAGGATCTTCTCCCAGTTTGAAAGCCTCATCAGCGTCCAGCAGAGAGTCACTTCATGTACCAATGCCATGGAGGGAAATACCAATTGGACTCAAAACCCATACAGTGAATTGGTAAGGAAGTTTGAATGAAGCAAATCTTAACATGTATGTGTTTGAATTTAATGTTGCATAATTCTACGGCTCAACTCAATAAATTTCTTCTGAACAATGTTTTAAATTTAAAAGAAAAAATATAATAGATAGTGCTATTACACAAGGTGTCAAAGCATTTAATAGAAGTAGTATACAGTTTTCTCTATAGGTTATCACAGTTGAAAAGCATCGTAATATGTTCCTGGTGAAGTAAAATCCAGAAAAGTATTTGGACACCCTTTTATTCCAAACTGCACAACATAAGAAATCTTTCGACGAAGGATAGAAAACAGATTCAGAAGTATAATATGATACAGATAAAAAGAATTGAATACAGTGTAAAGATTAGCAACGATTTCTCCACAGAAAAAATATTACTGGGACACCCATGTATCATGAGTCTAATTAAACCAATTTCTTCATTTTGTTTAAGATTTAAAACACACTTTTAACAGTCTAGATTTGTTTTTGATTAAGTTAAGATTTTCCATTAAGACCGGGAACACTCTAAATACGACATGGAGAGATATATCTTGAGATTGCGCCCCTTATCCGGCTTTTATTGTAATTGGACCACATATTTTCTTGAGACTGAGAGGTACACAGGACATGATAAGGATACATGATTTTCGTCTATTGAAGGCAACTTTGAAAGGGGTGATGTGGACAGCAACATCAATGTTTTCAAGGAGCCTAATATATATAGAGGAATACCAGAATAGAGCTGTGTGGATTTTATTGTAGACAAACTATTTTTTCAGATGATTGTTTTCGTTTCTTTCAGCACTAATTCTTTTACTACCAAATTAATTTAACAAATGTAAAATATTGAATTTGTAAATTTACATATTCTTTTGTAGATATGGTAAAGTTGATGAAGAAACAGCTCCCACCTGAAAATATAAATTTTAAAACATTCAATAAATTTATTCAAATGATGAACAAGTTATGTATCATTATAATTAATACCAAAACAGTTCAGATATCATAGTCACTATTGCTAATTCAAATTGATTATAAAACTTACAGACTACATTGGTCTTGATCTTTATATATGTTCAGTTCTCGGTATATCCTTGTTTTATGGGAATAACAGGTTTTTTGTAAATTATATACCATTTTTTTTTTTAATAATGAGAATATTTAAGTGTAAATAATACATTTTCCAAGAGAAACATCACTTTAGCAATATCTGACTATGTTATGACCTAACTCTTTGAGTTTAAATGGACTATTTTTATGTACATGGTCCAAGTTTGGATTTTTCAACATCATAGATTTATTTTCATGCAGGTATAGGCCTAACAAAATTACATCTAGGATCAATATCAATCAGCCAAATACAACGAAATTATGTTCATTTTAAAGCTCAGAGTCAAAGCTTTAATATGATACCAAACATGTGTAAGGAATCTCCAATTTGCCATAAATTTTGTTCACAACTTCGCAAAAATTTGAAAAAGTCTGCAATTTTCAAAATTGTCAAAACTTTTCTTATTTTTTACCATTTTTTTTAATTTTCATTGCATTAAACTTCATATATGACAAAAAAAGTGCTTCAACACGTAGTAAAGTCATAATAACAGTCATTGAATTTTCGGGAAATTTACTGTCAACTTCAAAATTTAAGATTTTGTGTCAATTTTAGTGTTTTTTTGGCGAAAAGTAAATAAAAAATTAATTTCAAAATGCTGATTTTCTTATTTAATTTTTTTTTTCTGCTAAAAGAGCTTATTTTATTTGTGAAACAACTAAATACCAATACAAAACATGTAGTAGAAAAATTAAGGGATTTTTTTCCAGCATTGTCTTACCAAAAATTTATTTTTTTGCCAAAAAAAGCTACCTTAAAAAAGAAGGGCCTGCCGGCATGGTTTTGATTCGCCGAAAAAAAATTAGAAATGTTGGCAATATGTCTGTTAATATATGTCTGTTGACTGGTTGGGTCCTTACATAACAGCAAAAAACCAGACCTCTGCCTGATTTTCATTTGAAGATATAAATGTCTATGCATATCAGTTTATTTAAAGATGCCCTTGATAATAAAAAATAAAAGCAAAAATAAACTAAGTCCAAAGTTTGAAATATTGTAGCCTCCTTAATACTGATGTTACAGAGGACTTTAGTGGTTTAAATTAAAGCATAAAAGAGCCTTATTGCAATTATGCAGATAGACTGCTTGCAGTTTATAATTATTTTGATATATTTGGCCTCACAAATAGCCTAAAATATGGTATTTTTTACTTCGCAAGGAAAAAGGCCAAGTTTTTGATATGGTCATAACTTTTGAACCGTTTGACCGATTTCCAAAATGTTTGCACCAATGAATTTCTTTTCTTGAGCTTTTACAGAATAATGTATTTTTTCTCTTTACTTCATATTTTGTCTGATCTCCCTAGTGAAGCACGGCTCCGGGTGCGGGAATTTCCCGCTACATTGAAGACATGTTGGTGACCTTCTACTGTTGTCTTTTCTATGGTCGGGTTGTTGTCTCTTTGACACATTCCTCGTTTCCATTCACAATTTTATTTAACCGCTTTAATTTAAGGTTCGATAATTTTACTAAACTGTTTTTTACTTTACATATTGCAGATTAAAATAGTCCATGCTAGTATTGATAAAGGAAATGAGGATATTAAAGATATAAAAGAAACTGTTGCAAAGATAAATTCCTACTTAATAAATATGCAACGACAAGGTAAGACATTCCTCAAACAATGAACGTCGCATGATTCAAACCTTTACCTTTCAACTTAGAAATGTTCATATATATTTGACGTGAATACCTGGGATTTTATAGAAGATATTCCTCAAACAATTAACGACTCATTCATTCAATTATTTTTACATGTTTGAATTTTCTAATATTTGCATAGCTATAAAAACAAAGTTGCACCCATATCTAATTTACTCATAAGTCTGTACATAAATGGCTTAATGCAAAGGACAACAATAATTGTAAAACTGTATAACTTCATAACATTTCCTATCCTTGGTAATAAATGTTTTAAAAAAACATGTAATACCAAAAATAAGTAAAAATAAGTAATCTTTGATTTCTCCGGAATGATGAAATTTGAAAATGCAGAAATTTTCTAAATACATATTTTAAGATATCGACTAAATCATACAACGATGTGTGACTTCCATAAAAGATCATATGAATTTCTATTCATTGAAAATTGCACGAAGCTGTTATATGTATTTTGGCTCTTTCTGTTACTAGTTTTGGATAATATATATTTGATATTAAATTTAATCAACTATTTCCGATTAGCTTTTTTTCAACTTTACATGAATCCGTACAACGGAACGCTTTAAGTAAATAATGTGTATAGTTTATCTACTATATTGTACATTCAATTATTATTTAGATTTAAGCCTGGATTGTATGGCGCAGAATCATGGTCAAAAATACTTATTGACGTATACACATCATTATTTCTTTATATACGGAATTCGTTTTATGTATATACGTAAATCGAATTCCGTATATACGTTAATCAATTATGTATATACAGAGCTAATTATGTGTATACGAAATTCGTATATATGTAATTATTTCTGTAAATGCAGAATTTTTCGATTTACGTATATCATGTATATACGGAATTCGAATTACGTATATATGTAATTATTTCTGTAAATGCAAAATTTTTCGATTTACGTATATACGTAAATCGAACTCAGTATATATAAATTATATCTGTCTTTGTATACACGAATAGATCTGTATATACGTAATTCGATTTCTGCGTAAACGGATTTTTTTTCTGTTTATGCGTAATTCTATTTCTGTGTATGCGGAATTATTTCTGTATATACATAATTTAATTTACGTATATACGTAATTATTTTTGTATAGACGTAAATCGTATTATGTATATACGTACTTTTTTTTACGTAAGTAGTTTTTATCATGATTACGCACTTTAGGAATGCGAGAGTTTCAGGTTCGCATTAATTAAAATTCGCATTCAAAATGTCTGTAGTAATTTTTCATAAAATATTTGCAATCTCATAAATTAAATTTCACATTTTCATCACTTGTCAATGATTCACAATAACAATTACATGTTATTCTGTTTTTTGAGTATACTGCTAAAGAGTAATTAACTTTATAATAACTAATCAGTTTTAGAGGTGATCAATGGTTTAAGTTCTGGGAGTTGTTCTTGGGTCATGTTCATGTTACAGTTTTCTTGAAGATATATATTATTATTGCATAGCAATATAATATTTCCCACAGAAAGTAACCACAAGTGCAATAAATTATAAAATTGCACTAGTGCAATACATCTTCAAAATTCATGACGTCATCAACGACAAAATCCTAGTTTAAACCAATTTTTACTTTCAAATATTATATTGCTATACATTAAAAGGGTTATTGCATGAATATTGGGGAATATAATCCCTCGTAGAACATATATTGCACTCGCAAGCTCGTGCAATATAAAATTCTACTCGGGACAATATTCCCCAATATTCATGCAATAACCCTATAATATTGTCAAACTCGTTACGTCATAACTTTATTAGGTAGTCTAACTGTCTCGGGTTCTATATTCTTATGTTGAAATCATTGTATCGAGGCGTCTTCACTTGTAAAATATTGTGCTATCAAACAATTTTTCCACAGTAATAACTTTCTAAAAATATAAAATGTATGTTATATTTTTTCTCTAAAAAAGGCATAAGTAATGCTTTTCGTCATATATATGTATTGATATTACATAATTTGTACAGCTCTTGATATAGAAAATCCTAAATAGTCTACATTTAATATTTCAATTTTTAAGAACCAAGAAATGCAGTTGATAAAAGAAAACGAGAAGAATTAACAAAGTGTTCAGATGTATCCAATGGTATGTGTTTAATTGTTCATGTCTTTTATAATATTTTTGTTATAAAGGAAAAATTCGGGATTTTGCTTCTCTCCCGTTTACGGGACGAATTATGGTATACATGTAACAGGAGGGTCGGGTGTCTATGCGTCACTGTTCCTTCGTGAGTAAATATGTGAACCTAAAATTGCCAACAAAATCCAACACCAACAAACGTTGACCTTAAACCAGTGGAACTGTACTTTTATTGAATTCTCTAACCCAAAAGTGCGGTAAGCGATGGGGACCTTTAATATTGGTCTCAATGGCAAATTATACCAGCAACTTTTGTGTTAGCAATTCAGGTTTGTCGTTCCTCTGGGAAATTGTGTTATGGAAGAGAAGACTAAAGATTAATTAAGTTCAGATACTTTATTTAGAAATAAAATAGATCAACTTGAAACAATTAACAAGTGTAAACGAGATCCAAAATCAATAGAATTATATCAAAAAGGCAAAATAAACTATTAAAAGTTTTCTACAATTTAACTTCAATAATCGGTACTTTGTTTACAACAAAAATAGAGCACCAAACAACAAAATATGCAAAAATAAACTTATTTCTTTCTTTAAATTGAATTTATATAAAAAGAAGTGTAGCTATCTAAATATTAGTGTTAAAATATAGGAACACACTTTTAACGAAAAGTCGAGTGCACCGCGACACGTGGAAATATATGGCTAATTTATTTATTAATTAACATCGCAAAGTAACTTAATAAATCCAAATCTAGAATTTAAAGAACACTCTGCGGTTAACAATTGAAAAAATTCTTCATTTTTATTTTAATCTTCACTAGTCTACTTAAATGGGGGACAATACTTTTATATTTTAATCATTAACAAAACCTCGGCAATATCTATAGAAAGGATAAAGAAGTATACCTTACTCATGTCACGGGCCAAGAGACAAACCTAAATTCAAATCGGCCGCTTTTATACCACCGTTGACCAATGAAATTAATTATTCAAATTTGTTTTCTTTACCTCGAAATTAGCCAGTAAAAGTCTCGGTATCAGACATCCTTCGAAATCAGTGCCAATATGGATGACACAATTTCATTTGAAGATTTCCAAAACGAAATACCGGAAGTATCTACATAAAATCACAGTTAACAATAAACGGCCAAAAGACAAACAATGGTAAATAAATAGGGAAATGTGTCCATGGGACACAGATGATGCGCCCGCTTGCATATGATGTTATAAAGTGATATTAATAAAAATCTTTAAAAGTGACGCCCCCACAAAATTTAAACTAGATCTAGGATTTGTTTTGGTAATCAGCATTGTGTATAAGTCTTCTAACATTTTTTTGAGGCAAACTAAAGTTAGAGAACGGAAACCAATTTCGGACGGTACGATGGATGGACAGACGGACAAGTGCTAAAAGTAATGCCCGCTCCGATACGACGTGTGCATAAAAAAACACAACATTTAACTTTTAATACTCCGATAGTTGCAGGAGGTCATGCATATAAAATATATAAAATTATGGTTCGATGACACGAGAACATAACATAAACATGAACACATACTTCGATCCAAATAGTACTGATCATTTGCAAACTTAAGTAGTGTGTTTAATATGACACGACAGGAGATGTAGAAATGTAGATTATAGGCCAGACCAACAAAAAAAAATATTTCAAAGTTTGTTGCATATTATCCCTACTTTCCATCGTTGGTTTTGTTCCGTTATTATATTGCGGAGAGTGCATAGATGTGAATATCTAAAAACAAATGTATATAAATTCCAACTTATTTATCTTTTGGGTTTTTTTTTTGTTATTTGGCTTCGCCGCGGTTGACAATGTTTTATAGGGATACCAATCTGCTCTATCTCTCATTTAGCTATGTGTTGTTATAAATTGTTCAACATAGACTTTGAACACACTTTATATGACGTTCAGATAAATGTATCCAGTCTAGATTTTGTAAGCTGTAATTATCAAACAATATACTGAATAGAAAAGCTGTGTGTGATTTTGAAGAACCGTTTTCGAGGGATTTTAACGTATGTTATAGATGTTGCAGAGATTGGAAATTGCCAACAGTATTATGGACTTCGTAATTTATGCCAACAATATTCCTGTTCGTACTTAAGAATTTTTTGCAAGTTTTGCGAAAATTTAGAAGAAATACGTAAAGCAAAAATAAAAACTCTAATTCTAAATTTTTACGGCAGCATTTGCATGTATATAAACAGTATCAACTGAAATCAAAATAACTGTAATTCCGAAATTTTGCGCAATTGAAAATGAATTGATTGATGCAAGCAAAAATTTCTATATCTTCAGTATAATATAAATACTTTGCTAATTATTTTAATTTTGAGGTCGCGGGAAAGCTGTAATTTTCAATCAGCGGATCTATATTTTTTACTTGCCGCTTTTTCATGCTGAAAGCTTTTATTCGCAATGTTCCATTCAATTCAAATTGACTGAAAAGCAACGTGTATTCATTTCTTTTAAATTTTCGTTAATTTTGAAAGACAGTTTTACTTAGGAGTTCCCGTTTGTTCATGCGGAAGGTCCCATCACCATTAGTCATTACGATTCTCGTTCTTGAAAGTTTATTGTCACTTTCTCTTGCTTACCCGTCTGAAGTAATTTCCGACATTATATTTTACAAATTTCACGTCGCACAGAAAGCATTTACATTCGTTTGCTTTTCAATATTTATTTTTACTAAACATAAATTGTTTGTTTTTAATAGTACTAGACTGTACTTTCATTTTCAAATTCTATTTATAGACCAAATCGCGGAGGTGAAAGAAAGCACTGTAAAGAAAGATTTATGTTTATATTTATATGAGAAAATGGTTATATAACAGTCATAACAGGAATATAAAATTAAAAAATATTAGTATTAACCTCTTTTTTGTGTGTCGAGGATTGAATAGGTCCTAGCCGTTTTCACTCACCGTTGACAGTTGTTTTGGGAAAATTTATTTCTTTGAATGCAAAAGACTGAATGTAAGTCTGTGACAAAGTTTGCTGTGGAATTTCAATAAAGAAAATGACAAGATATGGTATAAGCTTTAATTTGCTATTGTGGGAGTTTACGTGTGTAATGCATGTACTGATTTAATGATATTCTTATAAATATACTACATTTGGTTTTTACGTCATATATCAACATTCCCGATTTTTTAAGCCGTTGACCGGCGTATAGTAAATGCATGTATGGACAGTTTCCCCAAGGTATTAACAAAATAGTTCCGAGACCCATTCTTTGTACTTTAAACAGTTTTGTAGAAACGTAATTTATATGCAAGCTTTAAGTTGGTCCGCTAGAATTAGTAAACCCAACTCAGTCGCTCTTCGGCCATCACGACATGCCAAGTTTCTTTCATTTTCATGGGAGGAAAGCACTGTTTTACTGTTACGAGATATTTCATTTTTCATTCTTCAATTTTAGAAATATTTTTGATGAGTTGCATTCAATACTTTTTCACCAAATTGACCATTATTCTGACGAAACGGAATATATTCCGACATCTTGAAAATATTTTTTATGGTGTACGGGAGATAACTCCCATAGCAACAAACGTCTATTTTCCCGTTTTCCGCTAGAGGCGTTCATTTACGTACCTCTCACCTTAAATCATACGTTAACGTAATTGTTAGGGCGCCGATGACTAGTTTTGATATATAATTACCATCCGATAATAAGAAAATAAAACAAAACAGACATGCAACTGTTTATATTAATGAGCTCAATTTTCAATATTTACCGTATATATTTCAAATGATTTTTGTAGACAGAACTATTTAATATAGATCTGCCATAAAGATATAATAATAAAATACATATATATGTTTTTCAATATTTTCAGAACATATTGGCATTTTTTTTGTTAAATACAGAAAGTCATTAATACAGTTGTCTATTACATATCGAAAGAAGACCTTTCTTTTTTATAATTAGGATTTACTGTGTAGTAGCTTGGTAGAAGCTTAATACAACAATACTTTTATATCTAAATAACAAATATAATTCATCACTATTATTACTCCTACACAACGTTCAAATTCTATCATGTCTCGGAATATTTTGCCATGTGCGTGTTTCAATAGGCAGACGCAGATATAAACACATAAAGTGTTTGTTCCAAAGCCTACAATAGTCAGAAAGTTTAGAAGGTATTTTTTAAAGTAAAATTGTCCTCATGATGAGTTTTCAATATCACCAAACCACTGTTGTACAAACAGGTCACAAATTATTTGTTTTAAGTTCATTTTATAACAGTAGCCCGTTTGATTGGCAAAAATATATCCAAGGCCAGAAATGTTTAATATTCCTTCTATAAAATTTACCCATTTAAAGGTGTCTTGAGATTCAGACTTTAAACCAATCACCAGTATACACAATAAACTGCATAGCTTTGATTCATTATTTACAATTTTACACCAATATCTGATCGTTCTAATTATCACCTTAACCCAATTTTCAGAACCATTCAGTAAAATAGTTTCCATCATAGAATCAAAAAGTTTATATTGTAGATCACTGGGTACAGATTCATTTCGTATAATTTTGTATATATAAAACATCGTTTTCTTTTTGTTATAAAAAATGTACCATTGCATTTCAAAATGACAACCAAATACGAAAATATGTTTACAATTTTAAGCAAATCATTCTGCAATGTAAATTTCAGATTGTATTTAGTTTTCGAATTGCTATACACCATAATATGTGTAAGCAGAGGTCCATTACTAGACAAAGTGTGCAAGCTGTACTATCATGACTATATAACATATAGTAAGGCGATCACGATGTCCCCGTTATCAGTGGAAAGCCCCAGGTTGGGAGGTCCTCCAAATTATCGTTTTATAACTATGGAATCATGGGTAAAAATATTTTCATCAAACACGAAGCTGTTAAGGTTCATCAAAAGAAATTGAAAATATGACCATGTTTACATCTACTATGAGATGCATCTTGGATCATTTAAGGCTTGGCAAGACCTATATATATAAAAGTTATATGAAGTCTGTGTTTTAGAAAATTGAAAAGTTACCTAGATTTTGATGTGCATTGTTCTTCAGTCTGCAGAAGATAGCAGAATAAACAATCACTTTAGTTACATTTCATACAGTCCACTGAAGTACACAGTTTAAATCACCTATTTGTTGCAACTGTCTTTTGTCCATTAAGATCAATACAACTTACAACATGTAGCTTCAGGGGAGCTTCTCAAATAGACCGAATTCTTCTGTCCCTATAATGCAAAGATTTCCAATTTCCATTTGCTTTTCTTTGATATTGTTATTTGCTTATATTCTATGTTTGTTCAGTAGAGAAACAGAAACTCTTGTATGTATATAACAGGAGATTCGCATACAATTTTTTTGCGCTCGATATTCGCAGATTTTATATATTTTTCAGCAATTTTTACCTATACACATATACCCTAATAGAGAAACAGTTTGTTCAATATTTTCATGAGCACAACTAAAAACAATTATATTTCCGATTCTAGAAAATCCACTTTTTTATCCTTCTGAGAATAAATAAGAATGTAATAAATATTTTGAAAAAATGTGATCATCTACTCAGAAAGGTTGTTGATCATTGTAAGGCACATGAAAATATAGAAAAAAACATTTGTCTATGAGTGTATATTGGTACAGATGGCTGAAATCAGCGAAAAGCGAGTGCAAACAAATTATACATGTTGTATGGTAATCTCCGGTTTTGAATGGACACTGCTTTCCGACTCTTTCTTGCCAAAAATAATAAATTTACAAAAATTAAGAAATATGTCATTACATGAATCAGTGTTGCAAAGTGTGGTGGTTCCTATTTGATCGTGTTATATACTCGCAAGACTGAATTAAGACATCTGTAGAACATGCAGATTAAAGATTTGATTTATTGTATGTTTCTAGCTTCACCTTCAGTGACCAATATACCATGAACATTCCATCAAAGAGTTGTCACAAATGTTAGTTAACATCAGAGAGCCTTAAATTCATCCAGAATAGGCAAGGTACTGGATTTATTCTATTCCAACATAATGCGGCTCTTTATGGTTTATCTTAATCCATTCAGGATTTGAACAAATTGTCCTTCAGCTAGGCTTTTGAAGGACATATTAAACTAAATAGTCCAGCTCATTACCTTTGTTCTTTATTGTGTTACACAAATGTTATGTTTCGAGTATGGAACCAGAAATTCGTTGTGGTCGAATATAAGATCAAAACAATTATGACTTAGGTCGAGCATTTAAAGAAAAAAAGCGAGTGTAAAATGCAAACATGTGCTCAGAACTTAACCATGGCCTTGACCTGATACATATCTGCATTGGATATATTAAGAATTTTAAAAAATATGTTTATAATGAAAACCCTTGTTTACGCAAACTTGATTAAATCCTTGTGGCAGATAAAGCTGAAATGGCCCATAGGGCAAAGTTAGCTTTTCTTATCACTTGGCGTCCGTTGTTGTCATTAATTTTCACCAAAATCTTCTCCTCTGAAACTACTAGACCAAATTTAACCAAACTTCGTCCCAATCATCATTTGGGTATTTAGTTTAAAACATAGAATATAGGGGTAAAGTGTAGATGTTGGCTTATATCTCTGTAACCAAAGCATTCAGAGCAAATCCAACGAGGTAAAAATGTTTATCAGGATAAGATTTATCTGCTCTGACATTGTCAGACTAATCGGACAACCCATTGTTGGGTTGGTGCCACTGAATTGGTAATTTTAAGAAAAATTTGAATTTTTGGTTATTATATTTGATATTATTATCATGATTATAGATAGAGATAAACTGTAAACAGCAATAATTTTCAGCAAAGTTAAATTTACAAATAAGTCCGCATGACCAAAATGGTCAGTTGACCCCTTAAGGAGGAACAGTCCTTTATAGCAAATATTTAACATTTTTTTTTGTAAATTTTTATAATCTTACAAAAGTCTTCTCCTCTGTAAGCACTGAGACAAATTTAATCAAACTTGTCACAATCATTATTTTGGTATCTAGTTTGAAAAATATGTCCGATGAACCCACCTGCCAACCAATATGGCTGGCATAGTTAAATTTATATAACATAAGGGTAAAATGCAGTTTTTGGCTTATATCTCTGCAACTTACGCATTTACCGCAAATTAGGCAAGTCAGACACAGTGTTGTTAGGTTGCTGACCCTGAATTAGTAATTTTAAGGAAATGTTTTCAAGCCTGCGACTATTTTTGCAGAAAGCTCGACATTGGGATAGTGATATGGCGGTGGAGGCGTAGGCTAAATACTTAAAAGCCTAATTTATTTGAAGGTGTGAGACCTGGATGCTTTATGCTTTGTATATAGATGCCTCATGTTACGAAGTTTCCGTCTGTCACATGTCCATTCTCCTTGACCTCATTTTCATGGTTCAGTAATGACAATAAAAAAAGTTGTGATTGTTTGTAATGACAATTTCTCTCTTCTTATAAGTAATTGGATAACTAGATTTGGTATGTGCGTACCTTGCAAGGATATCATGTCCGACAGACAGTTTTCACATGTTTTCATGGATCAGTGATCAAGGTGAAGTTTTGGTTGTCAAGTACATATATCAGATACTATAAGCAATAGGTCTAGTTATTTGGTATATAGAACGAGTGTGGGGTATACATGTCCAACTAATAGGTGTCATCTGAGCTTGACCTCTTTTTTATGGTTAAGTGGTTATAGTTAACTTTTTGTGTTTTTTTTTCTGTCTTGCTTATACTTTATGCAATATGTTTACTATATTTGGTGAATGAATGATTGTAAGCTGGGAGGTTTCATCTGATCTTGATCTCATTTTCATGGTTCAGTGGTCAAAGTTAAGTTTTTGAGATTTTGTCTTTGCTCTAACAATATATGCAATTGGTCAACTATATTTGGTGTATGTCACTATTTTATCATGTGCATGTCAGTCTCACAGGTTTTATTTGACCTTGTCCTCAATTTTACGGTTCATTGCTCAGTGTTGAGTTTTTATTTTATTGGTCTGTTTTTTTTTAACTTTAAGCAAAAGGTCTACTATATTTGTTGTATTAGAGACTTGTAAGCTGTGCATGTCTGCCGTGCATGGTTCATCTGGCCTTGACCTTATTTCCATGATTCATTGGTGAATGTTTAGTTTTCTAGGTTAAGTCTGCTTCTTAGAAATTATTAGCAATAGATCAAACAATATTGATGAATATATTTGGTATGTGGTATATCAAATATATTGAGTGTATTGAATAATTGCAAGGTGCACAATTACTACTTGTTTGGTTTATATGACCTTGACCGCATTTTCTTCTATCAAGTTTACGTTGTAGTTAAGCTTTATATTTCAGACTATCCGGGATTTCCGCTGGCAGTCGCCTTTTTAGCAATTTGCGAAAAAAACCAATTGTGGCGATTAAAATTCATCATTTGCGAAAGAATTTGGCGAAAGAAATATAAATAACGATTAATTTCCATCCATCTTGTTTATTTACTTTCTTCTCTGGTTTATCGAGCTTTACCTGATCAAACAATACTCGGAATTCACCTTGAAGTCGTTAAGATTTTGACAGAAAATCAATAATCAGCCGATTGCATTTTATAGCTATCGACAACAAAGGACTAATTAATAAAGGTGTTGATTGTATTGTTTGACAAAATGATATGGTTAAATGGCGTCCGTCACATGTCACATAGAGGATTTATTAACCACTTTGCGAAGCACGTATTTGAAGCAAAATTTGGACGTCTCCTCGCTTTCTTTAAAATTATGATAGTCCAGAAAGTCCATAACTGTTTGTTATGACGAAAAATATTCAAAAGCAAGAGAAATCTACGATTTAAAACTTTATCCTTTGACTTTATATAAATTAATGTTTTTTTCGAACATAATAACATTAAGCGCATAATTGTTTTCTATCAAATTAACATTTATTAGGGAATATCTAAATCAAACAATATTAAGCGCATAATTGTTTTCTATCTAATTGACACTTATGAAGGAGTAGCTTAATCAAATATAGTGTAGGTCACTTCATCATGCAACTTAATGTCTGTATAACTTACTCAATGAGGTTAATGATGGGACGACATACACTGACCAGCAATAGTGCCACCAATTCAAATATGATAAATTTCCCCCCTTTTTAGTTAAAAAAAGTCCTCTTTTTAAAATAAATGTTTAGTGTGTATTCATTACAATGTAGACTCTAAGATAAGTTTGACAGAATAATCATAGATACAAAATGGGCAAATTAATCTTATTTAGGGTGGGGGTAGAAAAAAGGTAAACATTTTAAAAGAAAAATATATTTATGTTACTTGACGAAAAAGATAATAACGTGTCGAAAAAATATATTGTTTTGGCGAAAGAGGTGGCGAAAAAAAAATTGACCCAGGGAAAACCCTGGAACTATCAACATAATATCAATGATAAGTAAATAAGGCGAGATATTTGAGCGCGTGTACTTTTGTTGGTTATTATTTTGAATATTATTACAGATAATCAGTAAACAGCAATAACGTTTAGCAAAGTAAGATCTACAAATAAGTGAAATTGATCAAAATGGTCATTTGACCTCATACGGAGTTATTGCCCTTTAAGGTCAAATTTAACAATTTGTTGTTAATGTTTTTTTAATCTTTTAAAGTCTTTTCCTTGAACAACTGAGACAAATTTACTCAAACTTCGCCACACATAAGCATAGGGGTACTTAGTTGTTTTTTTTAAATGAGTCTAATGACCCTGTCTGTCAACAAACATGGCAGACATGGCTAAACATAGGACATGGGTTTTTTTATCTCTGATACTAGAGCAAAAGTATAACGGTTGCATTATTTCATGCATCAATTGTAAATTGAAATATCGTGTGAGCGACACCGGCTCCTTGGAGCCTCGAGCATTTTAAAGAAAACTATCTACCATTGATAAAAATCTTTCAGGTGAAACCAAATCAATTACTTTTATGATTACTTGCATTGCATAACGTCGACCATGCTAAGGGGGTTGTATTGGAATTGAGTTTTAATTTGCAGATTTTTATGTGTAGTATAATGAGTATTGGTTGAGGTATGAGTGTTATTAAAGATAACTATTTTTGGGAGAAAAAATGCATTGAGAGCAATAATGGGACAGAGCAGGCTGAGTGTGTGGGTCTTTAATGTTAATTCATGTCTTCTTCCACCTTATTGCAATCAGCTTTAGATCTATAATTAAATCATAACATTTCCTTCAAATAAATATAATAGAATGTTTCTTCCTCTTAAACTCATTCCTAATCCAGTGGTACTTGCACTACATATTGGTACACAATTATCTGACCTAATTTGTCCTTGCCAATTTTTTAAAGGTAATTTTTTCACACTTAATTTTAAAAGCAAACTTCTGTGGTATTAAATAGTAAGCTTTTTATTCCATCTGACAAATTTTCTACGATTAAATACTAGTTTTCAAACTGATAAATCATACAAACATATGTTTTATTTAATATTCAAACATCATAATGACTCCTGACACTGATATAAAATGGCATCTATGAACTGCTATACATTTACACGTCGATGGTCAAACTGTATTTTCAACTATGTTAAAGGGTGTTTTGCATAAATTGTCTCTACCCAAAAAGCATTACAAAAAATTGATTTTTGTTACTATTAATAGCAATTTTGCTCAAATCCTGTTTCAGTCACAGTTGGAAGTACAGGGACAACATGATCCCCTCACTAATGTATATGACAGGTTGCACATTTCGTCTAGTAATGGACTTCTGGTGTCAGAAAGACAAAAAGTAAAATAAAGAGATACACACAGTTGAAGAGTTGCCACGGTCTATTGTCGATTTGACGGAAATTTGAAAATGTATTAAATCACTTTCGCAGGGATGTCAGTTGCGGATTCAGAATTTTTTTCAAGGGCCCCCTGGTTGACTTAAAAGGGGGGCTCCAGTCATGCATCAGTGATTCCCTATATAATCAATCAATTTTTTCCAACAAAAGGGAGGCTGCCAGTGGAAATTGTTTACATAGAATTGCTGGAATGACAAAATAATATTCTTTCAATCTTTGCAATAACATTTTTGGGATTCATGTAGCAAATGGTAAAATTCATGATTATAATATGACAGGTTGCGGTATACACATATTTGATCAAGAATGGTGGATAAATTTCTCCATACTCTATCAGTTTCTACAATAGATTAGATCCAGATGTGTTCTATGAACAGAGTGTAGTCAGCTACGAAACCAGCGTACATCAGTTCTTCCCTCTCTTGTAAAGGGAGCCGTTGAAAAGACATAATGTTTTATTGCACGAGTAAATGATGAACTTTTAAATTACATGTAATACAGGCAGTCCCCTATATCTGGTTAATAGCGTCATAATATTGTACATACATTTTTGTAATTGACAAACTTTTCCAGTGAGAGACATAACTCAAAAGTTAAATATCTTAAAAGTATGCATACGTTATACGTTATGATTTTAACAAATGTTTAATGTTATATATGTTGTGTACAAGTTATCATTTTGTACAAATTATAATTTGTACAAAAATATTGTACAAATTATAATTTGTATTTTGACTTTGTACAGATTATAATTTGTACAAAACGTGCCTGTACAAATTACAATTTTTACAAAATTTGACCAAAATTCACTTATAACTTGTAAACAGTTTTAGATGTGAATTTTGGTGAAAATTGCATTGATTGACATGATAGAATTGTAATTAGCTGACCACACACTAAACCTTATTAACAAAATACACCGTTTTTACACAACTACAAAAGGCAGATTGATCTTCCATCGTAAATACATTGACTACTTTTTCTTAAAAAAAAATATCAGTCAATAGTACTGCTTGACTAGTTCTTATCGTTATTTGAGGATTTTTTTTTATTCAGAAACTTTGCAAAAACGATTATTTTTGTAAAATTTGATATTTTGTATCGTGAAAGATCGTGTACAGCATTTTGATGATCGTGAAAAGGATCTCAAAAGATGTGTTTTTACTTATTCGTTATTTTAAAAAGTCCATGAAAACAATCAAATATTTCTTTAAACAAGTGATAATTAATATTTGTAATTGGTACATCAAAAGATTGGACTTACATAACTTATTCCGCTTCACTTTTGTTTGTGAAAAGATTGATGGTTCAATGTCATTGGGTCTGATGATTTTTTAATACTACACCAACTAGATTTCTTATAAAATAAAAGTCCGTCTGTCTGTTCTGCATAAGTTTTATGTTGTTTTTAAAGTTTAGGTTTTCTCAACCGATTTCCGTTAAGTTTTATGCGCAGTTATAGATATTTATAAAACAAAGATCCTTGTTGAAAAAAGACATTGATAAAAAAAATAGCAGAAAAACAACTGACATATTCCTGACTTTATCATAGTCATATTCCTAACCAAATGGGGTGTTTAATCTCCCTTTCTTTCTGGGATATTTATTTGTCTAAAAGTCTAACTTTTCGTTGTAACTTGGGTGTACTGTGTGGTCATTTAATAGCAATTCAATAATGTGTATCAATTATTTTTTCACCAAAATCCATATGATAAATTATTGTACAAGTTATAAGTCATTTTTTGTCAATTTTTGCACAAATTGTAATTTGTACATTCAAGCACTTTTTGTACATATTACAAGTTGTACAAAGCAAAATACAAATTATAATTTGTACAATTATTTTGTACAAATTATAATTCGTACAAAATGATAACTTGTACACAACATATACATATATATATATATATATATATATATATATATACAAAAAAAGTTTCTTTTCAAGCGGTGTACAGAATTATATATTAAAAATTAAATACACAAAAAGAGTTTTAAAAGCAGCATTGTCTAGCGCTTTCATCCATCTTGGGACTTTTCAAGACTATGAACGTCGTTATGAACGTCGTTATGGGGAACACATTAGTATTATGACGTATTACTAATGTGTTCCCCATAACGACGTTCATAACGACGTTCATAGTCTTGAAAAGTCCCAAGATGGATGAAAGCGCTAGACAATGCTGCTTTTAAAACTCTTTTTGTGTTTTTAATTTTTAATATATATATATATATATATATATATATGCAATCATTTAAAGTAATATTCATCACATTTAATTGAATTTGATTTTTTATATATTTAAGAAGAAGACAATATCTCTGCAGATGATTGCAATATCTTCAACAAAAGGAAACACTTCAAACTGAATAGTCTGAACTTGCATAAAGGTTTGTGTTTGGGCTAAAATCTTTGTTAATACAAATTGTTCACCAATAGATAAATAGTTAAATACAAAATATAGTTATTAAAATACCAAATCATTGATAGAAAACAGAATTATAAAATTATTCAAAATCAGGCCTATATTGAACCACGACTTAATGTTTGTAAACTTAGAGAATGCTACAATATATCAATATAATTTTATAAAATTGAGAAAGTAAACAAATAATTTGTCAACAAAGTAAATCAGACAACAACTTGATCAAGGATCAGAAAACAGCAAAGGGTCTTCTATCTAGTATCCAGAGGCAGGCTTCAGCTAGCCTCTTGTAACAAATATGCATAATAACTTAGCCTAAACGGACGTCACATTAAATAGTTATCAAAGGTAGCAGCTTATAATTTTATACACAAGACGTACGTTGCGTTTAGATAAGACTCATCAGTGACGATCAGTTCAACTGTTTTGCAAGATAAATATCTTTTTATCCTATACAATTACTCTTTAAATGCTTCTTATGTTTATATCTTTAATTATAAGCATGACTGATACCTTAAATGTATATAAACACGGTACATAAGTAACTGATAAGTCATACTTTTTGTGTTACAACATGTTGATTCATCAGAATTATATGCATGAATTGAACAAATACGTCATTGTCTATATGATTTAGGCATGAACAAGACAATAACACTGGTATTTAAGAGATAATCGTAACTGGAATAACGACTATCCCAATATGGCGACGGCAAATATAGGTAAAATATTTTAGTCATTTTTCTAAAATGTAGCATGTTGTTGTCAATAGTTACTCAGCTGCAGGGTTTGTCTATACCATTACATCATATTTGAATCGTAACAGTGCACTGGAATTGTCTAAGCGCTTTGAAAATTGCCGTTGAAAAATTTGGTATGATAATCGTAACTGTATGACATTTTTTTCTTTGATAATCGTAATTTCTTTATCGGATATTAGTAACTGAAACATAATAAATGTGTCTTTCAAAATTCATTTTAATTTTTTAATTTATGTAAAATGTAAAATTCATGGTTCTGTCTATATCCCGGCATTGGCTGTTGGTTTTTTTTATCCCATTTCCTACATTATGATATTCCCTGAGACCGTCATGATACAGGTACAGTCCTGGAATTTTAATATTGCAATTGAAGTGACTACCATTGTAATATGTATATATAATATACCTATGTAATGACAAAGAGTGAGTAGCTACAATTTTTTTTTTTGGGGGGGAAGGGTTAATTGACTACATCCCATATCCGAAAAGTGCAATCCTTTAGATTCATTGCTCAAAATGAAAGTCAACCTGGTTTCGTTTGAAAGTAATGTTTTTGTCGGTTGTGTTTATTTTTAAAGATATCCCTTTTTCTTCTTACTTTCAAGTTGTGATATCAACCAAGAAAAATGAAGTTACATGAAAACTGTAGTCCCTAATTTCTCGTCAAACTGTCTCTGGCGAACACTAAATGTCTTTCCTACTTCGTTATGGCATAATAGGGTATGAGCTAGAATTGAATCAGTAGTGACTTCCCGGGGGCAGAAATAGCACATATAGCCACCTGCAATAAATGAATTAAAACAATATTTACTATTTTTTTATTCAGGATAAATTTATGTTTGTTTACCGTCTTAATCAGAAATCTGATGTAGGGTGACACATGTGTTTTGCCTGACAAATATTGCATCATATCATAACTTCCTTTAAAATTACCTCTTCGCTCATTCCCATATTTTGTGACATTCCTTGTTCTTGGAAATTTATGTATATTAACATAGTTCGTGTTTTTTCAATTTCCAAATTTCTTGAAGGTTGTTCACCCTTCCAATTGTATGATTTACTAGTATGTAGCTGTTTTAATTAGAACTATTAATAATATATGCATAACAAGAAATGTCATAAGATGTTGGAACGTTTCGTAATTAATTCATCGTCATAATTTCATCATATGCTATCAGATATACGTTTTTAGTGTCAATATCAATAAAACACTTTCCAGTTACGATTATCTTTTCATTTTTTAAAACCATAATTACGATTACCTTTTTTCCGAGTTACAATTATCATTCCGAATTTTTCAACGGCAATTTTCAAAGCGCTTAGACAATTCCAGTGCACCGTTAAGATTCAAATATGATGTTATGGTATAGAAAAACCTTGCAGCTTTGTAACCATTGACAAAAACATGCTACATTTGAGAAAAATGACTGTAAAGATTTTACCTATATCTGCCGTCGCTATTTTGGGATAGCCGTAATTCCAGTTACGATTATCTCTTTAATGCCAGTGAAAAAACAGTATTATCAAGTGTAAAATGCATAATTTCGGTTGAAAATTAAACTGATATGAAATTGTCCTTGTTGTATGCTAGTATCAAGTTATGAAGTATTTTTGTTATGAACTGATGTCATCTATTTTAACAATTATACTCAGGCTTCACTGACATTTGTATTGATCAGATGAGTTAAACCCTTTAGATCTAATTTTCATAGTTTGTTCATATATATGTAGAACTGTTACACCACTGAACGAGATAAGTGAAGGGTTTGGTGGTCGCTAACATGTTTAACCCCGTCACATTCTGCATGTATCTGTCTGGATCCTGTAATTCAAGGATTCTCGTTCGTTGCTGTATATCCTATCATGGCTTAAATAAAACATAGGAGTTTACTATAGAAGTCTATACTAAATTGTTAAAAATCAATTTCAAATGGTCACAACTAACACGCTTATTAAAATAATGATAAGGGGTCTTCAGTATCTATTTATTGTAATACTTCACTGTGGTAACCTAGTGTGTTAGTGACTTAATACGGTATATATGGGGTCAGTACATTCCATACGAAGATTCGAGCTTCGCTCTCACCCCAAATGGAATTTACTGACCCCATAAATACCGTATTAGTTCGCTCTCACCCCATATGGAATTTACTGACCCCATATATACCGTATTAGGTCACTAGCACACTATGTAACTAATATTATAAGTTATCATCTAATACTACTTATTATGATTTTAACCTTATTTTACATGATTTCAAAATTAAAAAACCACAGTGGATACAGGTAAGCGACACAGACAAGTCAGAGCCTCTAGTTTATACATACATCAGGCCATTAGTATTCCTGTTTGCATTGTTTGGGATATTTCGTGCCTTTCATACTTGGCTGTGTGGTACTGAGTTCTGTTCATTGTTGAAAGAAGTAAGGTGACCTAAAGTTGTAATTAATTTCTCTGTCATTTTGTTTCATCGACAATTATATTTACAATTTTATTTTAACATTCAATTTTTTCCATGTCCGAGTTGAGTTCCCACAAGATCTCATTGGATTTAACTTCTTCAATGTGTAGTGTTTTCTGTAGAATAATGTAGACTGTTTTGTCTTTTTATCAATTTCCGTTTTTTCGGCCTTACTTAGAAAGAGAAGAGTTTAAATATCCCTAATCCGCCTCTCTTTTATATTCATAATATTGTTATTTGTCTTACTTCCTTTACATTTCTAGGAAAGTGATTGGTTAAAAGCGCCCTGTTGGGGACCGTGTATATTTCATATTAGGTTAGTAGGGAGGCGGAGCTTATCTCATACACGGTTAGTAGTGGTGTTACGTCCCTTTATATTCCATATAAGGTAGTAGAGAGGCGGGGCTTATTTTATTACTGACCCCATATATACCGTATTCGGTCACTATCACACTATGTAACCAATAATATCTTGTGTATCTCCCCTCAGTGATATCACATTTTTTAATTTGTGTAGTTTATAGTACATAAACAGTAAATTTGGTAAATTATTTTTTAAATCAGGAATTACAGATGACCATGATAACTTGAGATTTAAATTATCAGACACTAAGCCTCTTGACAAAAATAAAGGTATGTGATTAGAATATTAATTTTAAGACTTTATAATTCTTACAAGATTTTGATATTTATAAATTGAATTAAATTTGTCAAGGTAACGTTCGTAACCTTTTCATGCGCAATAAACATGCATGCAGGGATCCCCGGATTAAAAAAAAACAAGTACATACCAGTTGTTTCTATTCTACTGCATATATAACCCCAAAAAATCACATGCACGATTTAGCGAATTTACGTCATGAATGGCAAAACACGACGTCATACGATTGAAAACTTTCAATGAAAAGATTATTTCGTTACTTGTACGCTTCAAATAATATCTCATTAAAAATAAAGTTTTTGAGGTAGGCGAGATTTCACTTTAGATTCTGTTGCATTTATAGAACATTTATGGATTTTAGAAATACAATATGGCGGCCAACTCTTTAGTTACGACCTGTTCGTTGTTCATTTGATGGTAATTACAGAAAGCATTACAACAAACAATATTAATTAAAAATCACGAATATTTGGCTGAAGAATTATAAAGTTCATGTCAACACCGAAGTTTTGACTACTGAGCTGGTGATACCCTTTTTCACGAAACGTCCACCAGCAGTGGCATCGACCCAGTGTTGTAAATAGTTATGAAAAGTACCAGGATTATAACTTAGTACGCCAGACGCGCGTTTCGTCTACATAAGACTCATCAGTGACGCTTATATCAAAATATTTATAAAGCCAAACAACTACAAAGTTGAAGAGCATTGAGCATTCAAAATTACAAAAAGTTGTGCCAAATACGGCTAAGGTAATCTACGTCTGGGATAAGAAAATCCTTAGTTTTACGAATAATTCAAAGTTTTATAAACAGGAAATTTATAAAAATGACCACATTATTGATATTCATGTCAACATCGAAGTGTTGACTACTGGGCTGGTGATACCCTCGGGGACGAAACGTCCACCAGCAGTGGCATCGACCCAGTGTTGTAAATAGTTATCAAAAGTACCGGGATTATAATTTAGTACGCCAGACGCGCGTTTCGTCTACATAACACTCATCAGTGACGCTCATATCAAAATATTTATATAGCCAAACAAGTACAAAGTTGAAGAGCATTGAGGATTCAAAATTCCAAAAAGTTGTGCCAAATACGGCTAAGGTAATTTACGCCTGGGATAAGAAAATCCTTAGTTTTACGAATAACTCAAAGATTTATAAACAGGAAATTTATAAAAATGACCACATTATTGATATTCATGTCAACACCGAAGTGTTGACTACTGGGCTGGTGATACCCTCGGGGACGAAACGTCCACCAGCAGTGGCATCGACCCAGTGTTGTAAATAGTTATCAAAAGTACCAGGATTATAATTTAGTACGCCAGACGCGCGTTTCGTCTACATAACACTCATCAGTGACGCTCATATCAAAATATTTATATAGCCAAACAAGTACAAAATTGAAGAGCATTGAGGATTCAAAATTCAAAAAAGTTGTGCCAAATACGGCTAAGGTAATTTACGCCTGGGATAAGAAAATCCTTAGTTTTACGAATAATTCAAAGTTTTATATAAACAGGAAATTAATAAAAATGACCACATTATTGATATTCATGTCAACACCGAAGTGTTGACTACTGGGCTGGTGATACCCTCTTTGACGAAACGTCCACCAGGAGTGGCATCGACCCAGTGTTGTAAATAGTTATCAAAAGTACTAGGATTATAATTTACTACGCCAGACGCGCGTTTCGTCTACATAACACTCATCAGTGACGCTCATATCAAAATATTTATAAAGCCAAACAACTACAACGTTGAAGAGCATTGATGATTCAAAATTCCAAAAAGTTGTGCCAAATACGGCTAAGGTAATCTACGTCTGGGATAAGAAAATCCTTAGTTTTACGAATAATTCAAAGTTTTATAAACAGGAAATTTATAAAAATGACCACATTATTGATATTCATGTCAACACCGAAGTGTTGACTACTGGGCTGGTGATACCCTCGGGGACGAAACGTCCACCAGCAGTGGCATCGACACAGTGTTGTAAATAGTTATCAAAAGTACCGGGATTATAATTTAGTACGCCAGACGCGCGTTTCGTCTACATAACACTCATCAGTGACGCTCATATCAAAATATTTATATAGCCAAACAACTACAAAGTTGAAGAGCTTTGAGGATTCAAAATTCCAAAAAGTTGTGCCAAATACGGCTAAGGTAATCTACGCCTGGGATAAGAAATCCTTAGTTTTACGAATAATTCAAAGTTTTATACACAGGAAATTTATAAAAATGACCACATTATTGATATTCATGTCAACACCGAAGTGTTGACTACTGGGCTGGTGATACCCTCGGGGACGAAACGTCCACCAGCATTTGCATCGACCCAGTGTTGTAAATAGTTATCAAAAGTACCAGGACTATAACTTAGTACGCCAGACGCGCGTTTCGTCTACATAAGACTCATCAGTGACGCTTATATCAAAATATTTATAAAGCCAAACAACTACAAAGTTGAAGAGCATTGAGGATTCAAAATTCCAAAAAGTTGTGCCAAATACGGCTAAGGTAATCTACGTCTGGGATGAGAAAATCCTTAGTTTTACGAATAATTCAAAGTTTTATACACAGGAAATTTATAAAAATGACCACATTATTGATATTCATGTCAACACCGAGGTGTTGACTACAGGGCTGGTGATACCCTCGGGGACGAAACGTCCACCAGCAGTGGCATCGACCCAGTGTTGTAAATAGTTGTCAAAAGTACCAAGATTATAATTTAGTACGCCAGACGCGAAGTTGTGCCAAATACGGCTAAGGTAATCTACGCCTGGGATAAGAAAATCCTTAGTTTTATGAATAATTCAAAGTTTTATATAAACAGGAAATTTATAAAAATGACCACATTATTGATATTCATGTCAACACCGAAGTTTTGACTACTGAGCTGGTGATACCCTCTTTCACGAAACGTCCACCAGCAGTGGCATCGACCCAGTGTTGTAAATAGTTATGAAAAGTACCAGGATTATAACTTAGTACGTCAGACGCGCGTTTCGTCTACAAAAGACTCGTCAGTGACGCTTATATCAAAATATTTATAAAGCCAAACAACTACAAAGTTGAAGAGCATTGAGGATTCAAAATTCCAAAAAGTTGTGCCAAATACGGCTAAGGTAATCTACGTCTGGGATAAGAAAATCCTTAGTTTTACGAATAATTCAAAGTTTTATAAACAGGAAATTTATAAAAATGACCACATTATTGATATTCATGTCAACACCGAAGTGTTGACTACTGGGCTGGTGATACCCTCGGGGACGAAACGTCCACCAGCAGTGGCATCGACCCAGTGTTGTAAATAGTTATCAAAAGTACCGGGATTATAATTTAGTACGCCAGACGCGCGTTTCGTCTACATAACACTCATCAGTGACGCTCATATCAAAATATTTATATAGCCAAACAAGTACAAAGTTGAAGAGCATTGAGGATTTAAAATTCCAAAAAGTTGTGCCAAATACGGCTAAGGTAATCTACGCCTGGGATAAGAAAATCCTTAGTTTTACGAATAATTCAAAGTTTTATATAAACAGGAAATTAATAAAAATGACCACATTATTGATATTCATGTCAACACCGAAGTGTTGACTACTGGGCTGGTGATACCCTCTTTGACGAAACGTCCACCAGGAGTGGCATCGACCCAGTGTTGTAAATAGTTATCAAAAGTACTAGGATTATAATTTAGTACGCCAGACGCGCGTTTCGTCTACATAACACTCATCAGTGACGCTCATATCAAAATTTTTATAAAGCCAAACAAGTACAAAGTTGAAGAGCATTGAGGATTCAAAATTCCAAAAAGTTGTGCCAAATACGGCTACGGTAATCTACGCCTGGCATAAGAAAATCCTTAGTTTTACGAATAATTCAAAGTTTTATAGACAGGAAATTTATAAAAATGACCACATTATTGATATTCATGTCAACACCGAAGTGTTGACTACTGGGCTGGTGATACCCTCGGGGACGAAACGTCCACCAGCAGTGGCATCGACCCAGTGTTGTAAATAAATATCAAAAGTACCAGGATTATAATTTTATACGCCAGACGCGAGTTTCGTCTACATAACACTCATCAGTGACGCTCATATCAAAATATTTATAAAGCCAAGCAAGTACAAAGTTGAAGAGCATTGAGGATTCAAAATTCCAAAAAGTTGTGCCAAATACGGCTAAGGTAATCTACGCCTGGGATAAGAAAATCCTTAGTTTTACGAATAATTCAAAGTTTTATGAACAGGAAATTTATAAAAATGACCACATTATTGATATTCATGTCAACACCAAAGTGTTGACTACTGGGCTGGTGATACCCTCGGAAACAAAACGTCCACCAGCAGTGGCATCGACCCAGTGTTGTAAATAGTTATCAAAAGTACCAGGATTATAATTTTGTACGCCAGACGCGCGTTTCGTCTACATAAGACTCATCAGTGACGCTCATATCAAAATATTTATAAAGCCAAACAACTACAAAGTTGAAGAGCATTGAGGATTCAAAATTCCAAAAAGTTGTGCCAAATACGGCTAAGGTAATTTACGCCTGATATAAGAAAATCCTTAGTTTTACGAATAATTCAAAGTTTTATGAACAGGTATTTATAAAAATGACCATATTATTGATATTCATGTCAACACCGAAGTGTTGACTACTGGGCTGGTGATACCCTCGGGGACGAAACGTTCACCAGCAGTGGCATCGACCCAGTGTTGTAAATAGTTATCAAAAGTACCAGGATTATAATTTAGTACGCCAGACGCGAAGTTTTGCCAAATACGGCTAAGGTAATCTACGCCTGGGATAAGAAAATCCTTAGTTTTATGAATAATTCAAAGTTTTATATAAACAGGAAATTTATAAAAATGACCACATTATTGATATTCATGTCAACACCGAAGTTTTGACTACTGAGCTGGTGATACCTTCTTTAACGAAACGTCCACCAGCAGTGGCATCGACCCAGTGTTGTAAATAGTTATCAAAAGTACCAGGATTATAACTTAGTACGCCAGACGTGCGTTTCGTCTACAGAAGACACATCAGTGACGCTCATATCAAAATATTTATAAAGCCAAACAACTACAAAGTTGAAGAGCATTGAGGATTCAAAATTCCAAAAAGTTGTGCCAAATACGGCTAAGGTAATCTACGTCTGGGATAAGAAAATCCTTAGTTTTGTGAATAATTTAAAGTTTTATAAACAGGAAATTTATAAAAATGACCACATTATTGATATTCATGTCACCACCGAAGTGTTGACTACTGGGCTGGTGATACCCTCGGGGACGAAACGTCCACCAGCAGTGGCATCGACCCAGTGTTGTAAATAGTTGTCAAAAGTACCAAGATTGTAATTTAGTACGCCAGACGCGAAGTTGTGCCAAATACGGCTAAGGTAATCTACGCCTGGGATAAGAAAATCCTTAGTTTTATGAATAATTTAAAGTTTTATATAAACAGGAAATTTATAAAAATGACCACATTATTGATATTCATGTCAACACCGAAGTGTTGACTACTGAGCTGGTGATACCCTCTTTCACGAAACGTCCACCAGCAGTGGCATCGACCCAGTGTTGTAAATAGTTATCAAAAGTACCAGGATTATAACTTAGTACGCCAGACGCGCGTTTCGTCTACATAAGACTCATCAGTGACGCTTATATCAAAATATTTATATAGCCAAACAAGTACAAAGTTGAAGAGCATTGAGGATTTAAAATTCCCAAAAGTTGTGCCAAATACGGCTAAGGTAATCTACGCCTGGGATAAGAAAAGCCTTAGTTTTACGAATAATTCAAAGTTTTATATAAACAGGAAATTAATAAAAATGACCACATTATTGATATTCATGTCAACACCGAAGTGTTGACTACTGGGCTGGTGATACCCTCTTTGACGAAACGTCCACCAGGAGTGGCATCGACCCATTGTTGTAAATAGTTATCAAAAGTACTAGGATTATAATTTAGTACGCCAGACGCGCGTTTCGTCTACATAACACTCATCAGTGACGCTCATATCAAAATTTTTATAAAGCCAAACAAGTACAAAGTTGAAGAGCATTGAGGATTCAAAATTCCAAAAAGTTGTGCCAAATACGGCTACGGTAATCTACGCCTGGGATAAGAAAGTCCTTAGTTTTACGAATAATTCAAAGTTTTATAAACAGGAAATTTATAAAAATGATTACATTATTGATATTCATGTCAACACCGAAGTGTTGACTACTGGGCTGGTGATACCCTCGGGGACGAAACGTCAACCAGCAGTGGCATCGACCCAGTGTTGTAAATAAATATCAAAAGTACCAGGATTATAATTTTATACGCCAGACGCGCGTTTCGTCTACATAACACTCATCAGTGACGGTCATATCAAAATATTTATAAAGCCAAACAAGTACAAAGTTGAAGACCATTGAGGATTCAAAATTCCAAAAAGTTGTGCCAAATACGGCTACGGTAATCTACGCCTGGGATAAGAAAATCCTTAGTTTTACGAATAATTCAAAGTTTTATAAACAGGAAATTTATAAAAATGATTACATTATTGATATTCATGTCAACACCGAAGTGTTGACTACTGGGCTGGTGATGCCTTCGGGGACGAAACGTCCACCAGCAGTGGCATCGACCCAGTGTTGTAAATAGTTATCAAAAGTACCAGGATTATAATTTAGTACGCCAGACGCGAAGTTGTGCCAAATACGGCATAGGTTATCTACGCCTGGGATAAGAAAATCCTTAGTTTTACGAATAATTCAAAGTTTTATAAACAGGAAATTTATAAAAATGATTACATTATTGATATTCATGTCAACACCGAAGTGTTGACTACTGGGCTGGTGATACCTTCGGGGACGAAACGTCCACCAGCAGTGGCATCGACCCAGTGTTGTAAATAGTTATCAAAAGTACCAGGATTATAATTTAGTACGCCAGACGCGAAGTTGTGCTAAATACGGCTAAGGTAATCTACGTCTGGGATAAGAAAATCCTTAGTTTTACGAATAATTCAAAGTTTTATAAACAGGAAATTTATAAAAATGACCACATTATTGATATTCATGTCAACACCGAAGTGTTGACTACTGGGCTGGTGATACCCTCGGGGACGAAACGTCCACCAGCAGCGGCATCGACCCAGTGTTGTAAATAGTTATCAAAAGTACCAGGATTATAATTTAGTACGCCAGACGCGTGTTTCGTCTACATAACACTCATCAGTGACGCTCATATCAAAATATTTATATAGCCAAACAAGTAAAAAGTTGAAGAGCATGGAGGATTCAAAATTCCAAAAAGTTGTGCCAAATACGGCTAAGGTAATCTACGCCTGGGATAAGAAAATCCTTAGTTTTACGAATAATTCAAAGTTTTATATAAACAGGAAATTAATAAAAATGACCACATTATTGATATTCATGTGTTGACTACTGGGCTGCTGATACCCTCTTTGACGAAACGTCCACCAGGAGTGGCATTGACCCAGTGTTGTAAATAGTTATCAAAAGTACATGTACTAGGAATATAATTTAGTACGCCAGACGCGCGTTTCGTCTACATAAGACTCATCAGTGACGCTCATATCAAAATATTTATAAAGCCAAACAAGTACAAAGTTGAAGACCATTGAGGATTCAAAATTAAAAAAAGTTGTGCCAAATACGGCTAAGGTAATCTACGCCTGGGATAAGAAAATCCTTAGTTTTACGAATAATTCAAAGTTTTATAAACAGGAAATTTATAAAAATGACTACATTATTGATATTCATGTCAACACCGAAGTGTTGACTACTGGGCTGGTGATACCCTCGGGGACGACACATCCACCAGCAGTGGCATCGACCCAGTGTTGTAAATGGTTATCAAAAGTACCAGGATTATAATTTTGTACGCCAGACGCGTGTTTCGTTTACATAAGACTCATCAGTGACGCTCATATCAAAATATTTATAAAGCCAAACAAGTACAAAGTTGAAGAGCATTGAGGATTCAAAATTCCAAAAGGTTGTGCCAAATACGGCTAAGGTAATTTACGCCTGGGATAAGAAAATCCTTAGTTTTACGAATAATTCAAAGTTTTATGAACAGGAAATTTATAAAAATGACCATATTATTGATATTCATGTCAACACCGAAGTGTTGACTACTGGGCTGGTGATACCCTCGGGGACGAAACGTCCACCAGCAGTGGCATCGACCCAGTGTTGTAAATAGTTATCAAAAGTACCAGGATTATAATTTAGTACGCCAGACGCGAAGTTGTGCCAAATACGGCTTAGGTAATCTACGCCTGGGATAAGAAAATCCTTAGTTTTATGAATAATTCAAAGTTTTATATAAACAGGAAATTTATAAAAATGACCACATCATTGATATTCATGTCAACACCGAAGTTTTGACTACTGAGGTGGTGATACCCTCTTTAACGAAACGTCCACCAGCAGTGGCATCGACCCAGTGTTGTAAATAGTTATCAAAAGTACCAGGATTATAACTTAGTACGCCAGACGCGCGTTTCGTCTACATAAGACTCATCAGTGACCATTATATCAAAATATTTATAAAGCCAAACAACTACAAAGTTGAAAAGCATTGAGGATTCAAAATTCCAAAAAGTTGTGCCAAATACGGCTAAGGTAATCTACGTCTGGGATAAGAACATCCTTAGTTTTACGAATAATTCAAAGTTTTATATAAACAGGAAATTAATAAAAATGACCACATTATTGATATTCATGTCAACACCGAAGTGTTGACTACTGGGCTGGTGATACCCTCGGGGACGAAACGTCAACCAGCAGTGGCATCGACCCAGTGTTGTAAATAAATATCAAAAGTACCAGGATTATAATTTTATACGCCAGACGCGCGTTTCGTCTACATAACACTCATCAGTGACGCTCATATCAAAATATTTATAAAGCCAAACAAGTACAAAGTTGAAGACCATTGAGGATTCAAAATTCCAAAAAGTTGTGCCAAATACGGCTAAGGTAATCTACGACTGGGATAAGAAAATCCTTAGTTTTACGAATAATTCACAGTTTTATAAACAGGAAATTTATAAAAATGACCACATTATTGATATTCATGTCAACACCGAAGTGTTGACTACTGGGCTGGTGATACCCTCGTGGACGAAACGTCCACCAGCAGTGGCATTGACCCAGTGTTGTAAATAGTTATCGAAAGTACCAGGATTATAATTTTGTACGCTAGACGCGCGTTTCGTCTACATAACACTCATCAGCGACGCTCATATCAAAATTTTTATAAAGCCAAACAAGTACAAAGTTGAAGAGAATTGAGGATTCAAAATTCCAAAAAGTTGTGCCAAATACGGCTACGGTAATCTACGCCTGGGATAAGAAAATCCTTAGTTTTACGAATAATTCAAAGTTTTATAAACAGGAAATTTATAAAAATGATTACATTATTGATATTCATGTCAACACCGAAGTGTTGACTACTGGGCTGGTGATACCCTCGGTGACGAAACGTCCACCAGCAGTGGCATCGACCCAGTGTTGTAAATAAATATCAAAAGTACCAGGATTATAATTTTATACGCCAGACGCGCGTTTCGTCTACATAACACTCATCAGTGACGCTCATATCAAAATATTTATAAAGCCAAACAAGTACAGAGTTGAAGAGCATTGAGGATTCAAAATTCCAAAAAGTTGTGCCAAATACGGCTAAGGAAATCTACGCCTGGGATAAGAAAATCCTTAGTTTTACGAATGATTCAAAGTTTTATGAACAGGAAATTTATAAAAATGACCACATAGTGGGTATTCATGTCAACACCGAAGTGTTGACTACTGGGCTGGTGATACCCTCGGGGACGAAAGGTCCACCAGCAGTGGCAACGACCCAGTGTTGTAAATAGTTATCAAAAGTACCAGGATTATAATTTAGTACGCCAGACGCGCGTTTCGTCTACATAACACTCATCAGTGACGCTCATATCAAAATATTTATAAAGCCAAACAAGTACAAAGTTGAAGACCATTGAGGATTCAAAATTCCAAAAAGTTGTGCCAAATACGGCCAAAGTAATCTACGCCTGGGATAAGAAAATCCTTAGTTTTACGAATGATTCAAAGTTTTATGAACAGGAAATTTATAAAAATGAGCACATACTGGGTATTCATGTCAACACCGAAGTGTTGACTACTGGGCTGGTGATACCCTCGGGGACGAAAGGTCCACCAGCAGTGGCAACGATCCAGTGTTGTAAATAGTTATCAAAAGTACCAGGATTATAATTTAGTACGCCAGACGCGCGTTTCGTCTACATAACACTCATCAGTGACGCTCATATCAAAATATTTATAAAGCCAAACAAGTACAAAGTTGAAGACCATTGAGGATTCAAAATTCCAAAAAGTTGTGCCAAATACGGCTAAGGTAATCTACGACTGGGATAAGAAAATCCTTAGTTTTACGAATAATTCACAGTTTTATAAACAGGAAATTTATAAAAATGACCACATTATTGATATTCATGTCAACACCGAAGTGTTGACTACTGGGCTGGTGATACCCTCGTGGACGAAACGTCCACCAGCAGTGGCATTGACCCAGTGTTGTAAATAGTTATCGAAAGTACCAGGAGTATAATTTTGTACGCTAGACGCGCGTTTCGTCTACATAACACTCATCAGCGACGCTCATATCAAAATTTTTATAAAGCCAAACAAGTACAAAGTTGAAGAGAATTGAGGATTCAAAATTCCAAAAAGTTGTGCCAAATACGGCTACGTAATCTACGCCTGGGATAAGAAAATCCTTAGTTTTACGAATAATTCAAAGTTTTATAAACAGGAAATTTATAAAAATGATTACATTATTGATATTCATGTCAACACCGAAGTGTTGACTACTGGGCTGGTGATACCCTCGGTGACGAAACGTCCACCAGCAGTGGCATCGACCCAGTGTTGTAAATAAATATCAAAAGTACCAGGATTATAATTTAATACGCCAGACGCACGTTTCGTCTACATAACACTCATCAGTGACGGTCATATCAAAATATTTATAAAGCCAAACAAGTACAAAGTTGAAGACCATTGAGGATTCAAAATTCCAAAAAGTTGTGCCAAATACGGCTACGGTAATCTACGCCTGGGATAAGAAAATCCTTAGTTTTACGAATAATTCAAAGTTTTATAAACAGGAAATTTATAAAAATGATTACATTATTGATATTCATGTCAACACCGAAGTGTTGACTACTGGGCTGGTGATACCTTCGGGGACGAAACGTCCACCAGCAGTGGCATCGACCCAGTGTTGTAAATAGTTATCAAAAGTACCAGGATTATAATTTAGTACGCCAGACGCGAAGTTGTGCCAAATACGGCATAGGTAATCTACGCCTGGGATAAGAAAATCCTTAGTTTTATGAAAAATTCAAAGTTTTATATAAACAGGAAATTTATAAAAATGACCACATTATTGATATTCATGTCAACACCGAAGTTTTGACTACTGAGCTGGTGATACCCTCTTTCACGAAACGTCCACCAGCAGTGGCATCGACCCAGTGTTGTAAATAGTTATCAAAAGTACCAGGATTATAACTTAGTACGCCAGACGCGCGTTTCGTCTACATAAGACTCATCAGTGACGCTTATATCAAAATATTTATAAAGCCAAACAACTACAAAGTTGAAGAGCATTGAGGATTCAAAATTCCAAAAAGTTGTGCCAAATACGGCTAAGGTAATCTACGTCTGGGATAAGAAAATCCTTAGTTTTACGAATAATTCAAAGTTTTATAAACAGGAAATTCATAAAAATGACCACATTATTGATATTCATGTCAACACCGAAGTGTTGACTACTGGGCTGGTGATACCCTCGGGGACGAAACGTCCACCAGCAGTGGCATCGACCCAGTGTTGTAAATAGTTATCAAAAGTACCAGGATTATAATTTAGTACGCCAGACGCGCGTTTCGTCTACATAAGACTCATCAGTGACGCTCATATCAAAATATTTATATAGCCAAACAAGTAAAAAGTTGAAGAGCATGGAGGATTCAAAATTCCCAAAAGTTGTGCCAAATACGGCTAAGGTAATCTACGCCTGGGATAAGAAAATCCTTAGTTTTACGAATAATTCAAAGTTTTATATAAACAGGAAGTTAATAAAAATGACCACATTATTGATATTCATGTCAACACCGAAGTGTTGACTACTGGGCTGGTGATACCCTCTTTGACGAAACGTCTACCAGGAGTGGCATTGACCCAGTGTTGTAAATAGTTATCAAAAGTACATGTACTAGGAATATAATTTAGTACGCCAGACGCGCGTTTCGTCTACATAACACTCATCAGTGACGCTCTTATCAAAATTTTTATAAAGCCAAACAAGTACAAAGTTGAAGAGCATTGAGGATTCAAAATTCCAAAAAGTTGTGCCAAATACGGCTACGGTAATCTACGCCTGGGATAAGAAAATCCTTAGTTTTACGAATAATTAAAAGTTTTATAAACAGGAAATTTATAAAAATGATTACATTATTGATATTCATGTCAACACCAAAGTGTTGACTACTGGGCTGGTGATACCCTCGGGACGAAACGTCCACCAGCAGTGGCATCGACCCAGTGTTGTAAATAAATATCAAAAGTACCAGGATTATAATTTTATACGCCAGACGCGCGTTTCGTCTACATAACACTCATCAGTGACGCTCATATCAAAATATTGATAAAGCCAAACAAGTACAAAGTTGAAGACCATTGAGGATTCAAAATTCAAAAAAGTTGTGCCAAATACGGCCAAGGTAATTTACGCCTGGGATAAGAAAATCCTTAGTTTTACGAATAATTCAAAGTTTTATGAACAGGAAATTTATAAAAATGACCATATTATTGATATTCATGTCAACACCGAAGTGTTGACTACTGGGCTGGTGATACCCTCGGGGACAAAACATCCACCAGCAGTGGCATCGACCCAGTGTTGTAAATAGTTATCAAAAGTACCAGGATTATAATTTAGTACGCCAGACGCGAAGTTGTGCCAAATACGGCTAAGGTAATCTACGCCTGGGATAAGAAAATCCTTAGTTTTATGAATAATTCAAAGTTTTATATAAACAGGAAATTTATAAAAATGACCACATCATTGATATTCATGTCAACACCGAAGTTTTGACTACTGAGGTGGTGATACCCTCTTTAACAAAACGTCCACCAGCAGTGGCATCGACCCAGTGTTGTAAATAGTTATCAAAAATACCAGGATTATAACTTAGTACGCCAGACGCGCGTTTCGTCTACATAAGACTCATCAGTGACGCTTATATCAAAATATTTATAAAGCCAAACAACTACAAAGTTGAAGAGCATTGAGGATTCAAAATTCCAAAAAGTTGTGCCAAATTCGGCTAAGGTAATCTACGTCTGGGATAAGAAAATCCTTAGTTTTACGAATAATTCAAAGTTTTATAAACAGGAAATTCATAAAAATGAGCACATAGTGGGTATTCATGTCAACACCGAAGTGTTGACTACTGGGCTGGTGATACCCTCGGGGACGAAAGGTCCACCAGCAGTGGCAACGACCCAGTGTTGTAAATAGTTATCAAAAGTACCAGGATTATAATTTAGTACGCCAGACGCGCGTTTCGTCTACATAACACTCATCAGTGACGCTCATATCAAAATATTTATAAAGCCAAACAAGTACAAAGTTGAAGACCATTGAGGATTCAAAATTCCAAAAAGTTGTGCCAAATACGGCCAAAGTAATCTACGCCTGGGATAAGAAAATCTTTAGTTTTACGAATGATTCAAAGTTTTATGAACAGGAAATTTATAAAAATGAGCACATAGTGGGTATTCATGTCAACACCGAAGTGTTGACTACTGGGCTGGTGATACCCTCGGGGACGAAAGGTCCACCAGCAGTGGCAACGATCCAGTGTTGTAAATAGTTATCAAAAGTACCAGGATTATAATTTAGTACGCCAGACGCGCGTTTCGTCTACATAACACTCATCAGTGACGCTTATATCAAAATATTTATAAAACCAAACAAGAACAAAGTTGAAGACCATTGAGGATTCAAAATTCCAAAAAGTTGTGCCAAATACGGCTAAGGTAATCTACGACTGGGATAAGAAAATCCTTAGTTTTACGAATAATTCACAGTTTTATAAACAGGAAATTTATAAAAATGACCACATTATTGATATTCATGTCAACACCGAAGTGTTGACTACTGGGCTGGTGATACCCTCGTGGACGAAACGTCCACCAGCAGTGGCATTGACCCAGTGTTGTAAATAGTTATCGAAAGTACCAGGATTATAATTTTGTACGCTAGACGCGCGTTTCGTCTACATAACACTCATCAGCGACGCTCATATCAAAATTTTTATAAAGCCAAACAAGTACAAAGTTGAAGAGCATTGAGGATTCAAAATTCCAAAAAGTTGTGCCAAATACGGCTACGGTAATCTACGCCTGGGATAAGAAAATCCTTAGTTTTACGAATAATTCAAAGTTTTATAAACAGGAAATTTATAAAAATGATTACATTATTGATATTCATGTCAACACCGAAGTGTTGACTACTGGGCTGGTGATACCCTCGGTGACGAAACGTCCACCAGCAGTGGCATCGACCCAGTGTTGTAAATAAATATCAAAAGTACCAGGATTATAATTTAGTACGCCAGACGCACGTTTCGTCTACATAACACTCATCAGTGACGGTCATATCAAAATATTTATAAAGCCAAACAAGTACAAAGTTGAAGACCATTGAGGATTCAAAATTCCAAAAAGTTGTGCCAAATACGGCTACGGTAATCTACGCCTGGGATAAGAAAATCCTTAGTTTTACGAATAATTCAAAGTTTTATAAACAGGAAATTTATAAAAATGATTACATTATTGATATTCATGTCAACACCGAAGTGTTGACTACTGGGCTGGTGATACCTTCGGGGACGAAACGTCCACCAGCAGTGGCATCGACCCAGTGTTGTAAATAGTTATCAAAAGTACCAGGATTATAATTTAGTACGCCAGACGCGAAGTTGTGCCAAATACGGCATAGGTAATCTACGCCTGGGATAAGAAAATCCTTAGTTTTATGAATAATTCAAAGTTTTATATAAACAGGAAATTTATAAAAATTACCACATCATTGATATTCATGTCAACACCGAAGTTTTGACTACTGAGCTGGTGATACCCTCTTTCACGAAACGTCCACCAGCAGTGGCATCGACCCAGTGTTGTAAATAGTTATCAAAAGTACCAGGATTATAACTTAGTACGCCAGACGCGCGTTTCGTCTACATAAGACTCATCAGTGACGCTTATATCAAAATATTTATAAAGCCAAACAACTACAAAGTTGAAGAGCATTGAGGATTCAAAATTCCAAAAAGTTGTGCCAAATACGGCTAAGGTAATCTACGCCTGGGATAAGAAAATCCTTAGTTTTACGAATAATTCAAAGTTTTATATAAACAGGAAGTTAATAAAAATGACCACATTATTGATATTCATGTCAACACCGAAGTGTTGACTACTGGGCTGGTGATACCCTCTTTGACGAAACGTCTACCAGGAGTGGCATTGGCCCAGTGTTGTAAATAGTTATCAAAAGTACATGTACTAGGAATATAATTTAGTACGCCAGACGCGCGTTTCGTCTACATAACACTCATCAGTGACGCTCTTATCAAAATTTTTATAAAGCCAAACAAGTACAAAGTTGAAGAGCATTGAGGATTCAAAATTCCAAAAAGTTGTGCCAAATACGGCTACGGTAATCTACGCCTGGGATAAGAAAATCCTTAGTTTTACGAATAATTAAAAGTTTTATAAACAGGAAATTTATAAAAATGATTACATTATTGATATTCATGTCAACACCAAAGTGTTGACTACTGGGCTGGTGATACCCTCGGGACGAAACGTCCACCAGCAGTGGCATCGACCCAGTGTTGTAAATAAATATCAAAAGTACCAGGATTATAATTTTATACGCCAGACGCGCGTTTCGTCTACATAACACTCATCAGTGACGCTCATATCAAAATATTGATAAAGCCAAACAAGTACAAAGTTGAAGACCATTGAGGATTCAAAATTCAAAAAAGTTGTGCCAAATACGGCTAAGGTAATTTACGCCTGGGATAAGAAAATCCTTAGTTTTACGAATAATTCAAAGTTTTATGAACAGGAAATTTATAAAAATGACTATATTATTGATATTCATGTCAACACCGAAGTGTTGACTACTGGGCTGGTGATACCCTCGGGGACAAAACGTCCACCAGCAGTGGCATCGACCCAGTGTTGTAAATAGTTATCAAAAGTACCAGGATTATAATTTAGTACGCCAGACGCGAAGTTGTGCCAAATACGGCTAAGGTAATCTACGCCTGGGATAAGAAAATCCTTAGTTTTATGAATAATTCAAAGTTTTATATAAACAGGAAATTTATAAAAATGACCACATCATTGATATTCATGTCAACACCGAAGTTTTGACTACTGAGGTGGTGATACCCTCTTTAACAAAACGTCCACCAGCAGTGGCATCGACCCAGTGTTGTAAATAGTTATCAAAAATACCAGGATTATAACTTAGTACGCCAGACGCGCGTTTCGTCTACATAAGACTCATCAGTGACGCTTATATCAAAATATTTATAAAGCCAAACAACTACAAAGTTGAAGAGCATTGAGGATTCAAAATTCCAAAAAGTTGTGCCAAATTCGGCTAAGGTAATCTACGTCTGGGATAAGAAAATCCTTAGTTTAACGAATAATTCAAAGTTTTATAAACAGGAAATTTATAAAAATGACCACATTATTGATATTCATGTCAACACCGAAGTGTTGACTACTGGGCTGGTGATACCCTCGGGGACGAAACGTCCACCAGCAGTGGCATCGACCCAGTGTTGTGAATAGTTATCAAAAGTACCAGGATTATAATTTAGTACGCCAGACGCGCGTTTCGTCTACATAACACTCATCAGTGACGCTCATATCAAAATATTTATATAGCCAAACAAGTACAAAATTGAAGAGCATTGAGGATTCAAAATTCAAAAAAGTTGTGCCAAATACGGCTAAGGTAATCTACGCCTTGGATAAGAACATCCTTAGTTTTACGAATAATTCAAAGTTTTATATAAACAGGAAATTAATAAAAATGACCACATTATTGATATTCATGTCAACACCGAAGTGTTGACTACTGGGCTGGTGATACCCTCGGGGACGAAACGTCCACCAGCAGTGGCATCGACCCAGTGTTGTAAATAAATATCAAAAGTACCAGGATTATAATTTTATACGCCAGACGCGCGTTTCGTCTACATAACACTCATCAGTGACGCTCATATCAAAATATTTATAAACCAAACAAGTACAAAGTTGAAGAGCATTGAGGATTCAAAATTCCAAAAAGTTGTGCCAAATACGGCTAAGGTAATCTACGCCTGGGATGAGAAAATCCTTAGTTTTACGAATAATTCAAGGTTTCTGAACAGGAAATTTATAAAAATGACCACATAATGGGTATTCATGTCAACACCGAAGTGTTGACTACTGGGCTGGTGATACCCTCGGGGACGAAAGGTCCACCAGCAGTGGCATCGACCCAGTGTTGTAAATAGTTATCAAAAGTACCAGGATTATAATTTAGTACGCCAGACGCGCGTTTCGTCTACATAAGACTCATCAATGACGCTCATATCAAAATATTTATAAAGCCAAACAAGTACAAAGTTGAAGAGCATTGAGGATTCAAAATTCCAAAAAGTTGTGCCAAATACGACTAAGGTAATCTACGCCTGGGATAAGAAAATCCTTAGTTTTACGAATAATTCAAATTGTTATGAACAGGAAATTTATAAAAATGACCACATTATTGATATTCATGTCAACACCGAAGTGTTGACTACTGGGCTGGTGATACCCTCTGGGACGAAACGTTCACCAGCAGTGGCATCGACCCAGTGTTGTAAATAGTTATCAAAAGTACCAGGATTATAATTTAGTACGCCAGACGTGCGTTTCGTCGACATACATTTGTAAGACTCATCAGTGACGCTCATATCAAAATATTTATAAAGCCAAACAAGTACAAAGTTGAAGAGCATTGAAAATTCCAAATTCCAAAAAGTTGTGCCAAATACGGCTCAGGTAATCTATGCCTGGGATAAAAAAATCCTTAGTTTTACGAATAATTCAAAGTTTTATAAACAGGAAATTTATAAAAATGACCACATTATTGATATTCATGTCAACACCGAAGTGTTGACTACTGGGCTGGTGATACCCTCGGGGACGAAATGTCCACCAGCAGTGACATTGAGCCAGTCTTGTAAATAGTTATCAAAAGTACCAGGATTATAATTTAGTACGCCAGACGCGCGTTTCGTCTACATAAGACTCATCAGTGACGCTCATGTCAAAATATTTATAAAGCCAAACAAGTACAAAGTTGAAGAGCATTGAGGATTCAAAATTCCAAAAAGTTGTGCCAAATACGGCTAAGGTAATCTACGCCTGGGATAAGAAAATCCTAAGTTTTACGAATAATTCAAAGTTTTATATAAACAGGAAATTTATAAAAATGACCACATTATTGATATTCATGTCAACACCGAAGGGTTGACTACTGGGCTGGTGATACCCTCGGGCACAAAACGTCCACCAGCAGTGGCATCGACCCAGTATTGTAAATAGTTATCAAAAGTACCAGGATTATAATTTAGTACGCCAGACGCGCTTTTCGTCTACATAACACTCATCAGTGATGCTCATATCAAAATATGTATAAAGCCAAACAAGTACAATGTACAAAGTTGAAGACCATTGAGGATTCAAAATTCCAAAAAGTTGTGCCAAATACGGCTAAGGTAATCTACGACTGGGATAAGAAAATCCTTAGTTTTACGAATAATTCACAGTTTTATAAACAGGAAATTTATAAAAATGACCACATTATTGATATTCATGTCAACACCGAAGTGTTGACTACTGGGCTGGTGATACCCTCGGGGACAAAACGTCCACCAGCAGTGGCATCGACCCAGTGTTGTAAATAGTTATCAAAAGTACCAGGATTATAATTTAGTACGCCAGACGCGCGTTTCGTCTACATAACACTCATCAGTGACGCTCATATCAAAATATTTATAAAGCCAAACAAGTACAATGTACAAAGTTGAAGACCATTGAGGATTCAAAATTCCAAAAAGTTGTGCCAAATACGGCTAAGGTAATCTACGCCTGGGATAAAAGAGGGACGAAAGATACCAAAGGGACAGTCAAACTCATAAATCTAAAACAAACTGACAACGCCATGGCTAAAAATGAAAAACACAAACAGAAAAACAATAGTACACATGACACAACATAGAAAACTAAAGAATAAACAACACGAACCCCACCAAAAACTAGGGGTGATCTCAGGTGCTCCGGAAGGGTAAGCAGATCCTGCTCCACATGCGGCACCCGTCGTGTTGCTTATGTGATTACAAATCCGGTAAATAGTCTAATTCGGTAGGTCAAATTCATGAAAGGGAAGGGGATTGTAGTTACGACGTGAGGAACATATCCGATATCATTTGTGAAATGGTTATTCCATAACGGTCAACCAACTCGTGATGGCGTTCGTAAAATTTACGAAGGGATGATTTCAACTTCACCATTTGGAACTCTTGATTTAATAGCTTCCTTGTGAGCAGTAACCCTCTATCAAGAAAATCATGATAGGAAATGCAAGCACGGGAATATCGTATCATTTGAGAGATATATACCCCGTATGCAGGTGCTGCTGGAATGTTGCTACTTAGAAATGGAAAGTTCACAATTGGAAAGCTGAAATCATCTCTTTTGTCGTAAAGTTTTGTCTTCAACCGACCCTCATTGTCAATTTCTAGATGTAAGTCAAGATATGAAGCTGACTTAACTGTATCTGTAGTATCCTTTATCTCCAATTCGATGGGATAGATGCATTCCACATAGTCACCAAATTTTGAATTGTTTAGTGAAAGAACGTCATCTATATAGCGGAAAGTAGAGTTAAAGGATATTGCTAACTTCTTATCTTTCTTCCTAAGAAGTTCCTGCATGAAGTCAGCCTCATAATAATAAAGAAACAAGTCAGCAAGTAGAGGGGCACAGTTTGTTCCCATTGGTATGCCGACAGTCTGTTGAAAAACACGTCCTCCGAACGTAACAAATATGTTGTCAATCAAGAAATCAAGCATCTTGATAATATCGGTTTCAGAGAATTTTTTGTTTGAATCAGAGTGATTCTTTACAAAGTAGGATTTATCCCTCCCTAAGACAAGATACTTGTATCTACGTTGGCCATTCTTTTTTATGAAGCAAAGTAATACCAGCTCTTTTAATTTGTCTTTAAGTTTGGAATGTGAAATACTTGTGTAAAGAGTAGAGAAGTCAAATGTTTTAATACTGTTACAAGATGAAAGAGAGTTAGATTGTATGTACTCTAAAAGATCTTTGGAATTTTTAAGTATCCACATCTGATTCACGCCACCTCTAGAATAGGCAGTTTCACAATAACTTTGAAGCCCGTCTTTGATTGCTGATAAAATGGATGTTAATAATTTAGAAAGAGGTTTTGTGGAGCACTTGGAAGACCCAGCAATATACCGCTGTTTGTAAGGACACTTATGTAGTTTAGGTATCCAATACAGTGATGGAAGATCCAGTTCTTCATCTTTGGTTGAAATACCAAAGGAACAAAGAACAGACCTATGATTATCCAGGATTTCCTCTTTGGTAAGTGTCGTGAGGGTATATGTTGAGTTTCCAAGTGAATTGTCTATACCTAATTCGTTTATCAAGCAATTAATGTAATGACTTTTACAGACAAAAACGATGTTATTTGGGGCTTTGTCTGCGGGGACAACAACATATTTATCATGGAGGTCGGATAGGTGTTTAGCAACATTTGGGTCTTTAAAAATTGACGTAGCATGGGCATTGATGGACCCATTCAGTTTCTTAATTCTGATTTGTATTAAGGACCTCACTGCCTTTATCCATTCGGATAGAGTGTCTACGTCTTCCTTCTCGCGCTTAGCCCATTGCCTGGCATAATCCTCGACTGAATCCATCAAAATTTTAAAGTTGTATTTCCAATTGATGGATTTAGGCTCACGATATTTCGGACCTTTCGATAACACGTTTCGTAGAGAAGTGTTATTAACAATGTTAAGGTCACCGGTAATAACGTGGCCAGCGGGATTATATGTGAATTGGGAACTAGCACAAGTGCACTCAGGAGGTTTAGACTTGAAGTCGTCAATATCGAGATCCTGCAAAACGCGTTTGTAATTGAAAATTTTAGTTGCAATAGGTTTGGTATAGGTATAAGAAATTATTGGTACAGACTGGTCTTTAAAATAAGGAGGTATTTTCGATTGAACTAATTTATGATGAAGGATATTGCCAAGGTTGACGCCATCGAGACCTTTGTTGGCAAAGGAAAGATTTAGAAAATATCTTTTCTCTTTTTCATCTTTTCCAATGCGAACTGGCTTGAAAAGTCTGTGACTTGCAATATCCGAAATTATAGCTTGAAGTTTGTATTGGTTTGAATGAGGGTTTGTAACAGTGGATTCCAAACATAAATTGAACAGAGAATGAAGTTTTGAAAGGGGTAATGAATAAAGTTTCGTGCGAATGTGATGAATACCTAACGGTTTTTGTATGAATGGCAGCAAGTCATTAATAGAGACATCATGCAGAGAGGGTGATGTATAATGACGATGACCATGACTGCGTCTACGTCGAGGAGTCGAGTTGAAAATATTCATCACATTCACCGAGTTACACGAAGGACTAGATAGAATACCTATACCATCAATTTTGTCATTGCAGCCATACGGTGTTGCAGTTCCCAATTGTCTAATCCAGTAGTCTTCTTTTTGTCTACGGAGAGTCTTTGAAAGATTAGGATTGTTAGAGCTATGGTATATCTTTTCGATAATGCGAACTGTCATAGAAACGATGGAATGATCGGGCTGATTGAAATGCTGGTATAGAATGTCGTTAGCATTGAGGTTAATGTCTGATCTATGACCGCACATCCGTTTGTTTAGCCTTCCTTTCGTTTCACCGACGTATACCAATCCGCAAAGGTTGCACTCTAATCCGTAAACGACATTTATCGATTTACAATTCAGATCATCGTAACTTCTGGTAAAATATGACTTCTTGGTCAAATTGCTAGTGAATTCAGCATCTGTAATTAAAATAGCACAAGTTTTGCAGCCTTTGGTCTCACATTTTGAAATGCGACAGTGTTGTACTGTGTCATCAAAAACCAAAATGTCTTTAAGGAGAACTGAACATGGCTGTATATGTGTAATGTTGCTGCTGTCACTAGGACGATGATCTGAATGAGTCGTGTTTGGGATATTTGTCATGTCTGGTGATGAGGGGACACCTGCCGTATCAGACGACACCGTGTCCATGGTGACGTCTGTTTCGGACCTTTTTATACTGGGCGACGTCCGAGCCAGTTTCCTGTTAGTTCTTCGTAAGTTCATGCAATTGTAGTTTTGCTACTGGGCGGATGGTGTCCTCGGGGACAAAATGTCCACCAGCAGAGACATCGACCCAGTGGTAATAAAAGAGGGACGAAAGATACCAAAGGGACAGTCAAACTCATAAATCTAAAACAAACTGACAACGCCATGGCTAAAAATGAAAAACACAAACAGAAAAACAATAGTACACATGACACAACATAGAAAACTAAAGAATAAACAACACGAACCCCACCAAAAACTAGGGGTGATCTCAGGTGCTCCGGAAGGGTAAGCAGATCCTGCTCCACATGCGGCACCCGTCGTGTTGCTTATGTGATTACAAATCCGGTAAATAGTCTAATTCGGTAGGTCAAATTCATGAAAGGGAAGGGGATTGTAGTTACGACGTGAGGAACATATCCGATATCATTTGTGAAATGGTTATTCCATAACGGTCAACCAACTCGTGATGGCGTCCGTAAAATTTACGAAGGGATGATTTCAACTTCACCATTTGGAACTCTTGATTTTAGTTTAGTATGAAATAATTTAGCTTTTTACAATTTAATGTGTTGAGCTAATTTCATTCCCGGAGGCATAATATAGCTATTAGAAGAGCTCTCATGATTATCAAGCTATACTTCAGTGGCAGTTTTATATTAAAAAAAGGGATTATAACACACAACTAAGAAAATCCTTAGTTTTACGAATAATTTAAAGTTTTATAAACAGGAAATTTATAAAAATGACCACATTATTGATATTCATGTCAACACCGAAGTGTTGACTACTGGGCTGGTGATACCCTCGGGGACGAAATGTCCACCAGCAGTGACATCGAGCCAGTGTTGTAAATAGTTATCAAAAGTACCAGGATTATAATTTAGTACGCCAGACGCGCGTTTCGTCTACATAAGACTCATCAGTGACGCTCATGTCAAAATATTTATAAAGCCAAACAAGTACAAAGTTGAAGACCATTGAGGATTCAAAATTCCAAAAAGTTGTGCCAAATACGGCTAAGGTAATCTACGCCTGGGATAAGAAAATCCTTAGTTTTACGAATAATTCAAAGTTTTATATAAACAGGAAATTTATAAAAATGACCACATTATTGATATTCATGTCAACACCGAAGTGTTGACTACTGGGTTGGTGATACCCTCGGGGACAAAACGTCCACCAGCAGTGGCATCGACCCAGTGTTGTAAATAGTTATCAAAAGTAACACATTTAACCGGGGCTCTTACTCACAAACTTAACATCGGACTTTATTCAGTTTGTGAATCGCCTCGGTTTACAGATCAATAACCTCGATAAAACAATGTGTTTAATCCTATAATAATTCCACATCATATAATATATAAGGAGTGTTTGTTTGTATGATAACTCATCTAATGTTCAATACTTTGAAAAGCCTCGGATGCTTTACCATATTTTGAGATGATAGCCAAGTTGAAATTGTTCGTCCCATTTTCTCAAGAATTATAATACAAGTATTTGTGAAATTTCTTTCACGTTTAGTATGAAATAATTTAGCTTTTTACAATTTAATGTGTTGAGCTAATTTCATTCCCGGAGGCATAATATAGCTATTAGAAGAGCTCTCATGATTATCAAGCTATACTTCAGTGGCAGTTTTATATTAAAAAAAGGGATTATAACACACAACCAAATGCATAATGCATTAAAGGTGATTAAAAACCCAATCTCAATAGTCTGACCGAAAATATTTCTGTAAAAAAATGTGTCCTAAATCCCTTTTTTCGTTTATGTTAAAAAGTTTTAAGCCCAATATGACTGTTTCCGGATCGTTTAGGGCTTCGATATCAATGAAAATGTTAGAATGAATAAAATTATATCCCAAATTATTTCTTATGTCAATAATTTTCGCTCGATCGACATTATCAAAGTTTCTGCAAAAGATATTCATAGACCTAAATGTATATCAACAATAATGAGACATCTGGAAACTTTAAAACATGTTCAATCTACTACTTTCATTTGTTTATAACGGCATTCGAAGAAGTCTGAACGACAACAGTTATTTGTCAATTGTTCAATTGATTATTATCTTAGAGAAATTGATGTGATTTTTTTAATCAATTAAGAAGATATCATACCATATTGCCATGTTCTTGAATGATTGTATTTCCATGAATCAGATTCAAAATATTGCCATTTGATGGTTTATTGTGAATTAGCTCATTTACATATTTTTCAAGCGTCATTCTCTTTTCTTTGGACAAAAAAGGGAACATACCTGAAATGAAAAAAAAATGTGTTCCTTAAATTTAAATTAATGACTAATATTATAGAATAAAATTGAGAATGGCAATGAGGAATTTGCCAAAGAGACAACAACCCGACCATAGAAAAAAACAACAGCAGAAGGTCACGTATACTACTTCAGTGATAATGTACATCATACTAAACATTGAATTATACACAAGAAACTAAATTAAAAATCATACAAGAATAACTTAGGCCAGAGGCTTAAAACTTGGGTCTGGCGCAAAATTGCGGCGGGGCTAAACATGTTTTTTTAGATCGCAACCCTCCCCTATACGCAGTTTAAGAGAAGTCCGAATTCGATGTCAGAATATGAAACAAAAGAATATAAACAAAATGACAATAATACATAAATAACAGCTGACTACTAGCAGTTACTGACATGCAAGCTCCAGACCTCTATTAAACTGTTTGAATATTATGTCTTCATCATATGAATATCAGGTACAATCCCTCCTGTTATGGGTTTAGTATTATACCAACATGAAAAATATGAGAACATAGCCCATTTCATGCCAACAACTGGTTTTAAAATAAATGTGTGTAATTCCGATGCAAAGACTATATAAGTGAATCAATATTTAAGCCAAAATATGCAACCATTAATGACCTGACAACAATATCGTAACTATATCCCTTGTTAATAAGTCTGTTTAAAGGTTTCGTTAGCTTTTGAGATGAACGCTGATATTTTTGTGTTTTGTAAAGAATATTACCATAGCAGATTAGATATGAAATACCTAAAACTATAAGATGTCTGCATGTTCAGTTGTATTTACGAATGATTTCCTTATACCTATGATAAAATTTAGTAAATGTTTGATTAGTTTGTGATATCGAAAACCCTGGTGTTATAATTTTTCAGTAATACATAGATTTTTCTCGCTAAAATCTTATACGTTATTACATACACTACAAACCAGTAAAAGTCTGAAATGGCCTATATTTGTACTCGACTGTACTGATTTTTACTCGACCAGTCTGAATTGGTCTGAAATATACTTGAAAATAGTCGACTGTAGTCTGAACCATATTTAATAGTCTGAACTTGTACTTTACCATTTCAAATGTGTCTAAACCATGCTTGACCTAGTCTGAACCATACTCGACCTAGTCTGAACCATACTTGACCTAGTCTGAACTATACTCGACCTGGTATAACGTTAGGGTGTCAGTTGAGTAAAGTAAATAAGGCAGTGATTTCTTTTGTTTTTTTTTATAATAACATACATATACATGTAAAATAGTATATAAAGTAACTTATAAAAAAGAAGATGTGGTATGATTGCCAATGAGACAACTATCCACAAAAGACCAAAATGACAAAGACATTAACAACTATAAGTCACCGTACGGCCTTCAACAATGAGCAAAGCCCATACCGCATTGTCAGCTATAGAAGGCCCCGATAAGACAATGTAAAACAATTCAAATGAAAAAACTAACGGCTTTAATCAATTTAAAAAAATGACACCTTTGTTTTGTAAAACCATGAACTTATAAAATTATTATAATTGAACTTCCATTGCAATTCTTGATAACCTTTTAAAAAAGGAAATGTGTTCCAAAATTGCAGTTATTTGGAAACAAAAATTATTATTTTAAATTTAAATATGTGTATGTCAAAAATAAAGACATGGCATACTAGAAGCACTTAAAAAGATTTAATTACATAAGTACTTGTGCGTTTTTCTAGTAAAACTCGTGTATTACCTAGTGAAACAAAAGGTCTTGCGATTTAAGTTGTACAGGATGTTACAATTTTGAATGAATGTTATTTAGAATTTAATACTCTCTGACCAGGTGTGATCTGTTTAATGAGTTCGCCCCAATCAGGAGGTATGACTTTATACACTAATCAAAGAACAATTTTATTAATTTTATTAATTTCTTTAATTTTTTATTCTTTTTTCAATTTGATAAATATTGCATATAATATATCCCAAATTATAATAAAAGATATATTTCTAATATAAGGTTGAATAATTTAAGTGATTTTGTTGGTACATTAAATAGATAATTATTTTACGATAGTATGTAACCATGAAACCTATATAATTTTTATTTAGATATTTTAGGAAATTAAGATAAAAAAAAAACCATGCCAAACAAGAAGCACCTTTAAAAGTTTTTATTCCCTAAGTATAAGTGTAGTTTTTAGGTAAAAAGAAAATCTTTTATATTGCTAAACTCTAAAAATTTTGAATTCATTTGGTCAAGTATGGTTCAGACAGGTCGAGTACGGTTAAGATTGAAAAAAATAGGTCGAGTACAGGTCGGGAACGGGTTAAGACTGTTTCAGACTGGTCGAGTAATACTTCAGACTATTTTTAATGTTAAAGATAAGGGTCAAGTACAAATCAGTATAGTCGAGTACGGTTAAGACTGTGGTTGAGTAATGTCATGTAAAGTTCAGACCAATTCAGACTGGTCGAGTATAAATCAATACAATCGAGTACAGATATAGGCCATTTCAGACTCTTACTGGTTTGTAGTGATACACGAGCGAATCGTACAGGTTGAGATACATAAACGCCATAAGATGGTGACAAGGGAACGTCATCATCTAAAATGGATAATTTACGTTAGGAAATGAAAAAAAAAACACTCTTTTATCATAAACTTATGATAAAAATATGAAGTTCGAGGATAGGGAAGTGGTCATTGTTAGTATTAGATTTTTATAAAAGTAAGATCAACAGGATAAATTTCTGTAGTAAACATAAGTCAACATTTTTGTTAATGATATTCCAGAAATATTTGATGAGGATTGCTTTCCAGTTAAACTAAATAATACAAAACTTAATTGTCTGATGTATGCAGATGATCTAATTTTGCTTTCTGAAACTCCTAGGGGTCTACAAGAATGTCTTGATAAACTACAGATCTATTGCAATAATTGGGGACTGGAAGTTAACATTACTAAATCCAAAGTCATGATTTTTAGCAATTCTGGTAGACTTCTTTCTATTCAATTTCATTTAAATAATACCCCCCTAACGAACACAAAAAATTATACCTACTTGGGTGTCAAATTTAGTATTTAGATGCCCAACATGAAATGTATAATAAAGGGTTAAAGGCCTTATTTAAACTAAAAAAATGTTTCTCAGGTCATAAACCAAAAATAAAAACTCTCATTCATGTTTTTGACCATACAGTTAAATCCGTCTTAATGTGTGGCAGTGAAATATGGGGTGACATTAACTTTCACAAACTAAACACTCAAGGGGATAACTATTTCAAAACACTATGTGGAGACCTGGCAGTAGAGAAGGCTCATTTAAGCTTTTGTAAATTTATACTTGGAGTAAGTAAAAAAGCAACAAATATTGCAGTTATGGGTGAACTTGGCAGATATCCTCTATTTTTGGAGGTTTTGTTAAATATGTTTAAATATTATATACGTTTAAAAAAATCTGATGACTTATTATTAAAAGAGGCTTTCGACCTCTCAAAATCTCTACATGATGAGCAGAAAAAGAGCTGGTATACATTGTACCAGTATTCAAACTTTATTTAAATATTTTAGCATCAATGAAAATTATGCACTTAATTTAAAGACGAAGTTAAAAAACTATTTATGCAAAAAGATGCAATCAAAATATGATTTAATATGGCAAACTGAGTTTAATAATGATTTCAGAGGCAATAAACTATATGGTAACAAGCTCAGAACTTATAGACTTTTTAAAAGCAGATTTTGCTTAGAAAATTACCTTTTGCAGGAAAATTTTAGATATAGACATTATTTAACAAAATTCCGTATCAGTGCTCACGATTTAGAGATTGAGAGGGGAAGGTACAAAAATCTGACAGTTTCAGAACGTATCTGTAAATTGTGCGGTACTGAGGTTGAGGATGAAATTCATTTTCTTCTTCAGTGCCACAAACTTTCAAATATTCGTTTCAACTTTTTAAATGAAATAAAACAACGGTTTAAAAATTTTAGTGGTTTAGATATTAAATCACAATTTATTTGGCTAATGTCCTCTGAAGATACTTTCATACTCCAGAAACTCGGAGAATTATTGGAAAATTTATCCTCATATAGGAAAGTTTCCTTAAATGATATATAGATATAAAAATGCACAGTCACCCCCTTATGTTATTAAACACTGTGCTTGTTGTATTCTTGTACTTGTCTTAATAATATTTTTTGGTTTTGTTATTTTTTGGGGTTTTTTTTATAACATTGTGTGTTAATCATATTGAATCACTTGTAATCAGTTGTATGTAATTAATGTTGATTGTTCTGCTCCTTGTGGGCGCTTTGATTAGCAATAAAATATATTTGAATTTGAATTTAAGTCATCATTATTGAGAACCAATGTATCATCTTAAGTATTGTTAAATGTTTGTATCAAATGTTGTTTCGATGGGTCTTTGCTGATGTTATTCATAAAGTGTAAATCATAACAATACAAAAACAGGTTCGCAATAAGTGGTGCACAGTTAGTTCCAATTGGAATTCCAATAACATAGTTCTTTTGTTTGTTGCTACTAAAAAGTGACCTAAAAGAGTTTGAAAATATGTTTTCGCATTCCGACTTTTAAAATGCCCAATTAATTAATGATGTGATGTTTTTCTTAACTAGAATACGAAGCCCGTGGTACATAGGGTAGAAAAATCAAAACTTTAAACAAATTCAAAATCACCAATATATGCATGTAATTTATCAAGTACTTCCAACGAGTTTTTGACACTCACAAAGTAATTCCACTATTTTCAAAGGCCTTCTTTGAACAATTTATTAACAGGTTTTTCATTGTACCAAGTGTACTAGTAAGTAAAATAGACAATTTGTTAGTGGATCAATTGCTTGCAGATGAAATAAATCTATATTTGTAAGGTGTGTTGTGTAACTTAGGAAGCCAGTACATAGTTGGGACTTTCATTGTAAGTTATTTAATATTATACATGTTATATTAATCAACCTTCATTGGGTGACATTGAAACCGTTGATTCTATTTAACTGCATTGATTTCTGCTTTGTAAGAGAGAAGAGAGAGTCTTACCCCTACTAGTACTGCTAATGGGGTGATTCTAATCAAATGGCAAAATACAACAATTCAACTATAGACAAAAAAAAATTGAATGAGAAAATTGAATGATTGAACAAGATCTAAGAGAAACGATAGGCTGTGAGTAATAAAAGGTTTGTATTGCATGATTGTTGTGCTATGTCAGCAATTTAACATATTAAATATGGTGTGACATGTGTGAGTTATAGATATATAGATCGATATTCATTGCAGGTACAGGTACATTTGTACAAGGATAGATAAAATTTATAAAGGTTGATGTTAATAATTTATAGTGGGAGTTTTTTTCTCATTTGCTTTACCCCGACAAATGAGACTGTAAAAATTGGGGCCCCCTTAGTTGCTTCCCTGGGCAACTGAGGGTTGATGTAACAGGTGATTGTTAATAAAATATGCTTAATATTAAAAAAAAACAAAACATATTAAATCATTTTATTGGAAAATCGACGTATAAAAATTGCACATTACAATACATAAAAAAACAAACAAACAAACAAACAAAAGAAATGAAAAGCAACCAAAGTAAAGTGCATTACATAAACGCAACACATATACAGTTGTCTCATTGACAATCATAACACATCTTCTTTTTAAATGAATTTACAACGAAAGCGTGTATGATTCCTAAAAATTAGCAGGAGCCATATACTCACGAGTCTACATTCAAACTTTTTGTATTTTTGAAAACTGAATTAAGAACCAAAATTCTCTCTTCTTAAAGGGTTTAGCCTTTTCAAAACATTGACATGGGTTCACCACAGAATGAAAATTAATGATGTTGGGGAGATTATCAACCAGAGATCTGAAACAATTAAAAGGCTTTTAATTAGTGTTGCAAGGTTAACCGTCGGAAGGACCGAATATCGAATACCAAAAACGCTAACCGGTAAATTTTTGATATAAATGTGTATTGAAATCATTAAATAATTTTGTTTTATTTAAATATATCGTCATGGTAATTAATTTGGCAGAACAATTGTTCAGTATATTGATTGCTTTTGTTAATCCAAGAAAATTAAAATTAATTAGAACTCAGACAACTTGTCTATCAGCTCGGGGCAAGATCTTAAGTAAACATAATTAGGATACATGTTTTTTTAAACATAAACTTTAAATCAGTTATCCGATTCAATGATACTATTCACTCCATTATTTTATTTTTGATCTAATATTGCATAGACATACATCTGAATTGCAACCTCCTACGTGCACGGTTTTGTCCTATATCTTAAATGAAATGACAACTAAGAATTTGTTATATGAAAATAAACGTGAATGTAATAAATGTAATATACTTGAAGGAACGAGTAACATGCTTAATCCTTTCAAATTGAAACACTCCACATTGTTTTTTTGAGGCATCAAGAGAAAATGAAAGAATCGTCGGTTTCAGACATTTTTAATTCGACGAGATCAAGATGGTTTTTCTTTTTTAATTTGAAGTTATTACAAACCCCATGGTAGATACGGTGAATTGGATTATTAAAGTCGAAATTCGCCAGAAATCCCAACAGGCAAGTCTAATAATGCGACAGGACAAACTTCAATTCATCGTATTATAATAACGTACATTTGTAGGGTACTATAAATAAGGCATTCAAAATTAATTTAAACTACCGGTTAACCGGTTAATCGGTCGAACGATTTTTTGAGTAACCGGTTAGGAAAACCTCTACTTTTCATGTCATAGACCTGATATGCCTGACCTACATATGTAATGTAATTCATCATAATTACAAATTATTTGTTATGAAAGTGTAAAAATGTATAATTCCTTCCACGACTTTCCCTCTGATAAATTGTAAATACTACATCATATTCATGGTACTCAATTGTGACTTATTTTGTTATTAAGTTACTCGTTGAATATTTTTATGTCCCGTTTATTGGAATTATGTTTTCTGGTCTTTGCGTTCGTTCGTTCATTCTTTCGTTCGTCAGTCCGTCTGTCCTGATTCAGGTTAAAGTTGTTGCGTGTTTTGGTAAAGGTAGTTTTTGGTGAAGATAAAGTTCTATCAACGTAAAACTTTGTACAAATGTTCCCTATAATATGATCTGTCTAATTTAAATGACAAAATTAGAGTCTTGACACCAATTTCATGACCACTGAACATAGAAAATGCTAGTGCGATAGGGGCATCCGTGTACTATGGACATATTCCTGTTTTATATGTGAATCATTGCTTTGCATGAATTAGCTAATCTATAAAATCATGTTAAGGGTTTAAACAAAAACTATAACAAACGCTACTTATATTGTGTATTTGTAGAGTACATATCTTCTAACCTGTTGGGATCTAAAGTACCAACTTCATTTAGTCTCCAAATGGATTACCAGGTTTGCACTATGAAAGAATTATCGAAACAACCAGGTATATCAAAAATAATATTTTAATTTATATATTTGGATTAAATATATCATCATATCCCTTCCTTGACATTTAAGTAAATATCAATCATATTTCAAAATATTTATTTTTTGCGGATATCAAAGTTATACATGTAAGTTAGAATTGGACTGACGGCTTATTGTAGACTTGGAGAAGTATATTTTATTTCAAGAGTTCAGGTAATTAATTTCAGGAGAGAGAAAATTTGCGTTGTAAAAAAGGAACTGTTAGCAACCTTTATCCTTCAATTGGGTGTCGTACTATACAGATACAACCCTACATATATTGCTATTCTGTATCTGTATACTATACAGATATCGCTTTAAAGCTCCGCCCACTGCCGGATTACTTTTTTGTATTGCTGTTGACGAGTGTTGTATGAACCTGCGTGACTTCAGGATGTGTACTGCAGTCACATTATAATGACGTATTGTTTGACCTTATGCGAATAAACGAAAAAACAATTACGTTCTGTGTGGTTTCAAACATTTCATAAAAGCAAAAATAATTAAACCAATTTTCTGATTACATACAAACATGAACAGCAGTCTTTTCTACGAGGAAAATCATCGATTTCAAAATTTAAATTAGTATGATTGTGTAACAAAATCAAACATGTCAATTTCAGCATGCATGGTAAGTAAATGTCAAAAGTTAAATTCAAAATCCTGAAGAGTAGGACAACTCGTACACTTCTGTTACAAATTGGACAATGTTTTGTTATTTGTTTTTACTGTTGAAATTGGTTGTCATGTAACATAAAGAATTATCCACCTTGAGCGATGTATTATTGTTGACAATTCGAGATTTATTTTTTTGCGAACCCGTCTCCAGCTGAATGTGTGATTTTGATATTACTACGCCGGACTCAATGGATTTGATATCGAAAATAAATGCAAAATATACAGAATTAATTGTAGGATAAAGACAATAACTGTTTAGTGTCTATGAATATCATCTGTATTTGTCCTCGGCCTGATAAAGGAGTAATAGCTCGCTAAAGCGCGCATTACACACGTTTCTTATCCTCGTACAAATACACTTAACAGTTATTGTCTATATAATTAAGCGAAACCATATATGCAAACAGTTTAGATGTCCATAATTGCAGGTCATCCCAAAAGAGAAGTTGTAACATGCAATGAATTTTATATCAAGTAGGTTAATCTAGGACTACATTACCTGAACCGTTTTTATATGTCTGTTTACAGGGCGTATTCGATAAACCGTTGCCTTTCCGTCTGTCCATCTGTCAGATGTTAACTTAAAAATTTGGTGAATTGTTCTATAAATTTTTGGTTTTAAGTGTCAGACTTTTTGGTATTTTCCAGTTTAAGAACAATAACTCAAAAACACTGTCACCAATTTGCAAGAAAATTTTAAGATTTGACATGAGCTCCAAATGATTTATATAAATTAAAGATTTTAAGGTCCAAGTTATGGGGTTTATTCACAAAAAAAGGAAATTTTCCTGTTTTCGGAGACAATAACTCAAAAATGTCTTTAGCAGTTTTCATGAAACTTTGGCGAAATGTTTTAATCTATTGATTATGCTCCCTTTGGATTTTTATAATTTTAGGTTTTTCGTTTTAGAGTTTTGTGATTTTCTATAAAAGGGTGAATTTTCCAGTTTTTAGACTATGCTTTGAACAGTTATCATGAAACTTTTGTGAATGGTTAATTTCTATTAAGATAACCTCCTTTTTGAAATTTCTGATATGACATTGAAAAGTTATTGATCTTTATTCTTTAAAAAAAAAGCGACAGGCGTATCATGCGTACAAGACGCAGCTGTTTATTAGCTATTGCTCTATCTAATCCGGCCGTTGGCCGCTATTGATAGCAGAAGCAAAATATGGGAACTTCCTATGCCTTAACTGCTCTGCACAAGCGTTTGTCTATATTTGTAAAGGACAACAAGTTTTGATTTTAAATAGTATTTAAATGAGAAAATCCCTTTTTACTAAACCCAAATAATAATATAAAGTAAAAGCCTTGCTAACTGATTTGACACTCCAATACATATAATACTTCCACATATATATTAATTTTCATATTTGTATGGTTATCACATTAAAGAAAAACTAGTTTGTTACACTACTATAAACCTGGAATTAAAACTATAATATAAACATATTTACAAATGGCCTTTTTATACCGACCTACTTTCTTGAAGAGACTCCCTTATAACCTTTGAGTTATTCACTAATATAGCTTAATCATGTAAATTCATATCAACAGAAATATATTTATTAACCTTTATAGTTAAACCTTTCACACAAGTAATTCAATCTAGAGATGGTTCACTGTTAAGCCTATCGTAAAGGAAAGTGCAATAGTTGTCCATTATGTTTCAAAAGATATGTACATGTAAATACACTTTTATCCCTCTATATACATATGCAATTGGTTTGATTAGGTTGTATTCTATTTATGAAACAGCAGAACGACGAGAGAATCGTGATATCAGTTTCATTGATGAGAAATTCGTTAAGACAACTGTAGTAAGACAAGATTTTAACATTGATTACATGATAGTTTTATTATGAAGAACTTGCACAAAATGCACTTATAAATCACTCGTGTTTAGCACATTTAGTCAAAACAAATATTTCATGATTTTTTAAACGTTATAGGCTTCAAAGAGGCAAACAAGTTCATTTGTGGAAAATGTTGTTGGCTAACTATTTCGTTGGACGATTTTTTAAAACATCTACAACAGTGTGAAATGCGACAAAAGGTGTGTATACCGAGAATATTATGATGTACCTGAACTAAAAATATCATATATATAAACATGTACAGTTGAAAAAAGAGTCAACCATTGTTTCTTCTCTTTTGTTAGGTTGTTGTCTCTTTGACACATTCCCCATTTCCATTCTCGATTTTATTACTACCCACTCACTTTCATATCATATAATTTCTTCTAGTGAGGATTGTTAACTCAATTAAAGGATATTTTTGGATAATTTTCTCGCTATTTACGAAACTTTCCTTTGCTCATCTACCTAACTAATAACTTCCATTACTGATTTGGTTAGCCTGTTAAATAGTTCAAGAACCATTTATTCGCCTAAACTTCCTGCCATTAAGACGAATATACAGAGCACTATTCATTCAGCCTGTTAGACAAAAAGCAACTGCTTAATTCATAGTATAAATAAGGGCTGATTAGTGGCTGGTCGCCCTACCCTACATATTCATAATAATCAGTATGTCCGTAACAAATTGTGTGCGCGCTCTATCTAGAGTACTGTTATGATTTCATATGTAATACTTGAAATGTAAATCAACCAACACCAGATGTTGTATCATAATGTTTGTACATTTTGCTAGGACAAATTCGATAGTATTTAATAGAACAAATGTAAGTGTGAAGCTGGATACATATATTTCTCATAAAGGAAATTTCCAAATGGAATAAAAACATTTT